>NC_068357.1:87227033-87579533 GCF_020536995.1 Dreissena polymorpha | reverse complement strand
AGCGTTAACTGTTTAATTGTGCTTTAAACCTCAATTAAAGTTAACGGCAGAAACTGGCGTTAAACTGGCCGTTAAAAGCCGGCGTTATTTTGAGCAACCCAATGTTAACGCTAACGCTGATTTTAACAGGCCCGTTATCATTTAACGGTCCGTAAAGACTTAACGATGCTTTGAGCAACCGGGCCCAGATTGAAAGTTCGATTGTTTAGAAGTCCACGCCATTTTGATCACGAACAGGAAATCTGAAGACCACAGATCTTTGGAGTTAAATGCTTGTAAACGAAAGACGTTGTTAATTATATTAAGGTCAACAGTTATTTGACCATTTTAAGCTGTTTTGTTCGTTTGTTTCAAATTTAGCGATGCATTTTTACGGTAAATTTGACGATGTGAAAGTGAGCATCATGAACATTACCGATAGCATACATTTGATTTTTCTTCCGCGCAGATAGAAAAATTGGTTTGTGAAAATTGAAAATTAGAGTTTTCATGTGAAACTGCACTCGTAAATCTGGTCACAATAATTGATTGATACTGATACTTCAGTAATAAGCAGTATTAAGTATTTTAGTATTATTCTAGTGGTTCTTGAATGCCCTGAGCTTTTATGAGTATCTTTTCGACATATGATTATTCCAAGCGCCTCCTGATATCTATCATTTTGTTTACATTAAGAAAGCAGCTCTCATGATGACCTCACAGGCAAGTGCTTAGAGTATTCTTTTTCACTAACATTACCAAGTTTGAAAATAAATACAATTACAACTAAAATGAGGAAAAATGGATATAACTGCATTTAAAAATCTTACTTCAACTTAAATAATCCATATTCCATACTGTTTTGGTCCTCTTCATAAAATTTCCACATTCATTGCAAAGAGAAGCATAATACTGTCCGGATTCCGAACAAACGGCACCCGGACAATCGGCACCCGGTGTTTTTTTGCAATCCCGGAGAAACGGCGGTATCCGGACAAACGGCACCCGGACAAACGGCACCCGGCATTTTTTTGCAATCCCGGACAATCGGCACCCGGTAAATTTGTCGACCCGGACAAGTGGCACCCGATTTAATTGTAAACCCGGATAATTGGCACCCGATTAAAGGCGCTTGATAAAACTGCGTGGAATACCTATGTATTTAAATTTTGATAGATACATTTATTATTAGACAACAAAATAAATTACAGGACGGACATTACAACTGGCTTGCATTTTCCTATATATGTATACGAGCTATAATTTGAAAACACCACAATACACAGAGATATTACTCTTATTATCGCAATATCTGTGAGGTATTCTTGACCCTGACAATTAGCGATCTCTTTTTTTTTAAACCGAATAGACTAATCAGTACAATAAAGTCCAATAGGTGTCAAATGACTTTATAAGTAAACAAACAAACATTAAATGTCTCATACATAATCGGGTGCCGTTTGTCCGGGTTTACAATTTAATTGGGTGCCAGTTGTCCGGGTCGACAAATCAACCGGGTGCCGATTGTCCGGGATTGCAAAAAAACGCCGGGTGCCGATTGTCCGGGTGCCGTTTGTCCTACCCGGTAAATTAGTCGACCCGGAAAATCTGCAACCGATATTATTGTAAACCCGGACAAACGGCACCCGATTATAGGCGATTGATAAAACTCGTCAGCACCTTGTTGGGCTATTTTTTTTAATCTGCTAATTGGTTCGGTAAAAGAGATGATTAATAAATCCCGTCAAAAAACTGTTTTATCAAACTAATTTGATTGAGTGTAGATATGATTTGGAAACAAAACAATACCGTACACGGAGATATTACTCCTATTATCGCAATGTGTTATCCGTTCGGTATTATTTACCCTGACAATTAGCAATCTCTTTGTTTCAAACCAATACGCGGATTAGACTTATCAGTACGATCAAGTCCAACACGGTGTAAAATGCCTTTTTTTAAATAAAAAACATTTATTCTTTCATAGCCTTAAATCGGGTGCCGTTTGTCTGGGTTTACAATTTAATCGGGTGCCGATTGTCCGGGTCGACAAATTTACCGGGTGCCGATTGTCCGGGATTGCAAAAAAACACTGGGTGCCGATTGTCCAGGTGCCGTTTGTCCTACAATCGATTCCACTGTAGTGGAAACAACTCATTTCAAAACAAATTACTTTCACTTTTAAAGGAATTACTATTCTTCAGTGTTTCCGCTTTGCCCAATTTACATGGGAAATTGGGCCAATGCATCAAAATAGACCAAAACAAACAAGACCGGAAAGAACAAAAAAGTTCCGTTATAAGTTCTGAACGCATTTATTGCCTTGGCCTATACAAACAGGTATTATATTGGTCCCTGTTTATTGTCATGCTGTGTTGTCATTCGACAATACATGCATTTAAACCGAATCGTATCAATAACTGTATACATAATCTTTTTATAAGTGCATATATATCCGATAATCCGTAATAATTACATCACTTAAAAAAATAATCCTGACCATCTATAACGATAAATGTGTTTAAGAAATCCATAACCACGAACATATGCCTACGCATTTATTCAGAACTATAAAGAGTACATTGCATAAATTAATGGGACAGAGCTTTCATTGGGTTTTGTTCTGATTTAATTATGGCAACCAATGGACGAGCGAATTTAAATTGAATGCAATATGAGACAAAGAAATGTTAAAATGAAGTGATTTTTTGTAAAAAATTACTCTGCGTTTGCTTGAAATAAATCGTCACGATTATCTCTCTTTTTCTCCCACATAATGAAAGATGAAAGACTCTGTTTTATACTTTAAATACTGGGCGCAGAATATTTGACAGCCAATCCTTTCATGTAGACAAACTCCAATAATATCAAAGTTAGAATGTTATTATCGTTCTGATTAACTTTGATTTGATAATTATTCTGCATATATAGCGCAATGAACCACTCTGATACGGAACAATAAACACTGACAAGTTTTCACACCTTTATTGACATAACACAACAGATTAACACCAATTAACTGAGTGTCGTTTAACCTCTAAGCGAATAAAATCGGTTAAACGGACTGTCGAATAAAGCAATCAAACTGTGAGCTCCGCCATCGTTGATTTTCTGAAAATGCATGAAGTTGCGTAACATGGAAGGTTGGAGAAAACATGTTGTATTGGATTCAGCGTTATACCGGAGCGCGTTATATTGGATCTACAGTGTATCATATAATATGTCTCACAAATAAATCCGTGAACAGACAATGAAAACTGAAAATTTAATTAAAGCATGCCAGCAAAATTAATGTTTAGCAAGTTACAGGTTTTAGTATAAAATTGTATGTATTTGTTGATTATTATTAAATAAATCACATTTATATTAAGCAGTGTAACAAAAAGAAATATTTTTGCAAATGTTATTATTGATGCATCCAATTTTTTATTGAACAATGGTGTTTACTCAAGAGAGCATAGGGGCATTGCCAAGTACATTTTGTAAATTCAAAAACGTGTTTTTTCACAGTTATTTACAAAAGAGCAAACGATTGCGTGAAACGTCGGTTTTGAGTGTCCCATATGTTTTAATAATTGATAATATTTGCCCCAAAACTGCAACTTTTTGAGGCACGATGAAATGAAATTACGAACATGCATCAACTTCATCCCTCCTTTATATAAAAAGATTTAGGAATATAGCAGTGCATCATATAGTTAATATTTCAGATCATCATCGCGCACCTACAGGAAGAAGCAGCAATATTGGGTGTAAAAGATCCAAATTACAGTACATACTTGATTGTTTATGTTACCTAACCCTAACCCTGAAATGGCAAAAAATCCCTCATTGGATAATCAGTCAACTATCGTCTGCTTCTCTGTTGATGTTGTACAAATGGTGTAATATTTCAAAGGGAAGTAATTTTTGTACATGAAAAGTGATATATGCTACCCCTGAGCGACAGCAGTTCTTACATGTTGTGTGTGCAATTGAGTCAAACCTTCCGCACAATAATGTCTGAAAAGTGTCTGATGATGTATTTATCACAATGCCAACTGACTGGAGTGTATGTTTGTCTGTTGCTATGTAAACAATTAAGAATTTCCTTAGAAACCACATTACATTTTCTCTATTTTCTTGAATCTACCTAATTCTATTGATATGAAAATCATAAAATACATGGTGAAGCAAAACACTCAATAACACTGTTAATACAAAACATTTTACACCAAAATAAGATGTATTTTAGGGTGGTTACCATGGCAACACAGAACATTTTCAATAATATTTATTAATAAAAGGGAATCAACAGTCCCCTTAATATGTGATTTATATGAATAATAAGACAAAAACTTTATAGTGAATAAACTCAAAACTATTGGCAATTATTTGAAAAATTAATTCTTTACCCACCGATAAGTGAGTAAATTATATAGCATAGTAACCGAGTTTTGGCTTTATTTATGAATATTCTGGTAAACATAGCAAACAAATGTGTGTCAAAATTTACATTGACATAATTGTTGAGTATTTTAATAAGCAAAGATTAAGACCAGATAATCATCTATAGTTTAGAAAGTAGAATTTAAACTATATGTGTTCAATAAAAAAATGAAAAAATAGGGAGAAATGAAAATTTGGTTGCCATGGTATCCTATATAGGGGGACAAAATGCCATAAGCTTTAATTGTTTTAGAAATAGCTTTGTACAAATGTTTAGCATATTGTACATGTATGTATTCTGTGCGAATTGCTTTTGTCAATATCTAAGTCAAAGATCAAATTCATTTATTGAAAAAAAAATTCAATATATGCAAAACAACTTGTTAAAAATATTCGTTTAATTGTTTACCTGAGATGGTGTTTGATTGGCAAATAAGTGTTTGGCAACATCGAAAGTGACATTCTAAGCGCAGATAACATAATTTTGTGAAAAAAAGGAATATGTCTTGTTTATATTGTATAATGTTTGATGGAAATATTCTGAAATCAATTTCTTTTTACAGGAAGAACATATTGTACATATGGAGCCAACAACCGAGTCTTCAACCAATGACGACCTGAGGAGATTGTTTGAAATACGTAAATATATCTTGTTTGCCTTTAAGTTATACAACCTACTCTGCCCTGTCCATGTGAACGTTAACATGAATGTGTGTTAGTAATAATCTCCCCTATACTTTAAATAACAAGTCACTATTTTAATGGGTGTTAATATCTAGTATATTCAGATTGGTCAAACTTATATTTAATAATTTCATGAATAGGCGACATTAATTCAGTTGTCAAAATTGTTTAATACCGTGATATAATTTTTAATGTAGTAAATTATAACCGGGAACATAAATATATATATATGCACATAGGAATGTATGAAATCTCTTATTTCTGTACCGCATGCAATAATTTTCAATTCATTATACAGATGTTATCTCGCATATGAGACGTAATGCCATGCAAAAGTTAGCACTTTAAGCCCCAGTCCGCAAACATTTAAAATCATAATTACATAGATTGTTTTAATGGATATCTTGGATTTTATTAAAAACAATAGTTTCTTGGTTATTAATAATCATGTTCGTATGTGATGACTTGGAAGTACAAAGAGTAAGTAAACCATGAGTACAGTAAAGTCCATGTAGGTTAGATGTTTTGTTTTTTTCACCATAAGCTTTCTTACATAAACATAATTACTTTTTACTCTCACAAATAAAATAGTTTTCAGAAATAAACTTTATTGAATTGGAAATAACTGAGGTCACTTTATAACGCATTTAATTATGTTTTGTGGAAATTGGCTTCAGTGATCTGAAGACGTTTCCAGTATGTCTTCCTGAAGTTATAATATATTAAGCTCACACTGCACAATATTCTTTTGTATCATTAATAACATCTTATTTTATATATAAATTCCTAATACAAATAATGATACTAAAATAACTTGACACACTTTTAAATCTGGTTCAATCAGTGTGTACTTTTTCTATACCAACATGTAATCCATATATATTTTTCGTAATATAAAATGGAAAAACGCTAATGAAGGAATTAAGAAGAAACATTCGTAATTTAAATAAGCGCCCACTTAGGGTTATAATAACGAAATAATTAATATCATAAAAATGAAATGTGTGATTACATGCATCTTGATTATTACATTTAATAACTAAATATGTATGCATGCATTTAAAATAATACAATATATATTGGAATAGAATTAGAAAAATGGCCTATGTTTGACATAAGTATTGTAAATATTTAAAAGCCAATCATCTATTACTCAAGGGCTATTACTTAACAACTTCTGATTTCATAGTGATGGTATTCAAATTACCTAAAATCATTATCCCAATACTGTATATATATGGAGTATTTCATCAAGATTGTTTCCTTTTTGATCTGAGACAAAGGTGGTAAACTATTCACCGTGCCACCAACATGTCCAGCCACCGTGATGGAGATCATAACAATATTCAGTTTGTTCTAGGATGTATAATTGTGTGATTACTTCTTATAAACATGGCATTTAAATATTCTCTTTTAGTGCACTGGAAAAAAAATCAACTGGTGAATTGATATTAAAACTACTGCAGAAAAAAAAGCCCAAAACATACTAATATGTAAAATTGTGCCAATCATTAAAACAAAGAAGAATGTTCTACTGTTTCAGTTTTGTAACCATGACAACAATGTGTGATCTTATTAAAACAACTCTTTACACACAGATATATGCAAGTCACACTGATCATTCTTTTAAATAACAGCAATAGTTTTTCTGTTTCCCAATGTATGAACAATTCTGTATCTCAATATCTGTATGCTGTCAGTAAAATATGGCTATGCATGGTATAATTTGTCTGCACCTTTACACTAATTGTGATAATGTCTTGTATTGGTTAGTAAAAAAAATGTAGTTTTTTTTACACTATTAACTTTTAATATTTAAAGGAATAACTAACAACTATACAAAAAAAAAACAAAAAAAACATGCATTACAAAAAGGGAAATTTTAGATTATTCTTAATATTATTATGGTTACCATGGTAACATATTTATATGAAATTATCCTTTTTTGCCAGTCTATTGATAGGTTTTCATGTACACATAACACAGTTTAATTAACATGCCAATTTTTATTATATATATAAATAATTTGACATCAGTTTCTGTTAATCATAAAACAATTCAGCAACGTCAAATTATACAGTTGAAATCAATTTAGCACTTTTAGGGTTAATCTCATTCATGAGAAGTTCTCAACACGATTTTATGTAAATGTTTAATGCAACACACAATTTTATCCCTACTTCTACATATTGCTGAGCTTCTTATACTGTTTGAAAAAAAAATGTGTTGCCATGACTGATTTTAAATTGTCATTTTAAAAAGTTGACAGTTTTTCTTGCAAAACTTCTTTACAATTATTCAATCGAAAATGTAAAATTTCTCACATGTTTGTGGCTGCATAAATGTTTCCGTTTATTTGACTGATTATATTTTAAATGTTTTTTTTAACTGATTGCAGTAGAAATTGACATCATGGCAGAATGCAGAACTGCCTTATTCCCAGCGTTCAAACATGGCTGTGGAGCTTTGCAAGGCATTGTGACCAGAGGAACAAGCATTTTAGACGAACCTTTTTTTAATGAGACCGAGAACCAAATTGTATATCAAGGATTGATTCAGCTCTATACCAAGTCTATTCTAATGGACAAGATAAAAGAAGTTAACAAAAAAAAACAGCGCTGCTTATTCCTGTTAAAATGTTTAGCTTAAAAAAGTAAAACATTTCCTTTCCTGCTTTAATTACTGTTGACAAAGAACAGCACGACAAGATTAAACATTGGATTAGCAATCTCAATAAAGATATAACGGGCTTGTGTTTGCTATTGGTGGGCGAGGATTAAGAGACAAAGTATATCGCTCCAAGATGGGGAGTGTTTCAAAGCATGACGACAATATCGGACATCATGGTAGCTGCAGATAATCTTCTTGAGCGAACCGTATTTGCAGTTTTAAAGAACCTTCTTGAAAAGTGCGTCAAAAAATATGGAGAATCCATAAATATCTCAGGTAAATGTTTAGAAGTGCTTTTTATACATATCATAAATTGATTTGTAGGATTGTCAAACAAAATGCGTTTGGATCGTTTTGCAATGTTTTGACATAACAATTAACAGCTCATTTAGTTTAGGAGTACAAGTATGCAGCCATTTCGAGCAATAATCATTACAACATTTTCAAAAAAAAAGTAGGCATGCAATTTGCAGACATTTTACACAATCGATTGTGTTGTGCGACCACAAGCTTATGTTCATCACCAAACAAATATTGCTAGCAAATGAATGTTCAATTCAGTCCTTCACTATGATTTGCCTACTGGTCAATTTTAAGTGTTTGACAATTGTTTTAGAAACTTCTGTCCCTTGATCTACATCATAAATTGAGATTGAGATGTGTTTTGGTGAAACTACAAAATTCTGACTGAAGGCCATCTTTGTTTTAAATGAAACATCTCACTTTCCATTTCTTGCATGATACGCTTCTTATTACATGATCTACAACTGGGCGGTGTTTTTTCCCCCACTGATTTGGGAATGGATGTCCCTTTGGATTGGGAACAATCGTGGTGTTTTGTCTTAAATTGGGAAATTATTGTTTTTGCTATTTTGCTAACAAAAGCTTCAAAATTGAGAATTAGTGTTTTCAATATTATATTTATTAAGATTCAACTGATAGAGCTGGATGGGAGAAGACCTAATGTAAAGATCTAAAAAAAAATCACTTTGGAATTTTTAGGTCACTTTTGGGAAAAATATATACTTTTTTTCGATTGGAAATGGGGCCCGATACCGGCCTTAAATTTGAACGACGTACTGGGTCAAAGCGGGTACGAGTCTTCCTTTCCATTTGTCGTTTTTTTCCTAGACAGATTTTCTAGTACATTTTATTTTTGCATAAAATATTGATTCATTTTATTTCAGACTTTGAGAAAGAAGACACATTGCAAAGCATTTACACATACGCAAGTACAGCATACAAGAGAAGTGAAGTACCAATACATGAAAGATTAACACTGCCAGAGAATACTTTTCGATATTCAAAAAATATTGACGATGTATGTAGAAACATAAATAATGTTATTATAGATATTATTGTTGTGTTTTCTGCTTCCAACTCTAACAGACTAAAGTGTATTATCCTACCTGAAATAACGAAATATTTTTATATTTTGTTTTAGATTACTTTAAATTATTGCAGTGTACATCCTATAATTTTACGTTTTATTTCAGATTATCAAAGGCCTTCTCAAAATTGAAGGGGTAATTGGTTGCTCAAAGAATATTGGTCACATTGAAGTCCTTGTTGATAACTCAAAGGGCAGCGACTAAACCACACGTTGAGTTAATCAGCTCCTTAAAAGCGTTGAAACAGATGAAAGCGTTAAAGCCATAATTATTTATGGTATGTTCACAAAATTCCTTTCATCTGGAGACAGTGTTTTGAATGGAACACTGGGAGGTTTTACACAGAGGTTTTCTTTAGGAAGGCATTTGAATAAAACAACGGAACAAAAACAGTTGGCACAAATGATTCAGACTATAAACCCACATCTGAACAATCAAGCCATGAACATACGGCTGGAAAAGCAGGTGATGACCACACAGTTGAAACACCAGGCAATGAACACACAGCTGGAATACTTACTGCCCTCATCTCCCGTCATGTGGCAAATTCTAATAGAGAGGGTGAATGCTTATACCTTCGTGTTAATGGTAATATAATTGCTGGAATAAATAATATCCAACAGGAACCTTTAGTTGATATTCTTCCACTTGACGTAGATTAAAGTTTTAGAAAACATTGTGAAACTAAATTCAAAACCGAAGATGGAGGACAGTTGATGCATGAACATTTACTTAAAAGGGACGAATATGAGAAGGAATGGATAGGAGGACCAGTGTATTTATGGGGAGCAAACACATCGCCTGGCTCAGGGACACTTGCTAAAATAGATTTCGAAACAACAAATGGGCTGTGGATAAAGGTTCATGATCGCAGAAAGGATCAGCCGTTCAGTCAACCTGGTGACAGCGGTGCTATGGTATGTGCTACTGACAGTAAGAAAACGACGTTGTATGCTGTTGCAATGCTAGTGGGAAAATCTGAGGGATCCAACGATCCCTCTGTCCCGCTACCACGCAAACAAGTAACATATTATGCGGTTCTTCTTAATGAAGCCTTCCAAGTATTAAACAACATTTATCGTTCAGAATTTAAGTTATGTAGTGATGATGCTGGAACCATGTGAAAAACTCATACAATGTCAATGTACGGGTTTTGTTTTTTAAAGAGCTTTCTTTGTTATCTAAGAGGTATATATGTTTGCAGATACATGTAGTTGAATGCTGTTCACTCTTCAGTTGTATGTTTTAGTTTATATTTTCATTTTTTCTGAAAATACAGAATATTATTTTCATTATTAGAATTTAAATCTATGTGGTTGTTTAATGATATGCTTTTTTTAAATCATGTTAGTAAAAGTTGATAAAGTGTTCATACTGTATGCTATGTTAACACATACGACGAGCCACGAATATTATCAAATTAGTTATGTTTATTATATGCTACTGTTTGTTGTTGTAAGTGTCGTTTTATGAAATGCTGCTCTGTGTATATATCAGTAGCATTCATAATTGTATATCCATGCTTTGTTTCACTAATACTTAATTAGTATCCAGATAATAAACTCACATTGAAGATAATGTTCAATGTTTTTACTTTATACATTTTATTCTCATAAGACATTTCCAGAAAACGTTCTCCCGTAGTTCTCATTACTTTCCACTCTATACCAAATTATTTGGATTACATCCCCTAGATAATTTTATACTTGTTAAACATTTTTTCTGAACGGACTCCAGAAAAACACGATGTAATTTGTTAATATTTGAGTTACTAAATTCTGCGAATATAATAATGGATATAATACATGGATAAAGTAATTAAAATGAATGGCCATTCGAAGAAGAAGTAAGTCTCTGTTATCTCAATAACGAAACAGTAATGTGAATAACATGTTAATTACCTTTGGCAATAAATTAATAGCGGCGGTGTATTAACATCCGTGTAGATGCCCGGATAAAACCCTCTCCTGATACTCACACGTATGCCAATTATCATCTAGTTTATTGATGGCAGCTGTTATCCGAACAGTGACAGATACACGAAAAGCACTGAACCAAAAATTTTGGAAGTTTCTTTGCATAAAACTACACAATGTTTATTTACATGTGTCATTATTTTATACTTTTTTGCCGCTTATGTTATGTTTGCGTCGTATCGCTCCCAACAATGTTGTGTTTCTTTGTTCATTCCGTTTTCAATGTCTAAACTCTAATTGTTTTGTAAATAAATTGATTAAATAATTTGCTTTTCTAATTAAAACTTTCCTCAGACGGTTTTGGTGGCATAGTTGATGACATTTATGACTAATAATATTTTTAAATTCTGATAAAACAAATAAGACATAAACTGTTAACGATGTTTACTTCAAATGCAAATATTGATAAAATTGTTACTTATAAACACCTTATTTTCGCGAGCAGTGTTGGATATTGGTTAACAAAACATCGAAAAAATAATGTCAATTACGTCTACGCTAATAGCCCCCATTCCTCGCAGTTTGCGAGTAAAACAATACAAAAGTGCCTATTATCAAAACGTTCCCCCTGTTTGAAACCACGAAGGTACTAAGTTATTGCTTTATAATTGTGTTTGTTGACACAATTTATTACCGTCATTGGTGTGGCATGTTGTTCTAACTAGACGCCAGCGTAAGTTGGAAGCATTTAGCAGGCAAAAAGTAAAATCGAACGATTTATTCCATGAAAAAAAGCATATTTAAAAAAATCAGCTTAACCTTTTCCAAAAAAGTAACCGGTTAACTTATCGCTTCGGTAGGTTAACCGGTTAACCTCTTGCATCCCTACATTTAATTATTGGCGGCTTTTCAATATACAATATAACATTTTTCAAGACATCAAACCAATATTTATTTTTCAGTTGTAAACATTTATTCTGGGTATACAATTTACCAGTGTTGAAAATTGTTTGAAATCTAGTATTCATTAAACAAGTGTAACCTTAGATATTTAACATGTATCTTGTTTTCCTTAAATCTGTATATTGGGACTTGTTTATAACGTTCCATTTTATTTATATTTTCTCTCTGATAGGCGTTTCTCGTATGATTTAATTATTTATATTTTTTTAGCAGTCACATAAACAACCAAGCTATGTAATATGGAATTTTTACACCCATTATTGCTGCTTCTTTCTGTATTTGCGCGATGATTATCTGAGATATTAACTCCATGACGCTATATTCTCAAATCTTTTCTATAAAGAAGGAATGTAGTTGACAATTGTTAATAGTTTTATTTGATCGTTCGTCAAAAAGTTGTAACTCTGTTACTCTTGTATCTTCAATGTAATTGAGTAATTAAATAGTAATTTAATTGAATGCGTTTTAATTCCCTTTTATTATTGTTTAATTTGAGTTACAATGCTATGACGTTAAATTTTATTTACACTTAAATGTATTATGAATATTGCTGGGCCAAGTGTGAGGTTGAGCGCTCTATAACCAGGTTTCGCTCTATAACAAGGTTTAAACCCCCAATGCTTTGCATTGACCGTTCCAAGGCGGTGATCGCAGCTTTATTCATATTTTGTGTTTATGTTGGTTTATATTGTGCTGTATTGTGCTGTTTTGTACTGTTTGGGCAATCGGTCACTTGCCTTAAATAAAGGACCAACTAATTGTTTGTACCGAAAATTCAAAATCCAGCAGCTGGAGTTTCACTTCTTTATATTGTGAACTTATCGAAGTTTATCTGGTAAGGTTTAAACAATTTGAACGTTGGCAAACATAAACTTTTGGACAAGATAATGCCACATTTGATAAATCACACTCAATATGAAAGCAAAGTTATCTGCTTGTCAAGACACACAACCACACATACTGTTTTATTGATAAACTATATCAGACCGATACTTCATTTTAAAGCTGCTTCATATTTAGAAAAGCTGTGATTTGGAACAGAAACTTTTAGATCAATATAGGACTTGTTTTTGGCCTGGGGCGTAGCACAAAGGCCTAAACAATGATGTATACCCATATCTGAGCCTATCCGAATTGGCTGGCTTCCAAAAACCAAATTCCCAAAAACTCTGAATTTCAACTTAATTCATGCGCAATAAAAGTAGTTCTTCGCAGATCTTAATAACCCGCCTTGTAAAAACAAAACATTGATCACTATATAACATGTCAGTGTCATAAAAAGTTAAAAAAAAATATATTGAAGAAAAATTGCTAAGTTAAGTTAGGCTGATAACTTGTGAGGGATTCCACGAAGAAAGTCATGTTCGCAAAGTAGAGACACTAAAGGGCGGGAAAGATGCGGTGCTCGCATTTCTTAAATTCTTTATTCAAAAATAGAAAAAGACATAGCGTCATCAAAGAAATGCAGCATTTGCCAAACAGAAATGAAATGCCCTTCTTGCAACAATGCAAAACCACGGACGCAGAAACCAAACTCAGGAGGACGAGAAATTACGTCAGACTCGTATAAAAATGAGCTCGCAATATACACACCACAGAGAAAGGAGCTCAAAGACCCCAGCAAGATAACGCCCAGCAGTCCACTACCACCCACGTGTGGTCTTCAAAGAAATTGATGTTGTCATGGAGACGGACACCGATGATGATGCGCTGGACGACACAGTACCGTGCTGCGTTTGCAAGCAGATTACACCTCCAGACTTAAGTCTCCATCCACATTTGAAGATCGTCAACTGGGCACAGTGTGATAAATGCGACGATTGGGTTCATCTAGCTTTCTGCACAACCGTTCGTCTCGTCAGACGTCAGTCGGAGTTTGTGTGCCCAAAATGCGAGGATTAACAAACAAATCAGCAAACAATTCACATTTAAGTTTTATTTATGTTTTAAATCTCGTTATCATATCTGTATCTGTTAAAAACCGTTTTGCATTATACAATTTGCAAGTTACATACGTTGATTACATTTTAAATTGAGTTATTACAAATGGATTGACTTTCATGAGCCGATCCGTAGCGAGTGAATCATTGTTTGTGACGTCAGCACTTGGCCAATGAAAAGAACGGTATCGCGAGAAGCGCTTTCTGAATGCAGATCGTCACGTTCGAGTATGTTCAGGTAGTGGTCACAGATTATAACGTCAGGGTTTTCCACAGGCCATTTAACGGTCCCTCCCCGGGGTACTTGAATTTCGAAATCAGAGTCTGCGGGGCGCCTAAAATTTTTCCGATCAGTGTATATTTTTCAGATACGGCAACTAGCAATTCTTAAGATCAAAGCGATATCGACTTTGCCGAAAATTGTGAGAGCCGATTTACGACCCTCTGTCAATTACATCACGTTTCTCTTTACCCAACTAAAGCCCGCCTAAAGGCGGAGCGTCGCTATTTTGGAAAATCAATATTGGCCAATGAAAGCGCCCGCTTTGAATGAGTGACCGCACTCAAGGTAGGCACTATCTGTAATTAAATCATGCAGAAGACTTGCCACAGAAATCTTGGACAGTTTCTTAGAAGACTGATGATGGCAACCGGCGGTAATCCTCATGGAAGTTGTTCATTTCATGCAAAAAACTGTAAAACATTTACTCGACTGGTAAAGCGTTTTAACAAATAATCGTTGAATTCATAACGCAACTGTTAATGTGTTGTTGAAATCTCAAATGAGCATAGTTAAATTTGTAATCCGAAACCCACTCCCGAATGTTAATGTCAACACGTTACTAATCCGAAATACACTTCCGAAGGTAAATTTTAACTCGATTAACCGATTCTTGCTTTTAATAACAGTGATAATTTATTTTGTGTTGACCTTTGTCTCGGCGCGAAAAGTGTGCAGCATGTACAACGTCGCGTCATTTGCATAGAAAACGTGCGTGTATTGAGCGTTGTACAAACAAGCTCACATCACGGCAAGGGATTTACGCATGTTCAGTAGCAATATTTCATCAAATCTATAAATAGACACTAATGCCGAAATTTATTTGATACTTTTGATACTTTAGACAAATGGCAAAGTTTGTTTTAAAGAAATTATTAAGAACTTATTACGTCAATATTTACCAGAAGTTTTGAAAAAATAATTATGGGATTATCGGGTAATGAATAGAAACTTGAAAAGTAGTAAGTATGCAGTAATAGAGTCGGGTTGATACAGATGAATTAGGGAATCGTTCGTGTCGGGATTTAAGTATCTATGCGGGAAACTTTTTAAAACAATTAAAAAATTTATCTTTATAAATGACTTTATAGCTGGTGGGGTTTTCTTAAAGAGTCATAACATAGCGCACCAAATTACGTCTTTTGAAGCTGTTTTTCTAAGAGTTATTACGCACCACAGAACGTCAATTGACACGTTAAATTTAAAATATATTATATATAACGTCGGGAGGGGACACCCCCGATTGGCCCGGGGCGCCAGAAAATATTCCTGTGGAAGGCACTGAACGTTGATGTTTGATGTGATTTTGGTTTTTAAATTAAAGTTGAATGTTTTTCCCATATTTTGTTGCGTTTAAATAACTTGTGAGTTGAAACTATAGCCTACAGCATCCACTGTAACGTCTAATAGGACCGGTATCTTAAGAACAGAGCATATATGCGGACGTGAATAATTTCATATAAAATGTGTTTTGTCCAAAAAATATCTTAAAACACAATCTAATGACATTTCTAATGTACACCAACAATTTGGTGCAGGACACGACAAGCAGGTATAAAGGTGAATATAGGCTATTAAACTAACAACAAACAAAAAACTGAATACGTGCAATGATTAATATTTATAAAATTCAATTTTGAATCATGAATGTAAAGATTTCACCATTATTTTGATTATTCAAATTTTGTTGTCGTAAGATAATATCGTCCATATATATTATACATAGAATCTCAATAATGTCGACCTGAGCCTAGTTCTTCTTGAATGCTCCGAACTTTTATGAGAACATACATACATGACATTTGTACGTGCAACTCAAATCTGAGTCCTACGAGTAGCGCTAATTATTGAGGATATCTCGGATATCTCGCATTTACACACCAAAAAGCATATTTCCGTTTGCAATTTTGATTGCAGCAGACGCAGATTTTTTCGCCGAGTCGGGGTCACGTGATAGTCATGTGACTTTGTATATACTGGAGTAGTATTTATGAAGTGTCGGGTAATAGGTCATGTTTACATCGGCCGCCATTTTGTTTTGTCTGCAAGAGGTGACAATAATCAGGGAATCATTGTTATGAATTCTTGAAGGTAGTTTGCTGGAAAACTTTACAGATAAATAATTCAATGATTGAACTGTTAGTCAATTGTTAAAATAAAATGTTTTTGTCATTTAAGTGTTTCAATTTTAATGTAATTTAACGTAATTTCTTAGATGTTCGATAACTGGTTCGTCCACCATACATGTTTTCGGATAACAACATGAGATTATGATTTTTCAGTGTTTACGATTCACCTCATTGCATTAAATTTCAATTGAAATTCAAAAAAATTACTGAAAATTTTGTACACGTACAATATTAATTCATCTTACAACGTCAAATTAATTACATTAATTTATTTAACACTGTTTTGTTTGTTTTGAAGTTGAAGCTCCCACGCTGCAATCTCATTGGTCCGTTAGAATGATAGAAATATTTATCGTTTTGTGAGATTTACAAATAAGGTTACACTACACTTTGCTAAAGATAAAGATTACAAGTGCCATCTATTGCGTAATGTTGATACATCGACACTCGCACGGTCCCGCAAGGAACAGTTACAATCGCTAGTTAAACAAATGTTTAATAAATACGATAAATAGAGCTTTATTCTTGACTGATATTTTGTATGTCAACAAATTAAATGAAACTATTGATGTTTGCAACTCGTGCATGTCCCGCCCCCACCACAACTAACCATACTTATAAATTGTTCCATTTCACACAGTTAGACACCAGTATGCCATAAAAATCACACAAAAGTGAAAGAAAATGGTCAGACTAAAATATTTAAAAAGCGCTAAATGAGGGTATGGATTCAATGATTGAACTCATTTAGAGATGTCAGTACCATAAATTATTCAATAATTGTGGAATTCAGTGTCCAGTATTCACATGGTCCTTTATCACAATTAAACGCCCTCTTAAGTATAATAATCAGATTTGTTAATTAATAATTCCGAATGGAATAACTGAAGGCTAGCAACATCACTCGTGAAGTTAAGCTCATAAATTATGGAATAAATGGCATAGTTCAAAATTCAAATTGTGTATATTTCGTAGCCGACGCTCATATTGACTTAAAACGTTTCAAGAAAAAAATCTTAAAAATTTATGTAACTTATGAATTTCACTACAATAGGTTATAAACAAAGCCATTATTCATAAGAAGTTTTACTTGGATTGCAGAATGTATGACAGAATGCAAATTTTAATAGGCTTTCACACAATCGAATATTTTCTACTTGCGGGTGCGGGGGGGGGGGGTAAATATATTTAAACCTGAATTGTTCTAGTTCATTACATGTTTCCAATTTTGAATTTTCATCATTTATTCTAAATTGAAGTTCATTTTATTGTAAACATGTTCACCTTTGCAGAGGCTGTAAGACAGATTTCCCTTTGTACCTCTAGAACTCATATGTGCACCAAGTTTGAGTGCTCGCAGCATTTATCTCTCCTATTATATTAACGTTATTAAACAATAATTGTACAATCTAATTAAACAAAAGCTAGAGGTATGCTCGTAATAGGCAAATGCACTGCTTAATTTATCAAATTCAACTAGAGGAGCTGTTGTGTTTAATGTCTAAATTTCCGTTAGAATTTGGTATCGAAGACGATTATATTAATTCAATAGTGGACAGATCTGGTTTTCTAAAATAACATGACTGCAAATTGTTTAGGAGCTGAATATCGATATACTTCTTTATATTCTTATTATTGCAAAATGATTCGTTTTTTTTGAAGACTAATAAAGTACTTATATGTTCTGTTTTGTTCTGTCGAAAACAGTGCATTCGCTGATCAACAAGGCGATAAAGGATCGTGAGTTGTAGCATAAAACAACAAATACTGACAATAACAATAAAAGCAGCATGGGTCTTGTTGGCTTAGGCTGTGTATATCTGCTGACAGAGTCGGAACTCGATGCCATCCTGTTTGGCGATTGGTCCCAATGTCATAAATAAAGGCACGCATGCTTTTATAATAAGATGTCTTTACCGGTGATGACTTTTTTTTATATAATATTATTTGTTTATGACTTTTTGTATCTTGCTAGTGTGACACTGTGAGAGTGGTTGTAAATTATGAATTCCGAGATGTCATAATGTCTCGATATACACCATGGTGACTGAACCACGTTATTTGTTTAGTTACGTATGAATCATTCGAATTAATAAAGAGGGACTTTGTATAGAAGTATAATCTTCACAAAAACAGTGTCCAATGCGATGGCAAGTGTATGTCTTGTTACGTAGAATGGGTCGCAGATTGGCAAGGAATATTCAATACATGGAGGTATGACATAATTGCATGCCTTGATATTCACTGTCTTGTTACCGTAATATAGCTATGTTTCGTAAGACTTTGTAGCTGCTATCGACGTATTGAAAGTATTGTAGTCAAGATGTTGCATGGTTATAGAGAAGATGGTGATCATGGTGTGCTCCATAGTTTTACAGATTTTAATTTGCCACTGAATGATTTTATACAAGGAACTTTTACATTTCATGTACATTTTTGCTTTACACGCCTAGTTTGCTATACACCTACTATATGTATATAGTGGACTACTTGTTTAGCTTTTCACTTGCGGTAAAATGTCATATGCAGTTCAGACTTGTAGACGATTTAACTCATTATAATGTATCAACATCCTCATTCATTTGTTCTTAAATTTCAATAAACATTTATTGAATGATCAAATTTAAAATCAATGTACCGTATAACAATAAAAGTTATCAATACAATACAGCGATTCTAAAGATTTTTTAACTGAAAGAAAAACACATCGCCAAACTGCACGCGCTTATCGGCTGACATTACGTCATCTGGATTGCATAATTGACATGACGCCTTATCTATGATCGCTCCGCCCACTAGAATTGATCCACCAATCAGCGATCGATTAATCGGGCGCACTCGTTAGCAACAACCTGTCCGCCATTTTTTAGACAAGCTACATGTTTAGGTTCACTTTTATTCCAACGAGTTTCTTTTGTTTTCCTCTTTAAAAAAACGATTAAAAATGGTTAAACGGTGTCAATGGGGGCTATGTAACTCGGACTATCGATAATCTGAAAGATTAGTTGGTGACAGTAAATTTATATCGTTTCCAAAGCCGAAAAGAGATCTTGAGAAGTGTAAGAGATGTATAAATACATGCGGTCGTCACCACGAACAACTGAACGTCAACACTGTCAAAGACAATTATAATATATTTTATCGGATATACAAGCAGATTTAAATAGTTTATGTTATCGATCTGATTATCACATACTATTTCACTATTTTAAAAATAGTTTTATCAGTTACTAGGTCAGAAGCGAGGTTCATCTGCATTACTTAAAGATAAATAAAACCCGGCATGAAGCCTAATTCATGCTGTGTTTTATTACTCTGATAGTAATACACTTAATTGACACCATACATGTTATTTGAAGGTGACATGTGATATATTATCTTATTAACGGTATCTACACATTTGCACTCATGTGGTGTCACCAATAAACGCTTTTAATCCACACTAGGAGCTCGAATGCCTAGATCTCATTTTTTAAACGAGTTTCGTTTATTTTGTTCGGATTAAAAAACGGAAATGAAATATGGCAAAAACGGTGTAGAAAGGGTTTAATGCATCTCTGACATTTTGGTATCCAGAAAGATAAGTTAGATGAATTAAATTTATACCATTTCCAACGCGGCAATGCGGTCTTGACAAGAGCGAGTGGAAGCTTCAAGAATTACCGAGATCCCCTTTATAGAACATTAATTTATTTCAAAAACTTGAAATGTCATATAAGCAATAACTAAGCATTATTAAGTATGTATTATGTCACGTGTGCATGTAAAATAATTGAGAATTTTGGTACCCAATTCGTGTAACTTTACGAATTCCCCGTTAAAAATCGCGTTTCTGTGTGTGTCAGAAACAAGTAAAAACAATTTTGTTATTATTTTAATAAAGACGTATCGATAAATGCTATTGTAAAAGAGTTATTATTACTGATATTAGTTAACCAATAAATGCGGTAACTTCGGGGAATTCGGTACCTGCGCGAGCGTCTGATATTGGTAGCCTTATTAATTTATAATAGCCTGACCGTATTCCATTTCGTACAACGCTAATTTTATATCAGACAATGTCCAAACTGTGTTGTTTTTGCGCTTTAAATTATAGTGATTGATAAATGTCCCATAAGCAATGTTTAATATGATTAATATCTCTTTTATACGCAATAACATGTGGGATTGAGGTACCCAACCGGCGTCAGAAAGCGCGTAAAACTTCACCGAATTCCCTGTTATAAAGCGCTATTTCGTGTCAAATACACGGGTAGGGGGGAATGTTTCGGTAAATATTTTGTTAATAACACGGGTAAATACCGGTGAAGTGTCAATTTATTGCAAATACCACCATTACACGTAATAACGGGTTCGATTTCGGTTAGCGCGCAAGCGTTTGAGAGCGTGTTTAATGTACCGATTTACCCGTTATAAATAGCTGATGTTCTCTTTAATCGTACATTTTTTGCATTTGCAGAATAACTAAATGGCATCAACCCCTTTACAAGTGTAATATGGTGTTAAACAAGTCCATAAAATCATCCGGAATATCGCGTAAATCTATATGCAGTCTATAGGCAAAGAAGCCATTTTGGTGTTAGCTTGTCTAGGTTTTCTTCCCGCTGAGCCACGTGATTAAGTGGGCGGAGCGATCACTGATAAGGCGTCATGTCAATTCATTCAGTTCAAGGACGCTTGTGCCTGGGAATTTTGAAACGCAGTTGCGTTAAAATATGACTTATGTGTGTCTAGGATGGATTATTGTTATAAATTGTGAATAAAAGTGTTGGACTATATGGCTGTAATAAAACCGGTGATATTGCATCGTATATTTCTTTAATAATGTAGAATGTACCCGAATAGCGCGATGTTTTAAATAACGTGTTTCTGTTAAACACATTAGTTAATTATTTAAGGATTGAGAACAGTGTCAGTTACTTTAAAAGAGTGTTAAAGGGACTTGTTCACGTTTTTGGTAAATTGACAAAATTGAAAAAAATGGCTTCAAATTTTCAAATTTTCGTTGTAGTTATGATATTTGCGAGGAAACAGTAACACTGAACATTAACCGTGCTCTCAAATTTCCATAATAATTATGCATCTTTTGACGATTTAAAAACCTGAAAATTATAAAACGTTACAAACGTAAAACGATTGAATACTTTTGGAGAGTTCTGTTGTTATCGTTATATATTGTGACATAACGAGGATTGCACCAATGGTCAGTGGTTCGAGCCCCGGTGTGGATTACTTTTTTTTGTTCTTGTTTTATACAGGAGCTATTTAGTCCCGATGTTTACATTTATCATTTTAAAGCATTTAATGACAAACTTCAAAACATGCCAAAATAAGTGAACCAGTCCCTTCAAATCATATAATTACAGTGCATTGTTCTTTCAATTTTCGACGGAAATTGACGTAGAATTTAAAAGGGTAATTTCTTAGATAAATAGGTCGTTCCTTTGTTAGCTGATCAAAGAATGTCTATCCACAAAAAAATGTCTGCTTACACAAACGTTTTTAAAATGAAAAAGGAATATGGCGATGAACACATGTTTCATGTAATCTTCGTGCAGATTTTCTGCTCATCACGGAAGCAAACAAAACTGAACGAAAATAAACATGGTGATTTTTATGCATACAAGAACTGGCGAGAAGATCATTAGGCTGTAGAGGTGGGACTTTTATATGCCAGTTGTCCAGAGTGAGTCAAAAGAAGAGTTATTTATAGCCTAAAAATTATAATATCGACGGGGTAAATGCCGCATCATGCTTAACTTAGGAGTAGACATTTTGTAAGTTGAAAAATGACAGCCACTTTTTTGTATTTTGCTTAGGTGACACGAGTATTTAAGTTCAAGAAAATCCTTCTATGTTTTACTTGGTGATTAAATTTGAATCGATGCATATACATGTAGCGATATTTTGTCTAGTTACTCTGCTTTTTCACTGAATTGTTGCGGACTATTTGACGTGGCGTAACCAAGAAAGATCGCAAATAATTTTGATATCACTACAAAAGGTTTGATTCAGTTCCAATTTAATATGTTTTTGCCATTTAAACAATTTAACGTTAATATTTTGATAAACAAAGATTTTTTATATAAATATTGTAGGATAAATAGAATACTATACTAGTGTCAGTCAGTGTGCTTAAATTTATCCGACTCGTCTTAGAAAGGCTTACGTGGCTCGGCAAGCCTCGTCGTGTAAACCTTTTTTCAACTCGCACGATAAATTCAAGTACACAATGACACTAACAAAGACTTCATAGTGCATGTATTATATATATGTATAGGATAACGCGAAATGGGTAGTAATATAGCAAATGTACCTGAACATTTGTTTAATACACAAGCTCAAACGCCAAGCAAATGTGTCACATGAAAACAAAAACACAAATGCAATGCATATCCAATGGAGACTTTTTGACGGCAGCGAATGTTTGGCTTTATTTGATGCATCACTATTTGACTTTCCGGATTCTGCCGGGACGCTGTTAAAAACAACAATTGCCAACATGGGCTTATCAAATGCGTCGCTCTCTATGATGGCTTTGCTTCTACTGAACTTATATTTGTCAAGTTCCATTGTATGGTAATTGGCAACAGAGGACGTAGAAACAAAAGGAAACACAACGCCAGGGTCGAAAAATCCCTGAATTTTAACGTAAGAAAAAGTAGACGATGTGCTGTTGACCGGATCACCACACGACGCAGGTTCATTTGTGGCACATCTGTGGATGGCACAAAACTGCATATGAATTTCTCCAGGTTTGTGCATATTAAAGTCTGTGGCACTCAAAACAAACAGTTCCTCTCCGACCTTTACATTGAAGTCGTACTGTACTGCGCAACAAACTTTCTCATAGCAAGTGTATACCCGGCCTTTTTCACCGGTTAACATTACAAATGACAAATTCATGCCAAATAAGTAGTGACGCCCAATGATCGAAGAGTTCACGTATTGTGCAAAGTCATTTGGAGCTATACCACCAATACCTTGTAAAGAAGGATCTTCTGGTTTGACTGTAGTGGCACGGGTGTCAAAAGTGTCAATCTCTCCTACAAGCAACTGACCCTCAGAATTTTTGTAATCCATACTTGTACTTGCATCGACGCCATTTCCAAATATCCCTGATCCAGCCATTGTGTATTCAGAGTTCCTAGCGTTGGAAACAGCAATGGTTATGTTATTGCGTTTCGAAATTCCAGCATACATTTGCACCGGTAAAATAAACGGATAAAACACATTCCAGGCAGATGTAACAAGTAAGTTCCGAATCCCATTTTGTTCAATGAGAGTTTGTGTCGGGTTTTCGTGAAGTAGGTCGAAGCAGACAACAGTTCCGAATCTCCCGAAATCGGTATCGAAAAACACAAATTCGGTCTTGGGCGCAGGATCAAATAAAGGCGTCTCATCGTACATGTTCCGTTTGTGATAGCGTGCAATCAGACGTCCTTTGTCGTCAAAAACGACGTTGGTGTTAAACTGGTACCTACCATCTCGGGGACAAGACGGATCGGTAACTTTGCTGCACGGTTTTATGTCACCCATGTTTGCTATGATGTATATACTCGACGTCTTCGCCCTGCAACTTAAGACCTTCAGCACTTGCGTGTCTTTGAATCTGTCAGGTTCCTCACACGGGTTCCACGAAAGTGATCCATCGGGGATGTCTTCCAAGAAAGGACTTATAGAATTGCGTGTGTGGTCAAATCCCGCAATTCCATACTCGGGGAAAATAACTATTTTCGCACCCTAAAACAAAAGAAAATAACAATATGAAAACAAGAGCACCGCCTTGCGGGTGCAGACCGCTCATCTATTTTCTTTTTAAAGGTGAAGGGACTCTCATTTTCAATCACAAAGGAGGGAGGGGTGGAGTGAAGAGGGGTGTATAGTGTGGAGGTGTGGACATTTATTCCATTATCTTCCAAAAATGCGAAAAAAATGCAAAAAAAAAAATCGGGGGGGGGGTGGGGGTGGGTGGGGGGGGGGTGGTGGGGATTCTTGGGTGCGATGGTTGGACGGTATTTCAAACATAAAATAATAAAAATAAATATTTGTGTTTTTTAACCGTTTAAAAAAAAATTTGGGGGTGAGGTGGGGGGGGGTATAGTGTGAGGGTGTGGTGGTAATTTGTGAGATAATCTTAAATAAAAAAATTAGGGGGTGATTCGGGTGGGGGAGGGGGGTGGGGGGATTCTTGGGTCAAGGTAAAATTCAACTTGCCCGGTACAGTAACCTCATGATAGCATGAAAGTATTTGAAGTTTGAAAGCAATAGCCTTGATACTTAAGAAGTAAAGTGGATCGAAACACAAAATTTAACCATATATTCAAAGTTACTAAGTCAAAAAAGGGCCATAATTCCGTAAAAATGACATCCAGAGTTATGCAACTTGTCCTTTTACTGTACCCGTATGATAGTTTGCGAGTGTTCCAAGTATGAAAGCAATATCTATGATACTTTAGGGGTAAAGTGGACCAAAACACAAAACTTTACCAAATTTTCAATTTTCTAAGTATAAAGGGCCCATAATTCCGTCAAAATGCCAGTCAGAGATACATAACTTTGCCTGTACAGTCCCCTTATGATAGTTAATAAGTGTTGCAAGTATGAAAGCAATAGCTTTGATACTGTAGGAATAAAGTAGACCTAAACACAAAACTTAACCAAATTTTCAATTTTCTAAGTATAAAAAGGGCACATAATTCTGTCAAAATGCCAGTCAGATGTACATTACTTTGCCTGCACAGTCCCCTTATGATAGTTAGTAAGTGTTGCAAGTATGAAAGCAATAGCTTTGGTACTTAAGGAATAAAATGGACCTAAACACAAAACTTAACCAAAATTTTCAATTTTCTAAGTATAAAAAGGGCACATAATTCTGTCAAAATGCACGCCAGAGTTATCTAACTTTGCCTGCCCAGTCCTCTCATGATAGTGAGGAAGTGTACCAAGTTTGAATGCAAAAGCATTGATTCTTTCTGAAAAAAGTGGACCTAAACGCAAAACTTAACCAAAATTTTCAATTTTCTAAGTATAAAAAGGGCACATAATTCAGTCAAAATGCACGCCGGAGTTATCTTACTTTGCCTGCCCAGTCCCCTCTTGATAGTTAGTAAGTGTACCAAGTTTGAATGCAATAGCATTGATACTTTCTGAGAAAAGTGGACCTAAACGCAAAACTTAACCGGACACCGACGCCAACGCCGACGCCGACGCCAAGGTGATGACAATAGCTCAAATTTTTAAAAAAAAAAAATAGATGAGCTAAAAATGTGATTGTAAGCCATCATTCATATTAATTAGTTAAAATTTCCCGATAACTTTAGAATTATTCATTATAGTAACACTTTGTACATTATAATGCGTTACAATTTCGTTTCATATGAAATATTTAAGAATCCTCTCATCCATGTAAAGACAAATGACATCATTACTCATATGCAAACAGTCAACAATTAATCTTTATTGGGTAATTCGAAATGTTGCGTAAAAAGCATTATCACACACCAATAACCTACAATATTTTCAACTTGCCTGTTTTGAAGCTTCAACAGCCCTTGTCTCTATAATGTTTAAGTTTTTCTTCATAAACTCAAACGCTTCCTCTCTTGTTAAGCTCTCATTCGCTTTTGGATGAGAAATAACAACATGTTCATAAACGGCGACTTTAACCTTGACACATTGCCCGATATGCAGCACTAAAACAAGCAACCACAGTCTCAGAAAATGTCGGATTTTATCGTCCGGAGTCATGACTGTTTATGCCTGTAAAAAAACAAACTGACTGATAATACTGCAAAACGTATCGCAAGTTCTCGACTCTAATTAAATCACATTCACAATTGTTATCAGTTATGTTATTTATCTGTTATTCGACCTGTTTATCGTCCGGATTCATGTTTGTTTATGCCAGTGCAATTGGCGCAATCTGTTTAACATTGCCAGTTCGGTTAATCTACTTCAGACGTGTATTAAATTACACGCTGGTTTATATTACCACAAAACACACCCCGGTTTATCCCAGGTTCACGACCAATGCATTGAAATCATGCTCGCTAACCAAACGATTTGTATTGCTCATCTGTTATTGCTTTTTTATATGATACAATAACATTCCCATGCTCGCCTACGCTTTCTTAACCGCACACCACTTTAAGTAAACACATCATCTAATTTAACGACGCACTTATCTTATATGCAATTTTATCAGGTAGTTAAAATATGCATTCGACGATTATACATAGCGCTTGTGCCAATCAAACATCTTAAATGCACCTTACAAAATAAGCGTTGCGGTGCACACAGAAATCTCATGTAAATGTATTTATTATCGTTGTGTGAATGAATAAACTGGTTATACAGGTTTTTGAAGGTGATATATGTCCAATGGTGCGGAAATCAAGATTTCCTCGTGCACAGATTTGTAGGTTTAGTCATTCGACAGGCAAGCAGGGTAGAGCGAAGACTTGATTTAAATCGTTTTATTTATTTTCTCAACCACATTTAATTGTGAAATTTGATTTATTTTTGTTTCGTATTGGAGTTGGCAATTTATTAATATGGACGGGAACAGGGCTGGCACAGTAAATGGACACACGTAGCGACCACGTGTCAGCGGTCAAGAAGGTAGGCCCTCGGGGATAGAGGAGAATTGATTGACGTGTTTGGTTTACATATAATACGCACATTGTGAAGAAAAGTATCATTTCTCACGTTTTTCTCTTGTAAAATGTAGTTTAAAGAGAGGCATGTCCTTTTTTTCGGAAAATCATTGGTGCCAATCCTGATATAATTGACTGTATTGTCGGCGCTTACACATTACCATTCTTACAATTACCTGAAAAATGTGTATCTGGAAATAACCAATCAGCTTTAAAGCAGATAGATTAGCAGATGTTAACGAGTCGGTGCAGAATATGTAAAATAATGGCTGTATTGAAGTATTTAAAGACATCCCTCATGTTGTTAGTCAATCAAGTGTAGCCGTGAATGAAGCCGGAAGCTGGATTTGTGATCAATGAGGACAAGTCAATATAAGTACCAGTTCAGAGGCTAGAATGGGTAGGATTAATCTGGGATAGCCAAATGTTTTCTTTTGAAATTCCCGATAGAAAAATAACTGATTTTAAAAATACTCTTTTAAAGGTATTTTCTTCCATGCCAATGGTTTCGGCAAGGGCTTTAGCTAGATGTACGGGGAAAATTGTTTCAATGATGCCTGTTATAGGTAGTCTGGCAAGGTAAATGACTAGATATCTTTATTCTGAAATCGTTTCTAGACCGTCATTGCATAGAGTTATAGCCCTTGAACCAGATAGCTTATTTATTTCCGAATTTATATTTTGGTTAGGTCGCATAGATGGCATACAATCAAGACATTTTAGTAAAACTACATGTGTCGAAGTTTTAAAAGTTTACAGTGATGCAAGTGGGTTTGTTGGTGGGGCTTATATTGTTGATATGTAAGGTTTCATTTTTCACGATATATGGTTAAATGACGATTGCAATACAATTTCTACTTATAGAATAATTAATGGAGTAGTTCTAGTTTTACGTGCCTATGGGAATTTTTTAAGGGGGGGGGGCTGTTAAGAGGTTTTCTGACTCTGAATCACGTGTAAAGTTGGTAAAGGTAGGAAGTTCTAAACTTGAGTAACATGATCTAGCACTAAGCATTTTTAGTATGTGTTTGAAGATGAATATAGGACTAGAAATACAATGGGTTCCAAGAGAATTAAACTCCATTGCCGACAGTATAAGTAAAATGAGCAATACAGATGATTGGTAAATCTCACGAGATTTCTTTGAGTATTTAAATGGTAGCTCGGGTCCGTTTTTGATTGATCGCTTGGCTACTTTTAAAAATAGAAATACTTAAAGATATAATTCAAAATTCTTTGATTTTGAAACGGAAGCAGATTGCTTTACACAATTTTGGGGTGCCGATTTGAATTGGTTGATGCCCCTATTTATCACGTAGGAAAAACAATTTTGCACTTTCTAGAATGCAACGCATATGGCGTTTTGGTGGTACACAGATGGTCTAGTGCAGCATTTTGGCCATTCTTATTTGAGGCTGGTAATGTACAAATGCACTTTGAGAAGGATATTATTGTGTTTGACAAAGGGCAAACTATTTGTATGAGTAATAACCACTCTGTTTCAGTTCAAGACCTTTTTCAAGAAATGTTCTTGCTATTCGAATTTAACTATACTATATGTCGTTTATATGTGAATCGGTGATATGAATGGTTTGACTGTTTTGCTATACTTATGGTATAGTTGGAATTTTTCACGTGTTTATATGTGTAGAAATTATTCAATGGATGTTGTTTTTGTATAGCCATTAAGTATGTATAGAAACCATGTTGGTGTATGTCCGTTTGCACCTGGTGCTTACGAAGTCGTGTACAGTACACGAGGAATGGAATATTTGCAAAAAAGAAAGCAAAAACAGTGCTTGCAAAAAAGAAAGCAAGGGTTAAAAATAATAGTTTTAAAAGTATAATACTTGCAAAAAAGATAGCAAGGGTAATATTTATTTCAAATTGGAAAATACTTGCAAAAAAGAAAGCAAGGGAAACGGTTTTGTTACAGAAAGTCAATTTAAAATGTTGGTGTGTGTGTTTCGTGTCTGTCTGCCTCTGGGGTAGACGCGATTGTGTGTGGCATTTCGTGGGCTCATGGGGTTGTGGGATCGTGTGGTCGTTGTAATTCTGGTCTGGTTGTGTTTTCTGATGATGGATTGAAAAGGGCCAATTCTGGGCCGCTGGTTCGGAGGTGCTTAGTGACTAAAGCGGATGTGTAGAGGCTTTGATTCTTTGATTTGAGATTTTTAACGGTGTGTTTGGTGCGTTTTTTTAGGGGTGGGGGGGTTGCGGTTTGGGGACTTTGAATTGAAAGGATGCGATACAAGATTTTTTGAGGATTGTGCAATAATTATTATTTTCAATAGTAAAATGGTTCATTTGTGCAAGGGCGAACAGGTTTTGACATTTTGTAAAACAAATGCAGTTTTATGCCCTGTGTTCTACTTGAAAAAATGAATCTTGGTAGAAACTATTCTAAATATTGCAATATATGTTTCGTTTAGAAACATAACAAATTGTAAGAAAATGAATAAATACATTATAGTTGGCTCAAAGCAGATGAGTTACAGTAGGCAATTAGATGTTTTGCACCACATCTTTCGTGAAATTTGACTTAAACCTAATGTTCACGGGTTGCATTCATTTCGGTCAGGGGAAGCAACTGCTGTTGCAAATAGCGGTGTATCTGATAGTGTTAAAAAAAGCACGGGCAGTGGAAGACTGTTGGCGCTTAGGATCGCTGCGTGAGAGATTCGGATGAAACACAAACAATTGTTTCTTCACGTTTGGATTTGTAAATATATATGGTACTTGGTGTTGTATGTTGTTAGTTGTGCGTTGTTTTTTTGCCCCGTTCTTTTTCTGTCGATAAAATACCCTGCTTGTCATGACACCTAAACAAATGTGTTTGTTTTTATTCTAAATGGTTAGATGATAAATAATTTATGTTTGTCATAAAATGTAATGGAATATAAAACATAAATGTATTTATTATCGTTGTGTGAATGAATAAACTGGTTATACAGGTTTTTGAAGGTGATATATGTCCAATGGTGCGGAAATCAAGATTTCCTCGTGCACAGATTTGTAGGTTTAGTCATTCGACAGGCAAGCAGGGTAGAGCGAAGACTTGATTTAAATCGTTTTATTTATTTAAGCTCTGTTTGTGTGTTGATGTTAATATTATGTTTTATGTGTTTCAGTGAGTTTTATGAGAGCAGACGGACTTGAGATAGAAAGGGGCATTGGTTCCGGACATTTTACCATGGGATTTACATAGTTTTCTAAAAAGAATACTTAACGTTTACGATATAGTAACAGCTGATTATTTGTAGATTTCTCTAAAATTAGAGGTTTCAGGAGGTGATGAAGGCACCTAGACACCGGTCTTGAGCCATGGGTCCTCATACGTCCCCCTGCCATTAAAAGAAAAATGAAAAATGAGCAGTAGGGTTGCGTATCCCGCTCGCGGTTACACCTGAATCGTTCGTTACCACCGATTATTGTTTGGGGTGTACGTGAAATCATGTGCACTTCTCTTAATTGATGGTAATGAATAAATCTTGTAATTATCGCAGCTGCTTTAATAAAAACTAATGCTTCACTTTATGTACTTTTCGCAAATAGGCGTTGTGGATGGGCATAGGGGGCGTCCTCGGTGCTTTTTGGGCATCGGCGGCGGTCGGGCGGTTGTTAGGGCCGTGGCGTCCTTGGTTGGGCTTGTGATTTTGAATTGTGTAGTTAAATTGTGCAATTGTATGATTTTGAGTTTAGGCTTGACGTCTGATGGGTATTAATAATATTCAATTATTCACATGTAACGCATGAGCATGTTTAATGATACGTATAACGACGTGCTCTACAGAATGGATTTAGTATCGTTTCAGTTCTTAAATATATGAGAAGGATGTCGCAACGTTTACTGACGTCTCGAGACTCTTCAACTGAGCGGTGCCATTGGAGTCGATATCTGTTGCTCATTGAACACATACAATCGTCAGAAGATTTGTTTCTTGCATTTATGTGTAAATAGCCTTGTAAGATACAAACACCCACTCCGTGCGTGTGTTTCAAGAAATAAAATACCCTGCTTGTAATGACACCTAAACAAATGTGTTTGTTTTTATTCTAAATGGTTAGATGATAAATAATTTATGTTTGTCATAAAATGTAATGGAATATAAAACATAAGAATCGTTGTTCCTAGAAAATAAATATCCGAATGACCTCCTTTTTTAAGAAGAAGCCGAGTAATTACCGTTCTTCACTACTTTCACAATCTAAGAACATCCAGGTGAGCTGTATCTTACGCATGTTTTAGATACACTACAATGTACACTTTCAGCTAAATATCTGGTTGTACGAAAGAAACCCCCTTCGGAAGGAACCCCCTTCCCGAGAAACGGAACAAACCCCCTTTCATATTTTGCATACGCGGAATAAACTCTTTCGCTAGTTTTGCATATGCGGAATTAACCCCCTTCCATAGCGGAATTAACCCCCTTCCATAGCGGAACAAACCCCCTTCCATAAAGAAAGAATATGCACGTTTTTGTAAAATATTTTGTAAATACGCTAGCTATTCTTACGACACAGGAACAGTAACTCCGATCCTAATAAAAAGACGAATGCTTCGGTTATTGTAGGAAAATATGTATGTAATATCGTCGTTTTATTGTAGGAAAATATGTACGTAATATCGTCGTCACGATCGGCGCGGGGCGCTAATTTGTCGTTGCTGCATTTTATTAAATTCGTCTTCAATGTAAAAAAATTCTTGCCTATTTGGGGTTATTGTAACATATTTTTATCTATATAGTACAATTTAACATATAAAACTCTTATAATCTCAGTTTAATGAATGCAAGTAAAATTCACACGACCATCTAAACATTGTCAAGTTGTTAACAAACTGCCGGTACACTTCTTTAATCAGCACAAAGCAGTTTGGAAATAAATTTAATTAAACAGACGAATTAACAACTTGTGAACTAACGACCGATACACTCCTTTAATCAGTTTTCACACCTTCTTTTAAAGTGATATTATGCGCGAATTGAGATTCACAGCTTGAATATTTAATGTGTATCATTAACAACTTGTGAACAAAAGGCCGGTACACTTCTTTCATCCGATTTTCGCACATTCATTCAAAGTGATTTTATGTGCTTTTTAACCAGGTTTTCCGAAGGAAAAAACTGGTTATTAGATTGGCGAATGCGGGCGGGCTGGCTGGCTGGCGGGCTGGCGGGCTGGCGGAATAAGCTTGTCCGGGCCATAACTATGTCGTTCATTGTCAGATTTTAAAATCATTTGGCACATTTGTTCACCATCATTGGACGGTGTGTCGCGCGAAATAATTACGTCGATATCTCCAAGGTCAAGGTCACACTTTGAGTTCAAAGGTCAAAAATGGCCATAAATGAGCTTGTCCGAGCCATAACTATGTCGTTCATCGTCAGATTTTAAAATCATTTGGCACATTTGTTCACCATCATTGGACGGTGTGTCGCGCGAAATAATTACGTCGATATCTCCAAGGTCAAGGTCACACTTTGAGTTCAAAGGTCAAAAATGGCCATAAATGAGCTTGTCCTGGCCATAACTATGTCATTCATTGTGAGATTTTAAAATCATTTGGCACATTTGTTCACCATCATGGGACGGTGTGTCCCACGAAAGAATCACGTCAATATCTCCAATGTCAAGGTCGCCACGACTAAAAATAGATTTAAAAAAAAAAAAAAACTTACAAAGGGGGTTAATTTTTTTTGGTCATTTCAAAAGTTCAGTTTGAGTTTTCTCCCTTTATCAGATTTTTTTTTCACAATGAAAACCTGGTTTTGTGACAATTTTGTCCCTTGTTTCACTGTTGAATTGAGTTGAAGCTGAAAAGAAAAGAATTAACATGTCAAAATACTGTCCCGAAATTATCCGTATAACAAAATTGTGTCTGTGTGTCGTATGAATGAATCTGCACTTAAAGTAAATTAAGATTCACGTCGTACATCGAGTAATTTCGTCAATTGTCAGAACGAAAGTACGGTTTATATTCCAATGCATTATTTTATCTTTCCTGGATATTGTTTTGATATGTTGATGCTGCATTTACAAGTATTAGTATATATGAAGTGAAAACACCAAAAAATAAACAACGGTTGCGACACACACTCATAAAGTTTAAAACATAGCATATGCTGCTAGATGCGCATAACACTTTGATAATGGATTTTGGATACCACTTCGGAAGGGGGTTTATTCCGCCTGTCTAAAAACTTGAAGGGGGTTTGTTCCGCTATGGCGTTTTTAGGGAAAGGGGTTTCTTCCGCTATGGAAGGGGGTTTGTTCCGTGTATGCAAAATATGAAAGGGGGTTTGTTCCGCTATGCCTTTTTTAGGGAAGGCGATTTCTTCCGAAGGGGGTTTATTCCGGTAATCATTTTGAGATTTCATTATAGCATTAAATGAACTTAAGGTGTGTTGTTTGATTAATTTCTTAAGTTGAAAGAGAAAAATATGTTGTTTTACTATTATGATTAGAAAGTTAACTTTATATTACAATTTTGTGTTACAAATCATGTAGAAAATAAATGACAGCATTATAATATGTGTAAAATTAAATAAGCTTTTTTCGGGTTATCATTTTTATATTTTATAAAGTTGATTTAATTAGGTGGTTTCTGTACAAAATAAGTTGGTCACTAAACTGGCTGTACTTTTGCAAATCACCATGCCAACAAGGCACCAAGTTATCAGAATTTGGTGTATTACCACACTACAGCTGCCATAAATCAAGCTGGTGTCATTAAATAGATGGTCCTCTTTGTGTCTGTAAAGTCAAGTATTGTTATCAGTGATCTACTGTTATCAATTGTATCTGGCACTGACAGTAATAAAACAAACAGATTATCAGTAATCATAACAACTGAATATACAACATACTGCACTAGTAGATAGAAGAGTATTTATAAAAAAGATATGAAATAAAATGCAAAAATTATAAATCAGCATTTTAATTTAGAACAACAATCTACAATTTTATTCTTGTCTTCTGCTTTCTTTTAATTAAACACTGTATTATTTTAATTGGGATATTTATATATATATATTGTATTTATTTAGTTTGACAAATTATAATTAAAACAGATACTTGCATATATACTAGCATCATTTAAATAGATTTTTCTTCAAAACTTGATTTTTTTATCAATTAAAAAACAAATCCTCATGAAATGAAACTGCGCATGGACACAGTTTTAAAATACAGTTAAAATGATAAAAAATACAATCATTTTTTAATGAAATAGTCATGGAAAATTGCTTACCGGTATAAAGATTTAATTATAGATACTAATACTATATTGCAAAAATAAATGTAGATCATGAAATGTATAGTTTTGTTTGAGAAAATCACCAAAATGGTGTCCATTCCCTGTTTGATGTCTTATTCCCAATTCACATAATACAGTGTTTTTAGAACACACTTATTGTTGCCAGTTATAATTAGATATAAAATCTAATAAAATGGTTTTATTGCACAGATGATATATATGCAGTTTTACCACTAGAAGTTATTATTTAACATAAGAATTAGTTTAAAATTGTTGGCACAAGGTCATAAAAATGACCTAACCTTAATATGATGATTGGTACATTTGAACACAGTTTTATTAATTAGAACAGTAGATGATGAAACCACTTTAATTTGTAATGGAAAAAAGCTATTTGAAAAATCTGATGGCACCAGTTCTGACAAAATATAACAAACATACATGAACAATATCAAAGGTACAGCAACACATGTATGAAAATCTGATTTATTATATCATGTCATTTTTTGTCAGGTGGATGAGGTATTGAAGTTGGCAGAGAGTGAGTTGTCTGCAGAATCACCGGTCCATAGGCGCTCGATGTCAATAACAATGTTTTATTTATTTATTTGTTTTTTAGTTACCCGTTGTTTATTATAATGCATACACATACTAAATTAATAAAAATTTTCTGACAAAACGTCTCTTTAAAAAAGAATGTTCGACTATGTACATAGATATTGACAAGGTAAATCACTCGCCATTTTCTAAAGCAACGGAAGTGCGTCATTATGCATAATTAAATCGCTGTCACCCCGCTCGCTTATTAAAATGCGCGCGCAGGCCGGGAACCTCGCTCTTTCTCTATTTACTACAGTTTCAACAGAAACATCCAAAGACGATGTGATAAATCCTTGTAACTATTGTTTCACTCAATTAATGGGGCAATCAACAAAAGATATTGTAAATTGCATACACATGAATCATTCCTTACCAATTGTTTAACTTGATTTCGTCCGCCATGGTGATTTCCAGAAAAAAAATCAGCACGTCAAAAATCAAATCTGGCGCCCATACACATACACATTTTTGTATGTGTATAAAGAGCGAGGTTCCCGGCCTGCGCGCGCATTTCAATGAGCGAGCGGGGTGACAGTGATTTAATTATGCATAATGACGCACTTCCGTTGCTTTAGAAAATGGCGAGTGATTTACCTTGTCAATATCTATACATACATAGTCGAACCGTCTTTTTTAAGATGACGTTTTGACGGAAGATTTTTATTAATTTAGTATGTGTGTGCATTATAATAAACAACGGGTAACTAAAAAATAAATAAATAAATTTAAAATAAAACATTGTCATTGACATCGAGCGCCTATGCACCAGTCGCGGAGACTCCTGCAAGCCTTGACGAACCTGATTTGTTGACACCCAGTCATTGTTCAAAATCTACTCAGACTACAGAGGTGAGAAACACTAAATAATAAATGCAAACAATATTCTGTTCCAAAATTTCCAACCACAATTCACAGTGTCTAGTGAAAAAGTTAATTATTATTTTGAACAGATGCTTGTATTTATTGAATGCTTAGGGATGTTAAGCACACATTTTTTACTTCATTAAAGGAAGAAGCAACTTGATTTCTGTCAGTTGGCAACTTGGCATGTTACATCATTTTGATCATATTTTTACTCAACATATGTTTGAATTGTGTATATATTTACCCTTTTAGTTTAAATCATGCAGATATGCAAGCCACCAATTTCAATCAATTATTATTTAAAAAAAGTACGCTACACTGTAGCAAAAACTAATGTTTTAATTACAGACGGTAGTGTTTCGACCAACTTAAAATAAGGGTTTTAACATAAAACCAGACCGGAGAAACAAAACCGTGCAGGCTATCGCAAACATGGTGGACTCGGCTACTGAACCGGCTTTATTTGATTCTGAGGCTAAGGTCGAGGGACACTTTGAGGAGGAAGACACGGAGGATGATATCCATGATGATGACTTCGACAGTTCAGAGAAGGATCCTGATTGGGAGCCTGATCATGACTGAGGAGAAATTGATGTCAGATGATGAGGAGGAAGAAAAGGAGGTTTGGTATGTATTTAAAATAAACTTGCTTGTAGAATTGGCATGTTCATGAATGCTTTTTAAGATCTACTTTGTGCAATTATACTAATATTTTCAGAAACGCCATGCAGACTATTTGCTACCTTTATCTGTACATAATTATATACGTGTGTTGTCAATAGCTAACATACTCTCTTGGAAAATCTCACTATATAAGATGTATCATCAAATTTAAACTGGAATTATGTTTGAAACATGATGCATTTAACTATATAACATTCATCATCAAAGTTAAACTGGAATTATGCTAGAAACATGTCAATTTACTACAACTAACAGATATATTAAAATGTTTTGATGATTACCCCCTCAAACGCAGTAAACGGGGTTTAAAAGAGTGAGCTCGTCCGTTTGTCTGTTCGTTGGTTTGTCTGTCATTTGGTCCGTATTCAGTGTTCGCTCTTTAATTCAAGTTGTTTTCATCCGATCTTCACCTTACTTGGTCAGAAGTTGTTTCTATATGATGTCTTGATCAAGTTTGAATATGGGTCATACCGGGTCAAAAACTAGGGCACGGGGTCACTTAGTGCGCTTTATGCATTCAGCATATTGTCCGCTCAGTAATTCAAGTTGTTTTCATCCAATCTTTACCAAACTTGGTCAGAAGTTAATCCTAGATGATCTCTAGGCCAAGTTCAAACATGGGCCATGCTAGGCCAAAAACTAGGCACGGGGTCACTTAGTGTGTTTTACACATTCAGCATGGGCTCCCCATTGCAAAATATTCTGTGTCAATGCGGCATGTGGGGGTATTCGTCACGTCTGTGACAAAGCTCTAGTTAAAAAAATCATCGCCATTAAAATCTCAAATATACAGCAGAACATAGTTTACAAATGAATGTTGTCATATATAAAAGAGTTGTAATGGTTGCGATTTGCAGTGATGCAAGACTTCTTACACATTTCAGAATTATGTGCGTGTAATGCAGAAATATATCATTCAATCTGTTATTATTCAATAACATAAAGTGAACATTGTATTATGTCACCTGATGGTATTATGTTAATTATTGTTATTGTGTTGGTGTCATTCTGATATTAAAGTCCTAAAAAACAACAACAAAACAATGAAGCAGGCTATAACAGTTCAGTTATATCTATGTTAATGTTGTTACATTAAGTAATCAAGCATGCGTGAATTTTAAATTTCAGAGTAATGAAGTAAAGAACAGCAATGCCATGGAGCTGGAGGGTCTCAAGCGGGCACTCTCAAACCTGTTCAACAACGGGATAGACGTATCAGACCTGGTTACTGACCGCCATGTCCAAGTCAGGAAGTTCTTGAGAGAGGAGATGGGCCGGGTTCGCCATTGGTTTGATGCCTGGCATATGGCTAAAGGTACATTTTTAACTTTCTTATTATTAAAAGAGAATCTTTTAATTTACTAAGTTGCTTCTGGTGCACAAGCTCACCCAGGAAAAGTGTTAAAAGGGTACATGACCGCCATTGAATGACTGAACTACTGTTGAAAACTGTTCAAACTACTGAAAAAAACATCATTTAATATTTACAAACAACTATATCAGTATTATAAATATGTGTGTTTATATACATTTTATTTTAGAACTTGTCTAACCAATTTATTTTGCTTAACCAAATCATTTTGTTTAAAGGGATCAAGAAGAAGCTAATAGCACTTGGAAAGAAATAAGCCGTGCGAACTAGTGAGACAGTGGGCTCAGTCAATTGCCAATCACCTGTGTTATTGTGCAGCTTCAAGTGCTGGCAATGGTGACATGGTGGTCGCGAGATGGATGTCAATTGGAAACCATGTTTCCGACATACACGAAGGTCACGGGGACTTGTTTCCGAAGTGCCTCCATAGTCCCATACAGAGGAACTGGATTAAGAAAGGTATGGTGAAATATGTTGTGATAAATATATGTAGTCTCTTCAGGTGCCAGTCAAAAATGTCACTGAATAATGAAATGTGCATTTTGGTGGTTGTGAAATCTTTCATGGTCAAATATTTTGGTTGTATTAAATTGTTAACCTTCACCCAATAATAATGAAGTTTTTATATCTAATGTGTTTTTTTTAAATAATATTAATTAAACAATTGCTTATGGATTATTTTTAATTATTCCACTCAATTGATCTACAAAGGCCTTTAAAGTAATCTTTGAACATTGTGTCCAAAAGAAGATCTTACGAAATTTAACATTGCAAACATTACGAAAGGCCTATAGAGTGGGTCATTTGTGTTCAGAAAAAAATGTTGTTTAATTTTATAATTATTTCATTTACATTTATCGGATTATATATTTAACATCCGATTAATGTAAATGAAATGATTATGAAATATTGTTCAATGACATGTGTTGCCATGAAAGTTGGACTATTACTTGTCTTTAGGCTCGAAAATATTAAAAAAAGGAACTAAAATCATTATGGACATATGCTCATGGGCACTTGATGGTTTAATGAGAACAACATTTGATTATGATGCGTTTTTTTTACAATTTATTAAATATTTTACAATTTATAAAATATTTCACTTTTTCATATCGAAGGCGCACAAGGAATTACTGTTGGTCATCGGAAGCAAGCGCCTTCTCTCTGACATTCGCATGCTGTCACCAGCTGAAAAGACCTCGATGCTGGAGGCTCAACACAAGGTGGCCTGCCAATTTGCGCCAAAATTTGTCAGCTTTTCATACGCAGCAATGAAACAGAGGTATGAATTGTTATCTGTTAAAATTATATCTACAGAAGAGCTAGCGCAGACATGTTGTTTTTGTCTTTCATAGTTCAGTGGTAATAATTTATAAAACTACAACTTTAAGGCAAAAGTTAGTTTATTTCTTACACGATTGATAAATATTTGTGCAAGTTTAATTAGAACAACATTTGATTATGATGCGTTTGTTTTACAGTACGGTTGCGGAGATTCTTACAACCAAAAATATGATCTTTAATTCGAGTAAAATTAATATCCTAGTTGACTAATAAACATTGTCATTTGCAGTTCATAAACCATTAAGTGCCCATGAGCATATGTCCATAATAAATATGCATTAGTTGTGAAAATGATTTAGTTCCTTTTTATGCCTGTGAAGGTGGGCATATAGTGATCGCACTGTCCGTCTGTCTGTCTGTCTGAAATTCCGTCACACTTTGCGTTTAGGTTTCGAAAAATGTGGAAAAACACTTTGCGTTAAGGTTTAGAAAAATTTGGAAAAAGGGGGCATATGTCATCCTATGGAGACAAGCCTTGTTGTTATATAAAATAGTAATTGTTGATATAATTTGTGATTAAAGGCTATTTTTTTGTAATCCAGATTGCATCTGGCAGCCCTGCATCCCGTTTCTAATGCGCACAGAAAACATGCAGAGACGAAGAACGGCGAAAAGCGCTACAGAATTTCGTATCCAAAGTACAAGGCGGGACACCATATCTTGAAACCTGTGAAAGAGGCCTGTAATTATGGTAATGGTCCTTCTAAGCAAAATAGAAAATTGGCATTCTAATATATAATATGCAAAAACCTAACTGTGAAACTGACCAAGTTGACTGTTGTTGTTGTTTTTTATGCATTATATGTGTATTTTTATTTATTTGTTCAATGTGAATAGTTTAACCAAGTAGTAAAAAGTAAATTGTTGATGCTTTTTTCAGATTATGTCATAGAGCTCATGGCTGAATTGCTGCAATTAAAAGAACAGTTCAAGAGCACCAGGATTGCTAAGCAGACATATTCTTCCATTCTGTTCTCTCCACCACCTTTGGCATCATCTGCGAAGAAAATTTTGAAGAATGAAGCAGTGCAGTTGCACCGCTCTAGGTTCAATTAATTACAGGAATTGGAAACAACTTGGCATGCCATTTGTCATGTATTGCTCCAGCTGGGTTTAGTTACGTGCGTAAGGTGTCATCCCAGATTAGCCTGTGCCATACATGTTTATAATTTATTTAAAAAAATCCTCGCGCTGGAAAGATGGGGCTAAGCGTGCGCAAAAATGTTGTCCCATATTAGCCTGTGTCCCTGATAAGAATGTGCAGAATCCACGTGAAAACATGATATGCCCCAAGTTTTATATGACAATGTCTACGAACATGCCCTTTTGACAAATTAGAACCAAATCCTAGTTGAAGCACTGCTCACGTATTGTTTGAAATTAACATAGCAACTACAATGATTTTTTGAAAAATGTGAATGTATTATTTTGACAAATATGCTGTAATAATACTTTTCCCATTGTGTTTTAAACTGTTAGTATCAAAATGTTAATGTCAACACCTTTATTTTTAAATGTTGGGACCATGTAGTGTTTTTTGTGTGTAAGTATTGGTCTGTAAAATATGTTATAAAAGTCATTATGTTAAAGGTACTTAATTTGACTCCATAACAAGTTGTATTGCAACATTGTGCTAGTAAAGCTCATTTACTTATTCCGTCCAGTTTTCTATAACTTGTCGTCAGGTTACAAGTTGTTCTGTTGTTGTGTCTGTGGTAATTTATATTTTTATGCCCCCCCCCCCTTCGAAGAAGAGGGGGTATATGGCTTTGCTCATGTCTGTCGGTATGTCGGTCGGTCGGTCTGTCGGTTCGTCCACCAGATGGTTTCCGGATGATAACTCAAGAACGTTTAGGCCTAGGATCATGAAACTTCATAGGAACATTGATCATGACTCGCAGATGACCCCTATTGATTTTGTGGTTACTAGGTCAAAGGTTAAGGTCACAGGTCAAGGTCACAGTTACTTGAAATAGGAAAATGGTTTCCGGATGATAACTCAAGAACGCTTACGCCTGGGATCATGAAACTTCATAGGAACATTGGTCATGACAGGCAGATGACCCCTATTTATTTTCAGATCACTAGGTCAAAGGTCAAGGTCACAGTGACCTGAAGTAGTAAAATTGTTTCCGGATGATAACTCAAGAACGCTTAGGCCTGGGATCACGAAACTTCATAGAGACATTGGTCATTACCGGCAGGTAACCCCTATTGTCAGGTCATTAGGTAAAAGGTCATGGTCATGGTGACTCACCACCACAACCACCACCACCACAACCACCACCACCGTTCAGTGACAAAAAACGTATTTACACAATGGCTGCCATTACAACTGACAGCCCATATGGGGGGCATGCATGTTTACAAACAGCCATTGTTAGATGTTGCAATAAACTTGTATGCTACATATATATTGTTGTGTTCGAATGTTTTCTCCATTTCGTAACATCGAGAGTAAAAAATTAACATGCTATTTGCCATTAATAATATTAATTCACCTCGCTCGTGGAGAGTTTAGAAAAATTCATTTGCGTCATATTTATATAAAATAAAGACTAATTATTAAAAAAATATTTATATAAAAAAAAATACGCAGAAATGAGAACATTCAAACTTTGAAGTGAATGGCGACAAAAATGAGATCAATTTACCATAAATAAAAAATCGTGTGCAGGGAACACATCGGGTTTCAACAAAATGGCCATGTCAGGATACTAGCAAAAGAAATGAAACAACTATTCTCGATCATTCCGTTTTAAATGACGCGACCATTACGAAAGAATTATTCATTTCAACATTATTTATTTGAACTAGTACGTTGTTGAAGTGTTGAACTTGAACAGTTAGTAAATTTGGACTGGCATTCGTACGTCGATCAGTTTCAGGGAATAATTATATCTTTTCAATATGTGTCATTTATATTTGTTTGATTAAATTATAATTAAATACTTAAACAGTCAAGATGCGATGTCTTGTGTGTGTACTACGAAAAAAAAACACGTTATATAACGAACTTTAAAAAGACAATAGCTGATACCGTTTCGTTTGTTATGAACTCGTAGCAAGTGGTTTACTCATACGTCACTTCCGGTTTAAACAAAAATGTCGACTCGATCACGAAGTGCGAAAAATCGGCATAGTTATCGGCTGTATACTCGCTGAATACGATGGTTTTAATCAAATTATGATATAGAAATGCATTTAAACGTTATAATCTCCCATAACATTGGTGTATTTCAGTTTTTTTTTAAATCGGATCCGTTGATCTTTAAATGATGTAATCTTATTTCTTGCAATATAGTCTAAGTAATTAGAACATAATAATCCTTTGTATACAAAATGAAAACCAAGTTTATTGTTCTATTAAGCATTATTTATTTATCTTGTTCTTTTGTCAGAAATATAACAGGGGCATACACACAGTATTTCTTAAATAAAAGGGGCAGTTCTTAGAAAAGTAACATGTATTTTAGCATTTCATATTCAAACTTTTTCCACATTTATAACCAGCAACACTATGTTAGTATTTTCATATTAGTAACACAAATAAATATTATGAATTTACTACTGATTTTGCTTCGCCTGCTATCAACTAAACATGTTTTACTGAAAGTTTCTTAAAAGATTGTATGTGAGAAGACTTAATCAATCATTTAATAAATACTTGAGCCTTGCTCTGGGAAAAGGGGGTTTAATGCATGTACATAAGGTTGTCCAAGATTAGGCTGTGCAGACTGCACTGGCTAATCAGGGGCAACACTTTCTGCCTTATCTGCATTTTCTTTAAGAGTCTTTTTCAACAACAAAAAAATACAATAAATGGTAATTGTATGACTGAAAGGTGTGGTCAGCACAGGTTAATCTCGTACACAATTTACGCACATCCATTAAGCCCCGTTTTCCCAGATCAAGGCTCACCTATTTAGATTATACCTGTTTATATACTCTTTAACTTTTGAATCGTGATGCAGTTTCATATAATAATGTATGATAAGTCTTTTTTAAATGATGCGTATTCTTTTGTTCAGTGTTGAACTAAACATGTATTATAATAAGTTGTTCACTTGACATTCTCGCAGTAATGCTTTGCTGTGTAATATAATAATAAATCAAAATTGAGCAATTAGCTTCTCATTTCTTCATGCAATTTATCAATATATTTTAAACCAGAACAACAAAATCCATAACATAATGAACACAAAACATAATACTCTATATTCATGGAACAAAACTATGATTGATACAATTTTGAATAAATGTTCCAAATTTTCAATGTTTTGCCAGATCAAAAAATTTCTGAATTCCACCAATTATTTATTCATGGATAAACAACACTTAATCATCTATATGTAATGCATTACAATAAATGTTTTTTTATAGACTGATAAACAGTGGAAAACAATACATAATCTATTTGGGGCAAAAGTGTGCTTTGATGTCATTGTTAATGGAATATGAACAAATGTGATGTGCAGCTCGCACTCAACATTGACTAAGGCAGCTTAAACCTAAAAGAGTCAACAATTCCTGTTCATAGTCTTGACTTGTGACAAAAAATCAGGATTATGCTGAGCCCAATGTTAATTTAGTTATTTGCCAGACAAGGTTTTTCACTAATTCTTTTGTTTTGAGTGACCTATGATCGAATGCTTTTGATCCTCTATTGTAATAAGAAAACAATTAACCCACCATATTTGATCATGGGTCTCCCATAAAAAAAACTTAACATTACACCTATAAGAGTCAACAATTCCTGTTCATGGTCTTGACTTGTGACGAAAAAATCTGGAAAATGCTTGACCCAATGTTTATGTAGTTATTTGCCAGACAAAGTTTTTACAATTTCTTCTTTTCAGAGTGATCTATGATTGAATACTTTGGATCCTCCATTGTAATAACAAAACAATTAACAAGATTCACAATACCTGACACACTTAAAACTCAAAAAAATATTCTCATGGCATCTCAGGACACTTGTATGCTATGTTCATGCGTATTTTAACAATGATATTTCAGCCCTTTGTTTATAAGCAGTTCACTTATTAAAATCACATTTTATCACATTACTGATTAGTATGCATAAGCATTATAACTTAGTATAACATTATGATGACAGAACAGTAAACCATAATGTCACACATTTGCTCACGCCTTCATATTACACAAATAAATTCAAGCATCATTTCAAATAATAAGGTCATCTACTGACTGAAAAAACAGCCAGGGTTAGTTGGGTAACACATGCACTTTCATACTCAATGGTATACATCCTAAAAAACCATTCTGCCAAATTCACACAACATGTTCCTATACATAGTCAGTTATCATTGTTTTCAGCTTTGTCAAGTTTTTATTTCACAATAATGGTATGTTAAAGTTAGTTAAAACAACATCGTTATATACACCAAGGCCAGCATTTTTTTATTATCTGTTTTACGGGAGCGACCGACCCTATTTTTCGACAAATACAAATAAAAATAAAAGTCACTTTCGTTTTTTTATTTACATTTCACCCGCCGACCTAGTATTTTATCCAAAACTAGAAAAAAAATTGCGCAGTTTGCCGAAAGTGTTGATTAAAATTTGTTTATGATACGGGTTGTTTCGTTGTTTCGACTTGTAAAGCGTCAGCGATTTTCATTGGCTATTGCAGCCAATACCACACGCTATTAGCCAATCGGTGAGTATTTAACAAATGATTTTTATATTGCATTTCCGAAATGGCGGACATTAACATCAACGAGACAAATGTAGCATATTTTAAAATCAAATTAATTAAAAACGGAGCAGAAACAATTTCAATTAGAAAAGATAATCTTCAGAACACCATTGTTGACATCATGCTCATATTATATGATACGAAATTCAAAATAATAATGAGTTTTGGCAGATGATAATTAGGTGTCAGCATCGATAACTTTCTGTGTGTTAAAAAGTTTTGGGTAGGTTTAATAAATATGCGTATTTATTAAAATGCATATCCTGTAATATTTTTATAGATAAAAATCAACATCCCGAAAATGTCCAAGAAGTACTACTTTACGTTTCTTTATAATGAACATGAGGACTGAACCACAGGTACTTGCATCAATAATCCCATTCCCCACCCACCCATATATATTCTTTATTTAGAAAAAAGTATGCAACACAGCTTCTGAAGAAAACAACATTGGGTCCCGATGTTCGTATGTCCGTCAAGGTCACAAGAAAGTTTTATTTATTTTTCTTGACATTATTTAACAAAAATGAGTTATTATTTAGCCGAAATATGATGTTCTATCAACTGTAAATAATGTTTTCATACTGCAAGATTTGTACTGCAAGGAATGCAAATAAATTTATCACACCTCAGGCTCTGTTGATAAATGTGCTCAGGGCCCTCGTTTTGCCATTTTTGGGGCCGAAATTCGGCCCCATTCCCACCTTAAAATAATATACTTTTTTCCCCTATTTCACCTAAAATTGCCCCCTTAAAAACAAAAAAAATATTATTTTTTTACTTTTATACCTATGTTGCCAGCTGGTATCTTGCCATAAACCTTTGATTAAATGTATATTTATGTAAATTACATTAAAATAGAGCAATATTAAGTGTTGAATGATTGGTGAAAAGATGTTGTAAAATTCCCCTTTTCGTCGAAAACGACGTGAAATTTTCCCCTCTAAGGGCCCCGGCCCCAATCCCCCAAAGTGTAGCAAGGGCCCTGGTGCTCAATCGGCTCTATGTATTTGTTCCAAGGGTTATTATTATCTTCACATTTATATAGCTCTCTCTGTTTATTATATATCAAAAACATGTTATTGCTGTTTCTCCTTATAATAATACAGACAACACATTCCATAGAAATTTTTATTTGAACTTAAACTGTGAATAAGAGAGGAACAAAATAATATGTGCAAAAGTTTACACCATTTTATTTTGACAATACTGTGAGTCTTTTACGAAATTTTTAAAATAAAATACTATTTTAAAATATACAATTACCTTGTTCAAAAGTTGTGTTCTATATATAATTAATCTTGCGAGTAAGTTATATACAGTCAGCAGAGTAATTCTACTAGAACAATTAAAATCCTTGCTACATGTGCTATTTAATTCTTTATACGGCTTTCACTTCAGAAAATGTTCAATGAAATAAATCTAGGTTTCTAGGTATATTGTGTCTTTTACCTCAATATTTTGTTGGGGCTAATGTGAAGCCAATGGACACGATACAAAACCTACGAAGATTACCGCCATACAATGTCACATACAAAATAATTATCACCTAACCCCTGCGTTTCGAGAGAATAATATTATTTAACTCTTTATTATATCAGTAAAAATTACGCATGCGAAACAAGGACGGGTTATTTTTAACTCCAAATGTATGATTTGATCACACCTAGAAGAAAAAAACACTAACATGTTACTCGCCAAATATTGAACCCCTGACCCTTGCAGTGTCTGTGTTGTTAGGGATTACCAAAGACATTAATCTATATAAATCAGTTGACCCCTGAAGCGCAAACAGTTTTGACCACGGAGACATGCTTTGAGGAAACTTAGCAAAGAACCACTATATGGTTGGCATGCAACGCAACAAACCAAAGGGCCTTGCGGTTTCAGAGAATGATTATATTATTTATATTTATAAGCAAAACATTAACCCCGAGGGAGGGCAAATTTTCTGCATTATTTGAACAAACTTCAAAGAGAACCTCATAACGATGTTACACACCAATTATTGTAGTCATGCCTCTTGTGTTCACTTTACATATATAAACACTATAACTCTCTTTGAATATAAAATGAAATGCAGCACATATTTTTATAAGTCTATAACTCACGGTTTCTAAAATAAAATATTAACATTTTATGTACTAGAACTTTCACTACACAAAGTTTGGATCAAGATCAATTCAAGCTCAGTCTGATCAGGATCCAAAGTGTTCGCTTAACATCTTTAGAAGTACTGACTGAATGACAATTATGTTGAACAGTTTGGATCCTGATCAGACTGCTCTTTTGGAGCCAAAATGATCGCAATCGCCCTAAGGTCCAATTTCCTATTATGTGGCTCATTTTTTTTCCTCATGATTGATACAAATTATCATGATATAAAGCATGTCTGTTGTATATTAAATAGTATTTTAGTGTGCATATTCCTTCCATGGATGAAAGTTACAAAGTTGGTTGTTATTCAAAGCTATTAAACAATTTAAAAAGTTTTCAATTCGTTTTTATTTAAGTCAAATGCATGCTATTTTTGTTATAAACATACATATGATTAACACTCAACAAAAGTTTAACGATCACTATAATACACTACACACCTGACGTGGTTAATAGTCTCTATTGAAGCAATATAGTATAATTCATGCGAAAGGTGCTTTTACATATAAATATATATAAAAATATGTTTACTATTATTATAAAAAGCTTTTACAACAGTGTAATAAGATATATAAAACACTTAAAGGTAAATGCAAGTATACAATATGTTTAATTGGCTTAATTTTAATTTTTCAAAAATTAAATAAATAATCAGTTTAGACAGTTTTATTTTTATTTTTTTGGTAGACTGCTCACTTTTCATGATTTTATTTTTATTTATCCCCCCCCCCGACTATTTTTTTTGGAAAAATTTCCCGTAAAACAAATAAAATAAAAATGCTGGCCCAATGAGCCATGTACCAATTTGTATGAGTTAATCGTCACTTTGTTTCCGGGTTGCCTGCCCTTGACCTATTGGATATTGCAGCTCCTCATTAGCCGCAGGTGGATGAGGGGCAATTGTAGAGGCAATCGGCTTTGGATAAGCTGGATCAACAAGGAACTTTGATTGAAGGTTTTTTTCCTTGATGATCTCTGTGTACTCAGTGAAAATACTCTACATGCATGCATGGCATGTACGTGTATCCCTTCTTTCCATTGATTGGCACCACTGTCCAATTGTTGGCTGCCTTCAACTTTCTCTGAAATTACATATTAGCATATTTGCAATTTTGAAATGTACACTAAAACGTATAATAAAAAACTATGTATTTTTTTTTGCCATTTTAACAATATTTTATTCAACATGTCACATGTTCACAGTATACTAAATCTGTTTGGCGTGCAATGCTAGACTCTCTAACAATGACCACCATTTATTTGAAGACATACTTCTCTGTTATAATGGTATGGGCACTTGCCATGACTTTCTTTTATTTTTTTGCTTTCAAGATGAGAAAACAAACAGATAGTATCATGTCACGATAAGAGGAAAACCGTTTAATTATCAAACCACAAATGCCGTACTCTGTCAGCACGTCTAGAAATCGTTCCTAAACACCGGTAAAAAGGCTGCCCTTATTTACAAGTTTGCTATTTTGAATTCAATTTTATATCGAAAAGCATTGTGCTAAAATATGCCATTTACAATTCGCGATGAGATTTTTAATGATTCTCGTCATGCGAAAATGGGTCTTATTCCATATGCGCCCATCTTAATGTATAGCCCACTCAGCCTGCGCATCTCTCAGTCTGGTAAGGGGATACATAATGAGACCATAACACATTGAGTGATTTTGTAGCGAACAGCAACACCTCTGACCAGACTGCGCAAATGCACAGTTTGGGCTTAAGATACGCTGGCCGAAAGGCATAAGACGCATTTTCGCATGACGCGGCTATGAAAGTGTGATTAAAATGTGTCGAAAGAAAACTGCGTTTAAATCAAATATTAACATACGATATATTTCGATGGTGAAGGGATACAGTCATAATAAGGCACGTGAGGACACAACAATTATACTACGGGAGTGCACATCATATGTGTCCTCACATGCCTTATTATGACTGTATTTCTTCATCATCGAAATGTATCGTATGTTAATATTTGAAACGCAGTATTTTTCGACACATTTAAATCACGCTTTCATAGCCGCGTCATGCGAAAATGCCATATGACTTAACGCCAAAAAGTCCGTCCCCCCAGAAAGTTGCGCATGTGATGTACATGTTTTATTAATAACATTTTCATTTTTTAACATAGCGTCATGATAATTATATCAAACGAATCAGCTTAAAAATGCGCATTTCACAATATATTATACAAAAAAAACAGACATACCGACATTTAAGGAAAACCTATGTTTTTAATTACAATAATGGTTAAAAATACGATGTAGAGATGTAACATAAAACGTTGATGTAATACAGAAATTATTATTTTTCCGCCGAAGCAAACTTTCGATTCGGCGGAAAAATATTGTCTAATGCGACAGACGTCAATGATTTCATGACGTCATTTTCACGCCAATCCGTCAAACAGACCAACAGTGGTGACGAAAAAAGAGAGAGGTAAGTTTTGTAGAGATCGCTTTGTTTGCGACTTTTTCTTACTAATTTGATTTTCACACTTCCATTGCGTTATCATTGAAAAATAAATGAAAAAAATAATTACATTTTAGAAATGCGTTTTTTCTAAAATTTGATTCATATTGGATATATGTTCATAGCGTGAAAACTGGCCATCTCATCGCCATTTACAATTGTACCAAAAATGTCACAAAAAATGACAAAAAAATCAAATTTTAAGTGTTCAAAAATTTTGAAACAATATTGTTCGCTCAATATTGAAAATTTTGGCAAAATAAAAAGCTTGAGACATGCGTTTTTTGTATGAAATCTTCCTGCGAAATTTCGTCTAGATAGAGTCATCAATGACTGAGTTTATTCAAGTTTTACTTTGTACCAACAATGTCATGTTTTTGTACAAAATCCCGACGTTCGACGTTGCAGTTGTAGTCTTTTTACGCATATACCTAGGGGGGCCTGCGTATACGGGAGCTTACCGCGTTTAAGTGAGAACGATGTTGCAAAACTACAAAGATGGCGTCGTTTTAGTATTTTTCGTGAAGGAGTAGCGGATATTTACACCCGGTAAGCCAGTTTATATTTATATTTCTTTTGAACGAATAAGCCCTTTCGGCTCTACGGTGTGTTTGCTTCCCTCGGTTTTTTGTTTCAATACCGTAGACGTCGGAATAAAAAAGTTATTGAAGCAAAACCGTCGACAAATTTGTTGTTTAATTTCTTGACCTTCGAGATGTTGGATGTTCGAATATCATTTTCTCTCACAATAAACAGTATTTGTACATGTTTACAGTAAAATATAACATAAATCACGATTATTTTATTATCTCGACGCGTTTTTATGTCTATTAATTCATTTAATGTCGAATTATAACGGTTTAACCCCCCTTTTTGGAACTAAACTTATTGACTTGGCTGGCTGCCAAAACCAAATTTGTATAACTCCGATTTACCACTTATAATAAGTGCGTGCACAATAAAAGTAGTTCTTTGCAGATCTCAATAACCCGGCTTGTAAATACAGAACATCACTATATAACATGACATTGTCATACAAAGTGTAAAAAAATATTATTGAATCAAAATTGTTAAACATTGGCCACGACATAGTCTTTATTGTTTACATATTCATGCGAGAATAAGTTCCTCACTGTACGGTCTCTAAATACCGTTTCGCGGAGTTTGTCAAAACAAGAGCAACTTGTTTGCCATTAATAAAAGTTTTACTTTGAACTTTAATACATGTAATACAATATTATTGAATCAAAATTGTTAAGCATTGGCTAAGACATAGTTTTTATTGTTTACATATTCATGCGAGAATAAGTTTCTCACTTGACGGTCTCTAACTACCGTTTCGCGGACTTTGTCAAAACAATAACAACTTGTTTGCCATTAACTTTGAACTATAATCTAAACCAATAAAAAAAAGGCAGTGGAACTTTAATTTTCCGTATTTTCTCTTGATTTTTACATGGTTTAAATTAGCCTCAGCTTTAATAACAATGAATACAGTAGGGCACAGTCGACAGTGACAATTTTCGGATAAACTTCCTGGTTTTTGTCAAAGGTAAATTAAAATAATTTAAGCACATTTTGGGACCTGACTTCCAAATGATAAACAGCTCTTTCCTATGTAAGAAGGTTTTATGCGCTTTCGTGAATGAATTGCGCATTGGTGCGAGTGTTTTGGAAATCATTTTCACTTGAGGAAATCAAGTTATCTTTTTTTTATTAATTGTTATATTATTAATTTTTATTATTGTATGTTTTATCGCTTACTTTACGCTAACATTTAGTGTGTGTAAAATATAAGACATTCGACGGTGTTATTAACACAGTGTAATCCTTACCTGTTTATTTTAACACATGTGGACATACTTATGTTTGAATATGCATCAAACGGAATACTATGCCTACTTAACGGAATACAATGCTTACTATTTACAGATATCAAGACGCCAGTTATAAATGTCGAGGATGCCAAGATTAAAAAAGACGGCGTAACGAAGTGTGTACCGCTCTAGAAAGCAAAATGTACATGAAAACCCACCAAACAAACACAAAAGATTACGTCAAAGTACCACGCCAAACAATCACATGTACTTACAATATAAGTGTAATGAAAAACAGAAAAGAGTAAAGCCGTTTCGATACTAGTATAAGGTTGCTGTAACCAAATACTGCCATTGTTGCGATTCGGAATACATGAAGCAATTTGGAATACCTGACACCTGCTTATAGATGCATATCGGTGGATGTTTATTTTTAATGAAAACTTAAATTTTAATTGTTTATTTAATACAATGACATTTGACACGTTTTACCATAACGATACGGGAGGCGGAAAACTACAACGGGCGAGGCATGGTCAGGGGTGATAACCCCAAAAAAGGGTTAGGGTAAGGGTTAGGGTTAGGGGTCGGGTTAGGGTTAGGGTTGGGTTTAGGCTAACCCAAACCCTAACCCGACCCCTAACACTAACCCTAACCCTAACCTTAACCCTCTAACCCCCCTTGCGCAATACCATACCATGCCTCGCCCGTTGTAGTTTTCCGCCTCCCTAACGATACTGATACATGTTTGTGACTTTGATGTGACAAATTTTGGACGACCTTCTTTTAAACCAGTTCTGAGTTGGTCACTATATTATAATCGCAAAAAGTGAATTTGTAGTGGATAGAAAGATTTGTGCAAATGCAATACACGATATGATTTAAGTAGAAGTGATCAATATATACATGTATTTATTTCTCTGTTATACATATGTGAATACATATTATTTAAGACTGTTGTATTGAGGGAATAAAGTATTGGTTCACATAGAAAGATTATTTCGTTTGTTCTTAACATTGCCTCCTAATCGTAAGTTAATATGTCAAATGTATAACGAATTCATTCCGACCCAAATCTTTTTTTTATCCTGTATGTAAGTGCTGAATACAATTGAAAATGTATGCAGAGACATCGTTGGAAGAAATGACGTAACACAGATAATGGTTTATTTTCATAAAAAAAGTGAGAAACTAGCATGACACATACGGAACAAAACGTGTAAGTAAGTAGCACTTATAGCAATTATATGTCAGACTTGTCTATATAGAAATAATAAAATAAAACAAACAAAAAAAATCATAATACATCAGCTGTACATTTTTTTGTTTGGTTCGTTTGTTTTATTTGCTGTTTTAGTCCGGCTCTGTTGAAGGACTCTCTCTTGCATATTCTACATTAAAACTTATGAGGTCCATGAATGGGGAATGGTATTCCAGTCCTCCGCTAATGTTAAATTCCTAATTACATAATTTTATACTGCAACGAGAGAGGCACTTATTATCGCCCTTTAACCTTCGTCATCTGAAAAGACAGTAAACAAATGGTTAAAGAAATGTTCCTATCAGAATAAGGTCGACACGTCATAAAATACATTTAATTAATTAAAATATTACTGAAAAGGCTGATAAACATTCTATTATCTCGTACATCAGCCACCCCACAACCCATCTTCTTTAAAATCGGTGAATTGATTCAGTTGGTTGGCAGGTTTTGTGTACAACATTTTCATAATTCTACAGTAAAATGGTTAAGAAAACACTTATATTGCACCACATAAAATGCTATAAAACTATAATATTGAAGTACACATATAAACTTTATTATAGATGGGTAGGTATTTCGTGTCAATCTCCTTCACATATGAAAGAGCTGTTGGTCATTTGAAAGTCATGTTATGCTGCTTAAAGTACATATAGATGCATAACTTAATTTAAATTAAGCAAAATAAAACACTAGGTATTTGCCAAGATTCATAAGAGTCAAATATATACGAGAAGCAAGAGCGTAATCGTGCGCAGCGAGACTTGCTCATATAGGATTGAACCTCTTATGGCTTTCTTTCAAAATAATTTCATGTCTCCGAACTAATATGCAATACGCCCGGTGTTTTTTTTTAATATGCGGATTAATGCTCAGTTTTAGATCCATTACTAATGAACGCCTCAAAATTTTCAAAAATTAACACCGGATTAATGTTCACCGACATTTTTTTCATACAGATTTGATATAAATATTATAGAGCTGAACAAAAAAATACATTAAGCCATGTTTTCCCGGCACACGCGCTGGACATACACCTTTAAATCAAAGTACTGACAGTACTGGTGTGACGATGCTTTTGAAGAGGATTGATATAAAAGCATCTATTTAAGTTCATCTACATCACCACAATTGTGTATGTGGGTACGAAAATTTTGGGTAGGAAAAAAATGGGTACGAAAATTGTGGGTACAAAAATTATGCCTCAACAAAATTGGCTACGACAAAAGATTCGGTTACGAAAAAAAATTGGGTTGGATAAAAAATTGGGCACGAAATTAAATGTGGGTACGAGCAAAAATTAGGGTACGAAAAAAAATGGGTAGGAAAAAAATGGGTACGAAAAATGTAGGGTACGAAGAAAAAAATGGGGGTGCGGGGAAGTATTTCCCTTGGGGAACTTGAGCCATTCAGCGAAACTGGGAGGCGGGTTACATTCTCGATCAAATTTAACAAGAAATATCTTTAAAAAAAGATATTCGACGTGTATTTTCTGAACCACTCATCTCAAAAAAGTTTTGTTACAGTAAAACGTTTGTGGGTTATAACATTACGTTTCAGCATATAAATTCAAAACTTGACATGCTCTTTAATTACACCATGCTCTTTAATTGCACATGTATATCATACAAAACTTTATATATTGTAGTTTCCTTTCCTAAGTTAATGATGCTATGTGTACGGACGTGATTTCACATGCCAATGTGCATGAACATATAATTTTTCTTTTTTGATTATTGTTTTTTTTCTCTAATCCAATAAGCTTAGGCATGTTGTATGTAAAAGACGGAAATAATTTCATGATGATTCCCGAAAGTAGGTATGAGAACATAGTCGTAAGAGCATTGAAGAGGTGGGTTCGCTCATGAACACATGGCGAGGTTCACTTAATCTCCGAGATACGACCTAATACATTATGTGTTTAAAACAGCAAACAATATCCAACAAACGAATGAATTATCAAACATAGTATGTGCACTGATGTGACTCTGTAATTTCTGTTTGAAAAGTTTATTTAATATGCAAAATGTGAAAGCACGCATAAGAGCGAGTTTCACAGATGTCAATCGGCTATTATGCATTTACATACCATAGTCGCTACAACGTTTACAAGTGGCAGGTTCGAAATAATTCGTTTTCTTTGAACTCATGATCGCGTTGAAAGTTAATTATACACATTTTAATTCGCAATTTATTTACTGAATCACGACATGTAAAATGCAATACAGAAAATGCATAGTTATTTCATTGGTCTATAAACATATAATGGATTAAATATAACTGATTTAAAATTAACGTTTTCAAACTATTATTAAATCTTTTTTCCCAGAATATGCTGTCCTATTTATAGCTGAGCTTCCTATACCTTTATCAATGATAATCAGCGAGGTATGCCGATTAGCAAAATCGAGCTATCTCAATCGGACTGGCTCGGTCTTTTACATAGGTCGACATTGTGAATAATTTTTTCATGGTATGATAACTTAAACGAGCTGCTTCGCAGCATCGTCAAAAAAGATTGCTACTACATGATCGAGCAGGTAGAAGCCGCCAAAGCTTCGCAGCATCGTCAAAAATGTATGTCTATCAAATGACCGACTTTAAAATAATGATACAAGTTGTCATTCATATGTTCGCAATACATTATAATGCTTCTTAAATAGTTTCATATGGCGATTTGCCATAGCCATGTGCTATCCAAGACATACTATCCACCAGTGTTATCAACGGGACCATAATATAAGATCCTATATGTATACATATGTACTTAATATTTGTTTCACTTTGATAGCACGCATATTTGTATATATTCGACCATTAATAATAAAGTTAACGTAGTTTAAGTATCAGCGATGCTATTTGTGTAGATTTTGTGATATTAATAAGTGTATATGTTAAGCAGATGTGGAAGTTTCTCAGTAACAAATCTGTGAACATAATAAATGCAATTAATTGTCAATTTTAATGAAGTTAACTGTTGAGCACATATGGCGTAAATGCAACTAATTGTCAATTAAAATGTAATTAACTGTTTAGCAGATGTGACGTTATCTCATAAAATTATCTTCGAAATAAATGAATGCAATTAGTATCTATTTTATTGTCATGCTGACGCCACGCATTACGCACAAATGTTGCCCAAGCTGTTGATGTAATTTTGAAACTTCCTATGTTCAGATACATGATGTTGTGATCGCTTTGCACATGCGCACTTAAATATTTTACGGGTCTTGCAGATTTTACGCTAAAACGGAAATGACCGAAAACGGAAGTTAAAGTATTGTAAATACCTCCAAAAAAAAAGAACCTTAAGAAAAGGTTTGGTTACATACTACGAAAAAAAACGGGTACTAACAAATTTGGGTATGAAAAAATTGGGTGCGAAAAAAATGAGTACGAACAATTTTGGGTACGAAAAAACATTTGAGGGTATGGGGAGGTAGTACCCTTGGACCTCTCGATAAATTTGAAAGAGGACGGGAACCAAGCTGCCTCTACCTTTATCAATGGCCCTGGGGTGGGTAATGTGGACATGGATGGTCAAGATAGACCGTGTTGTCATAAGAGATGTTCAGTATTAATTTGAAGTCAATTGGTGAATAAATGAAGAAGTTATGTTAAAACAAAACTGTGATTGGGCGTGGTTGTCCTCTATTTCCTCCTACACTATTAGCACTAGAATCTTAGAAGTGACACATATGGTATCTATGAGCATATGTGCGACGGTTCACTATTTGGAATTTTGATCTGACCACTTGGTCAAAAATGATTATCATGTGCGTCGCATGTTGTTAGTAAAATGATTTTTTTTAGCCATTTTAAAGTTTTTGGTTTGCGTGGTCGGCCACAATATCCTCCTACACTATTGGCACTAGAACCTTGACACTTACACAAATGGTAGCTATGAGCATATGTGCGACGATGCACTATTTGGAATTTTGATCTGACCCCTGGGTCAAAAGTAATTATCATGTGCGTCGCATGTTGTTAGTAAAATGAGTTTTTTACCCATTTTACCCATTTATTTACCCATAACTTCTGACCCAGGAGTCAGATTAATATTCTAAATAGTGCAGTGCTTCGCAGCATCGTCAAAAAACGCTATACAAATTCCAGTACTTGTGCACTAAATAGATTGTAAACAATGACGGTTGAAATCCGTACGTGGGAATTTTTCTGGTAACCAAGAGCGACGTCAACGTTCATGAAGCCTTTCATTCATAAATGTATATATGCGTCGGGTGTCAAAACCAGCATCACCTGATGTAAAATCTATTTTTGACCTGCATATAATCCGCTACTGTGTGCACCTGCCAATTAGTTTAAAATGGATTCCGAACCAATAAGTAGTTAACATAACATCAGGACATAATATCCCTTCCAAAAAGGGCGCTATGCTGCTTAATAGTACATGTATATTGCAAAAACGTGAAGCTCCCCACGTATAATGTCGCAGTTTATAACAATACAAGTTATGTTTCATCTTTTGTAATGTAGCTTGAGGTTTCGTATCTTTGAAAATTATGAAAGAGGTATACATTTAAACAGAGGAAACTTTCTTTAAAACATTCATATCAATGGTAAATTCAATCACGACAGAAAGTTCGTGTATTTGGAAGTCATGTCCCAAAATGTGCTTAAAAGGAAGTTAAACCAATAGTTTTGGGCAATAAATTAGTTATAAGAGATAACACGGCGTCGGGAAAATAAAATAATCATGGTTTTTAGTTATATTTTACCGTACACGTGCATCAATACTGTGTATTATAAGAGAAAATGATATTTGCACATCCCATTTCTCGAACGTCACGTAAGGAGACAACACATTTGTGAACGGTTTTCCTTCAATAACTTTTTTATCCTTACGTCTACGATCTTGAAACAAAAAACCGAGGGAAGCACAAACACCGGAGAGCCGAAAGGGCGTATTCATTCAAAAGAAATATAAATATAAACTGGCTTACCGGGTGAAAATATCCGCTACTCCTTCACGAAAAACACTAAAACGACGCTTTCTTTGAAGTTTTGCAACAACTTTCTCACCTAAACGCGGTAAGCTCCCGTATACGCAGGCCTCCCTGATACCATGATACGGGTCATGATGAGCGATCACAATTTATAGCATATAAATTAAATTTATAGCATTTAAATTAATTAATTAAACAGTACTTCACAATTGTACAGTACCTTGCAGTAAAATAAATAAATTAAGTTCTGATAAAATAAGATGTGTTGTTCAGCGCAGAGTTGAAGATCAAATCTTAACAGATGGCGGTCCAGCTTTGTCGCAATTTAATTAAACAATACTTCTCAAACGTACAGAACAGTACAGTAACATAAAATAATAAAGTTATGAGAAAGTGAGAATCGTTGGTCAGTACAGAGTTGAAGATCAAGTCTTAACAGAAGGCGGTACAGCTTTGTCGCAATTTAATTGAGCAATACTTCTCAAAGGTACAGTACAGTACAGTAACATAAAATAATAAAGTTCTGAGAAAGTGAGATGCGTTGTTCAGCGCAGAGTTGAAGATCAAGTCTTAACAGATGGCGGTACAGCTTTGTCGCAATTTGATTGAACAATACTTCTCAAATGTACAGTACAGTAACATAAAATAATTAAGTTACAATCTTGATGATACAATAAAATTGTTTAGTTTAAAGGGATATAAAACAGAGTATTGAGCGTGGACGCATTTTCGGATGATTTTATGTTTTAAGAACATAGCAAAATTAACGCATATAATTTTTTTTATCCCGTAGCTTTTACGTTCAATTTATTTTACAGATAAGCTCGAAATATCAACACGGCGCAAACTCTCTGAGTTTTCAAGTATTTGGAAACGATTTACAGAGACACGGAAATAAGATTCAATCCCGTTGATGAAATCAGAAGCGTCCACCGCGTACGCGTACATGGAGACGAGCCCGGTGTCGTTCACGTGAAAGCAATAACATGCTTCTCCTGTGATCAATGTAGTAAAGGTATGTAACAGAAGAGAAAACGCGTTACCCAGTACGGGACTTAAACCCGCGACCTCCTCCATGCAAGTTTGACACTCCAACCAACTGAGCTAACCGGGAAGCTATAATATACGACTTATATTTACATTTATATAATATACACACTATGCCCCAACTGCTTACAGAGGGTAATTATACAGTAGTTTTACACTCTCTATTACATTCCTCTCACCTTTCTTATTAAACATATAATAATAATAATAATCAAATAATTACAACAACCTTCGACGTTTTGACTAACCAATGGCTAACCACTCTTACGGAACCGAGAAAAAACTTGTTGCCTACCCGCGAACTGCTGCTTGAAAGTCAGGTACTCTAATCAACTGAGCTAACCGGTATACAACTCATAGTTACATTATATATGAGTCGCGTTCTGAGAAAACTGGGCATAATGCATGTGCGTAAAGTGTCGTCCCAGATTAGCCTGTGCAGTCCGCACAGGCTTATCCGGTACGACACTTTCCGCTTTTATGAAATTTTTCGTTTAAATGAAGTCTCTTCTTAGCAAATATACAATTTAGGCAGAGAATGTCGTCCCTGATTAGCCTGTGCGGACTGCACAGGCTAATCTGGGACGACACTTTATGCGCATGCATTATGTCCAGTTTTCTCTGAACACGACTCGTATATAAATTGTATATATACACATTTGTTATGCATTATAACTGTTTACATCGGCTGATTATAACTAGTAAGTATGCACTCTATTACAGGAAATTTCCCTTTCTGTGAAAATGAAGATTTCACAGGAGAAAGCCGCAGAGTCACCATGATTCCAGAGACTGTCCGAATTCCCGACCAACCGGTTGTTGAAGCGGAACCGTTAAAAACCTTGTATCAGAAGGACAAGTGGTGGCATTGTTCACTGATGATAAATTATGTGAATATTATTTAATGAAGGTGAAACATCCGTTATCTAGTTCCACAAAGGTAACCAAGGACCAGTGGGGAGCGGTAATACCACAGAACACCGAAGTGTTTACTGGGTTATACTACGACAAAGTCGGAGAAAACAGATACTCTTTGATAAGGAGTCCATGCGCAATTGTTCCCGCAGCATCAATTTTATACAGTTGCGCACATATTGACAGTAGCAAAGATACAATTAAAGTGCCAGAATATCTACACACATCAATACTCGAATGTATGAACATGTCAAAGGATGCTCGTTAAAAACTAACTGTGTGACTGTCATTTTCGTTGTAAATGCAGTTTGATAATATAACATAATATATCGAGACGTTGTCAAACGTCATGTGTTGAATTTACGCCGAGTTGTTAATTTTTTACGTCGTTTTAATGTTACAAAGTGTAGTCGGACTTTTTGACGTTACGTCTATGCCTTTCGGCCAGCGTATCTTAAGCTGCACTCCCGTAGTATAATTTTTATCTACTTACACTTATACGTGGTACTCCCGTAGTATAATTTAGAAATAATAATTTTCTATCATGGGTTGTTGTCGAATAACCCACAGTAAGGAGTATAGATGCGTAGGAATTAAATCACGAGTGCGAAGCAAGAGTGGTTTGATAACACGCATCTATTATCCTTACTGTTTCTTTTTCGACTACAAACCATCATAGAAAATTATTATTTCGATTCTAGCACGATTCTGATTGATTTGGTTCAAGCTTTCGGACGTGAGTTTTATTTTTCAATACTCCTCCCTTCTTAGTACAAAATTCACTTTTTAGTGACGTCATATAATTGTACAAACATATGACGTCGTTTTCATTTAAGAAATAATATTTTTCTATCATGGTTTGTTGTCGAATAACCCACAGTAAGGAGTGTAGATGCGTAGGAATCAAATCACGAGTGCGAAGCACGAGTGATTTGATAACACGCATCTATACAACTTACTGTGGGTTAATCGACAACAAACCATCATAAAAAAATATTATTTCGATTCTAACACGATTCTGATTGATTTGGTTCAAGCTTTAGGACGTGAACTATATTTTTCAATACTCCGCCCTTCTTAGTACAAAGATCACTATTTAGTGACGTCATTGAATTGTACAAACATATGACGTCGTTTTCATTCATAAATATTTTACAAATGACGTCACTTTCATTGAAAACAACAATCGTAGAAACTTAATGACGTCACGTTTATTGATGCTACTGAAAAGCTGATATGCTATAAATGTTTTCTGAATTACGCTTCCTAACCAATAACATTCTTTGTAGGTGTGGTTATGCCACTTATCACCAAATATACAATTTGTTGTTTCATTACATTTATATACATGCTACATTTATTACATTTCTTTTAGGGCGGGTTTTAGCACGTGCATTTTACTGCAATATTTTCTTTATTTATTCGGAACTATTTTCGAAACATTAAGCTCCGCCCATAAGTTATTGCAGAATAACCCACACTTGATTTCCTTCTTTGTCTATAGAAAACAAGTCGCGTGCCGTGTTAGAATCATCAATATTTTGCAAATTACGTCACTTTCATTGAGAACCATAATCGCAGAAAATAATTGACGTCACGTTTCTTGATGCTACTGATGCTGTACAGCTTGGCATTTAATATAATATGCTCATCTTACAAGGACAATCTATATTTGAAGGAGATGGCATACCATACAACTTTTTATCCCATCTTCACTGCGACATTGACGGTATAACACCGCATGGAATAAACTAGCTCTTATCCCACATTGTTGAATAAACCTGTCGCGTTCACGGACTACTTTTTATTCTACAAATGAATGATTCTTCATAAGAAATCTATAGAGTCGAGCTTTAAACTTTAGCTTTAAAATTATACGACCTTCAACCTTAAGATCTAGTCAATGGACATGATTTTTCGCTAACCGTATAATGAATCAGCTGATCATAACTTATTGCGTCATTTTCCAATAATATGTGATGTCATCTTTTGGTGTACACGAAACTAGTATGCGATGTCTGGGAATAAAACATTGAAGACGCGCATTTTTTTTGCGTTAATGTATCCTGGATGTTATTATGAAAAAGTGCATATTCTATGGACTACTTAGCTCGGATGGAAAAGGTGAGACGAAGGATTTAGATCTACATGTAGATCTAGCTCATTCGTGTTATCGATTTTCACAATGTGCGTGCGTGCCCTATTTGGATGTGAAATTGTGTGTAGAACATACTGATGGGTGTGTATTTTGGTTCAGTAGTCTATTCGAATTGTTTTGCTTTTGGAGTAAGTACACATAAGGGTATTTTCTTGATGAATAAACGTTGTCTTTGTTATTTTATCAAAGAAAGTCTATTCAGTAAGAATAACCTGTTTGCAACAAGTGTTTCAAATCTGAATAGAAGTATTACGGATAATCTTGTGTTGGGGTCACAAACTACAGGATGTGAAGGCTAGATCTAGACGCAATCAAAATCTGCAGCGTCCATGAACAAAAATAGGCGAGTATAGTTTTGTTTTGATAATTTTTGTTTATAACGACTCTACGTGTACATGTATGCTGACATCTACATCATTTTGTCAGGAGAAATCGCCACCATATTTGATCATTTTCTTTCGAAAATAAAATGAATTATATTAAAGTAAAATCTTCTTTTCGAGGTCGAAATGTGTTACAATTTGCATACTGTGTAAAATTGAATCGATGCATATGGTGATATTTTTTTCTCGTTTTACAGTTTTTGTGTGACATGTTTTAAGACCATTTTGTGTTCCAGAACACATATATTCTATATCACTACGTATGGTTACATTGTTTCGATAAAGACTTAAAGCGCTTTTATTTAAAGAATGAATTAAAATATTGCTCGGCTCAAACACCGAAAGCGCTCGCCAAGGCTCGCGCTCCCGGTGGTCTAAGCCTCGCAACATAAATTTCTCTCCATTCAACGCTTACATAGAATTCTCTTTATATCACTTTAACTATTTTGCTGTTACAATAAAATTATCAATAAAACTTATTGGCATTAGTATAATATGCATCGAATGAATAATTAACGTATGTTTGGTGGGTAAATTCTGTTTGTTCAAATAAAGTTTGGATTTTGACCAAAAATGCATTTTCTGTACGCCTCCGTACTTAAAATCAAAGCGCATATCATGAATTAAAGGGATCTTTTCACGGTTTGGTAAATTGTCAATATGGAAAAAAGTTGTTTCAGATTCGCAAATTTTCGGTTTAGTTATGATATTTGTGAGGAAACAGTATTACTGAACATTTGCCATGTTCTAATATAGCCATTATATGCATCTTTTGACAATTTAAAAACGTAAAAATTATAAAGCGTTGCAACGCGAAACGATTGAATAATTTGGAGAGTTCTGTTGTTGTCGTTTAAATTTGTAAAACTACGAAGATGGCTTATATAAGGTATAACATACGCATCTTTTGAATGCTTGGCAGGATAGCTCAGTTGTCTAATGCGTTTTTACTTCAGGATTCCGGGGGTCACTGGTTCGAGCCCTGCTGCGGGCTATCTTTTTTTTCATTTTTAAATATAATTTTTGATTTTTTTACTGGAGGTTTTAAAATTTAATGTTTACATTTATCAATATAAAGCATTTAATGACAAACTTCAGAACATGCCAAAATCTGTGAAAAGGCCCCTTTAAGAATACATGAAACATTTCCGATATTAAATGTGTTAAGTCGGTCATTGCGATTGGAAAGAAACCTTACAAGATTTAACTGCTTTAAAAGTTTTTGTACTTGCGTTTAATTAGATGTTTTTACGATAAACGATGATAATAACTAGATAATTATACATTTTAAATAAACACCTAGATTGTTTCAAATAAAATAAAAACATAATCCCTTGAAATAGCTTTGAATTTTAAAGGGAAGTAATTCACATTATTATATAATGCAAAGTTGCGTTTATCAGGGTTATACATTGGTATGTACTCAAATTTATTGTTAAACTATAAAACGGATTTTACATGTACATGGATGTTTTAGATTTGTTTTCAAAGTCAATAAATGTAAATTCAAAGAATAAAATAAGTAGGCAAAGTCGTATGTATCACGCACATTCACTCGACCGTTTATAGTCAATAATAAATCAATGCTTAATATTACCTAGTGTAAATAGTTCAATTGTATGTATATTTATCATTATATTTAATGTCTTAAAATATAATGTTGGCTTATATACCGAGCACACAGACAATCTGTGTGACCGATATATTAGCATATTTAACATTTCATGTCTTCACATTGTATATAGTATACTTTTTGTAATAAAATACAGCATATGTATAAATAAAATCTATGTAAATATGTAAAAAACTATTACTTTAAAATCTTATATAACATAAATGCATTTTTTATTTTATATAAACGTATAAAGAACGTTCATATGCCAGTGTGTGTAAAAACTTTTCACCGTTATGTATACTCAATCCATATCTATTATCTATTATAAAACACCTTTTTTAAACACAATACTCAGCAACAATATATCTTCAATCCTTTTCCAATATCCTCGTGGTAAATGTGAGCGCATCTATCTTTTTCCAACATTACTTCGGTACGTAGTATATTCATTACAGCGAGTTTACAAAATCGTTGGCCTAGTCTCTTTTCTACCTGGTTTAAATCTTTTAAACACTATTATCGGTTTTTCTATCCTAACACTAAATCATGGACGTCGCCATTTTTTCTTTTAACTACATCCTGAGTTATAAACTAGAACATGGAGTTAAAAATAGAAACTATAAATATTAACGATTTTCGATCCAAAAAAAAACAACCTTCATTAAAGATTACATTTTAATTAATAAAATAAATATATTATGCATACAAGAAACCAATGTAGATGATTACAAAATGTCAAAACAAATAGAAAATTTAATATCAAAAGAATACTTTTATGTATGGATTTTTTCTAATAACCTTTCTTGCGGATGTTGTATAATCGTAAATGATACGAATATTAAATGTTCTAAATTTCAAATTGATTTTGATGGTCGTTTCATTTCCTTAGATATACAATACTTAAATGATTATTTTAAAAGTTGTAATATTTATGTACCGAATAAACCAGGTGACAGAAATAATTTTTTTGAATCAATAAAACATTATTTAGTGTCATCAAACAAATTAATTATTTTAGGAGATTTTAACTTCATTTTAAACCCACTCTTAGATAAAATAGGAGGTACATTTATTGATACAATAAAAGGTTGTAAAGTTTTCAAACAAATAGTTGAAACATTTAAAATAACAGATATTTATAGACATCTTAATCCAGATAAAGTAATAACAACTTGGAGTAGGAAATGTTTAACATAATCTATTGCATGTCGTTTAGACAGAATTTATATTGAACAGTCAATTATTGAACACTGTAAAAACGTAGATATTATTCCATGTCCATTTTTCATATCATGATTTTGTTAGTTTAACTATAAATTTGGAAAATAATAATACAACTAATAGCATAAACATTGGTAAATCATACTGGAAATTAAACAATTCAGTTATTGAAGATAAAGATTTTGTCTCTGCTTTTGAATATTATTTTAAAATTATCAGTAGAACTGAAAATATAACTTTAGAGTGGTGGGACATTTTAAAAACACAAATTAAAGACTTCTGTATTGATTATAGCAAGTCTAAAAATAAAAAATCTTTTGATGAAATCAAAAAACTAGTTAAACAATATAAACATTGTATTGATATTTCGGGAAAAATCGATATTAAAGATAAATTGAATAAACTTCAAGACAATTTATATAAAGGGGCATATATAAGAAGTAAAATACATATTTTAAATAATAATGAAAACTCTAGTACATTTTATCATAACAAGGAATTTAAAAATGGTAATAACAAAATTATACACCATATTATTGATGGTGGAGTTGATAAAAAATCAACTGATGACATTTTAAATTCATTTAAAACATTTTATAAAGAACTGTATACAGAAGAGCAAGTAGATGCATCCTTTAATGATAAATGTTTTAATAATTTACCTCAAGTATCAAATAATGATAATAATATGTTAAATAGCCCCTTATCATTAGATGAAATTAAATTAGCTTTAAATGATATGGATCACACTAAAGGTCCAGGAAGTGATGGTTTAACTTCCTTTATTTAGATTAAATTCTTCCATTTATTTTGCAATATTTTATTACAATTATACAATACATGTTTTGATTTAGGCCATATGTCTGAATCACAAAAAATATCTTATATTACATTATTATGCAAAGATCCAAATAATAAAACATCAGTTAAAAATTATAGACCTATTTCTCTTTTAAATATTGATAGAAAATGTTTATCAAAAATATTAGCAAATAGATTAGGTAAGGTTTTAGACTCGATCAAAGGTATTTCTCAAACATGTTCTGTTCCTGGTCGAAACATTATTGATTATGTTGAGCCAAAGAATATAAATGCTTGCTTTATTTGTCTAGACCAGGAGAAGGCGTTCGACAGAGTTTCATGGTCCTATCTATATAATACACTTGTTTCATTTTGTTTTTCAGATACATTCATAACTTGGATTAAAATTTTATATAAGGATATTAAATCGTCTGTAAATGTTAATGGTCATATATCTGATCCTTTCTCATTATTTCGTTCTGTTCGTCAAGGTTGTTCATTATCACCTCTTTTATATGTACTTTGTCTTGAACCATTTGCTAAAATAATTCAAGATGATAACAAAATAAATGGTATACAGACACCAGGAAATAAATTTCATGTTAAAATGTCTTTATATGCCGATGATAATACATCGGTATTAACAGATGACAAATCTATGTTTCATTTCTTTCGTCATGTTTCTGATTTTCAAAAAGTTTCAGGTTCTAAAATAAATTATAATAAAAGTTGTGGATTGTTTTAAGGTAAGTGGAAAAGCAGGTCTGTCCATCCATTTGGCATATCATGGGTGAAAAATGTTAAATTACTTGGATATAAATTTGGCTATGATTTAACTGATGATGATATATTCAATGAATCGTATATTAATTTCTCAAATACATTAAATTTGTGGTCTAATAAATGTAAATCTTTTAAAGGTAAAAGTTCTGTTTTAAATACATATGTGCTATCAAAAATTCTTTATTTTGTTCAATGTCAAACAATTCCGAATCATTATATTAATATGATTCAAAAAAGTTGTTTTAAGTTTATATGGGGCAGTGTTTACGAACCAATAGCTCGAAAAACATTATTTTTAGACTTCACTTTAGGTGGCCTTCGGGTACCTAATGTTCAACAAAGAATTAATGCATTTTATTTATCACACTTATTTAAACTTTTATTTTACATAATTATAAAATAGCTTTGAAAATCTCTTTATTAAATACTAATTAAGACCTGCTTAATTTAAGGGAGGTGACTTGTTATTTGTATTGCTTAATTGCTTTAAATAGTAATCTAAATGTTATTTATATATGCACTAGTGAATATGCGTGCAGCCGCTGTGAAAGACTGTTTTTAAATTATAAGTTAATTAAAAGCGTGCAGACGTGTTAAAAAGACTGTTATCTTTTCATTATTTTGTGTTTTCATTTGTATTGTGTTAATTAAGTATCTCTATCAAATAGCCACCTTGTTATGTAAATATCAAGTTAAGGTTCTTTTAGCGGGTACCTGGGGCGCTCTACACCCCAGGGTATGATTGAATAAAATTTTATGAAAAAGAAAAAAAATGAATTTTCGTAGCCAACCATTTGTTGGTACCGGGTAGAACATGATAAACATCAGGCCCAATCAATTCGGAAAACACCTGTAATAAATTCTGAGACATTGTCGTACATATTTGTGCCAAACTCTGATCTCATCTGCAAAAACAGACAAGCGAAGATTGATCTGAAAAAAGGGTGCCGCAATTAAAACGTTGTCCATTATTCTTTCGCTGCTCACAATCGCGACTTGTGGCTGCCTTATTTTGTCATTTGTCCTCTCAAACAAAATCATATTTGAATGTAAACGGTATTTCAATTGAACAATAATTTAATGAAATGGTGACTAATTTTGTCTTGTGCTATCAAATGAAATTATTTTCGGTTTGATAAATACGGTATATGGTTTTATACATGTTATTTAGAAGAGAGGTTATGGTAATGGTTTAGCGCGACAAATGCACGGGTTTTGTGTTTGAGATTTAGCGCGAAAGAGCAAGAGTATTTCGTTTTGTGGTATACATAATTGGCAAATCTATTGAGTCGCCATTCGAGGTGTGTATATGACAGGCACACGCAATCTCCACGCAGAGTTGTCGTTCCTTGCTCTCACATACAACTCTGCGAAAGGCTCAGCCCTCCATTTTGTCTATAACATAGATAAAACCGAACAAACGCATTCAACGTATATTTGATTGGATATTTAAGATCGCATGCATTAAATTAAGAAATATGACTTTTAAATGTACGATAAATCGTGCAAAAACTTGCGAGTTTTAATGCAACTCTTTGGAACTAATTTATTGCCCATTTACGCAGATGGAATCATTCCACGCACTTCACAAATGTAAACAATTTAACATATTTTTTTGAGTGACGTTAGGAATTGCTTCGACGTGTGTATGTATGTTGGTTTCTTAACATAAAAATCCCATATCAATTTTATAATAATGAATTAAGACTGATATAAGATATCATGGTATGAGATGGTTTTCTTTAATGCAGTGAATGCAATGTAACCGTCGTGCAAGAGATTGTTTAGTATTCTGTAACCTCAATGATGAACGCTTGGAATGATCATGACATAAATGAGACGCTTTCATAACAATAGCCCGTTCTGAGCCCAACACAGAGGTGAATGTAATGTTCCCGTCGTGCAAGAGATTGAGGCGCACGTTATGGAAAAGGAAAACGAAAGTGTGATAACGCCGCCCTTAATGAACATGTATTTGTCTAAATAGTCGGTTACATTACATTTACGTTTGCAATTTTGCAATAATAAAGCCGATATTAAGTTAATTTTCAGTTCGGTTTTTTAGTCCATGTGAGATGGGATCTAAACACTAACCGATTCCTTTACGAGAAAGTCGATGGATGTATTTTCATTTTAGTCTGAAGCAGCTGAAGTTTTTATTGATTATTTAGTTTCATCTTTTACTTCATTTTGTGTTTTTAATGTACAATTCTCTTAATTGATGTTGGTGCATGAATCTTGCAAATAAAGCAGCTTTTTAAAACAAATTAATGTTTCACATTTGTAAATTTATGCTATTTTAAGCAACTTTACGTGATTGATGGGTGTTTGCGGCTTCCTGTGCGCGCTTTGGGCAGCGGCGGGGATCAGTTTATTTAAACCTTCACTCTTGATTTTAAGTTAAGACTAACCGTCTGATTTGTATGAATAAATTAGCACTATTCACATGCCACACATGTGCATGTTAAGTATACATAATGACATATCCTACATGCACATCATTTAATTAGTATCGTTACATTTCTTTATACATCTGAACAAGGATGTTACACCATTAACTCGAGACTCATCAACTGTGCGGTGCCAATTAGGTCGATTTCCGTTGCACATGGAACACAGACGGGCGTCAAAAGAATTGTGTTTTGCATTTATATGTCGAAAGTCCTCTCAAATACAAACACCCACTCCTATGTTGTCTTTGAGATGGTACACACTTAGGTCCTCTTAACTGCTTAAGCAAAAAAAATCAGTTGTGTGTTCCACTTATTCCACCAACCACAAAAGTTTAGATAGATCGACAACTTGTTTTATTTTTCGGAATTTATTTAAAAATTTTATAAGGGTATTCATTGACAGAAATTGCGTAAACCATGTTTTGAAGGCTAATCTTTGTGTTCGTTATTAATGACCATGCTGAAATGTTTAGTTCTACTATTGTAGGCCTAGAATGCAAATCCAAAGATTGTGGGCGCATTATTTATGTTGGAATCGACAATGAAATAATTGCTACGGCCCTTATTCCATATCATATTATTCAAGTAGGACAGTTCTCGGCTACTGGCATATGTATATGAACTTAGTTCTGCCAATTCAGTGTCGTTTTATATTTCTTAATGAAACTGTACATATGTACGTATGTATAAAACGACCCTTTTCATGAGCTAAAAAAATTAACAATCACACACATTTAGCTGCATATACATTTTATTATAGCGTAATTGACCAAATAAAGTTACCACAGATTTATTAGACACCCATTTGTTCTATCGTACAAGGCGTGCACACAGTTGCTGGTTTCCACACATCCGACCGACATATATCCACGCTGGGTATGCGGATACTTTGATAACAGATGGCACTTCGATACCAGATAACAACAAAAGCCACGCGCGAAAGGTAAGTTCATCAGGGTTTTTTTAAAGTTATATCATAAAGATTAGTTTTTTAGACAAGGCGCATGGTCGAGTTTATAAATGGTGTATCCTTTTTCTATTGCAAAGAAAAAAATCACAATATAAAGAAGTGAAACTCCAGCTGCTGGAGCAGTATTGAATTTTCATTAAAAACAATTAGTTGGTCCTTTATTTAAGGCAAGTGACCGATTGCCCAAACAGTACAAAACAGCACAATACAGCACAATACAAACCAACATAAACATAAAATATGAATAAAGCTGGGGTCACCGCCTTTGAACGGTCAATGCAAAGCATTGGGGGTTTAAACCGGTTATAGAGCGCTCAACCTCACACTTGGCCCAACAATATTCATAATACATTTAAGTGTAAATAAAATTTAACGTCATAACAAAGACATGTTGTACAATAGCATGCCATGGTAAAAATGAGTGTGTAATACAATGTCTAAACTCTTTCTGCAAAGTTTGGGGAAGTCTGCTTTAGGGACATTTAAATAAAAGGACAGATGAAAGGTAACTCATTATAGTGCCACCAGTGTAATTATTACGCAATTTTTTCGCAGTTCAGAGCTGAAAATAACATCCTAGAACTTCATTGTGCACTGCCAAGTTATTCAATAAATGGTAAATTGTAAACATTTCAATTATGAAAAAAATTAAACAACTTGTAATTCAGAAACAACTCACATTTTACCTGTTGTTAGCTTTGAACAAGCTAATTGGCCTCGGTGAAAAATAATTTACATTGAAATTGAGAAAAGTCCTCCAGAACTGGTAAACAGACATGATATCTTGGATAATTGTCAAAGTTAGGACAGCAGATATACATCACAGGTGGAAGTAACGTACCCTGGATAGTATATATATATTATTTTTTATTTTTTAGGAGCCCAATATATTGAAATAAATATATAAAATCATGTTTAATGAGAAACAAATTGACAAAGAGCCATGAAAAAAAAATCCCCACCCTCTGATATTGGAAGCATAATCATGATTCCAATATCAGCCCAATATCAGAGGGTGGGAATTTTTTTAATGCCTCTTTGTCAATTTGTTTCTCATTAAACATGATTTTATATATTTATTTTAATATATTGGGTTCCGAAAAAAATAAAATAATATATATATATATATATATATATATATATATATATATATATATATATATATATATATATATATATATATTTATTTATTTATAAATATACTATCCAGGGAACATAACTTCCACCTGTGATATACATGTATGGAGAGAACGAGAAACGTAAACAATGTTAACCAGAAAGGCACAATCACAGGCAATCGGCACCTGTGTCGGAAGCAATAATTAAGAATCATTAAGTAAGTAAATCGATAGAAACAGAGAACCTACACTTGCGCACAAATTGAGCCATTCTTGTCAGTCATCGTCGTGATTTCCGCAAAAGTTTTAACAGCCGTTTGACATTTATGATCGATTTTCTTATTTAGCGAATGGCAACAATTTTTTGATCGACTAGTTTGCAGCCGAAATATAAAGCACTTACCGCGTGTCAATGTTAGACTTTCAACAGGTTGTTACATAAACTTGCAGAAGATGTGAAAAGGCACCATCATGGCGGCAGCCATTTTTTCCAAACAAACCAGTTTCGCAGCAAATGGCAAATATAACAAGAGTTCTGATTGGCTAATGCCATAATCTTAAAATAAATGCTGGTCGAGCAGGATTTTTCTGCTCGAGCAGAAGTAAAAGTTTCGAACCTTTTGGTATCCCATACATAAACAAACAATGTTGTGTGTTACGTAATAAAAAATCATAGCATCACCCTGGAATAAACATGACCTACTATCCAACGAACACCGGAAATCACGAGGTTGGTCGTCGTAATTGTCATGGATAACCATCAAATAGATTACAACTTAAAAAAAACACAAAAAAACAACAACAAAACATTACATTTAAAGCACTTCTTGAAGGTTTTTCGTTAAAGGCACGGTACTATGAGGAGGGCCGATACTATGAGAGTAGGGGATAGTACATCAACCGACTTATATAGCGTTAACTTGTAGTTACTCGTAACTTACATTTTAGTTGTCATGTCCCGCTGTTTAAATGACCAATTTTTACCATTAAACTAATGAACATCAAAATGAATACTGCTAAAAAACTATACCTAATATAATAAATAACAGCAAAAGCTCTTGACTTACTTATAAAGGGAGGTAATTGAATAATTTATATTCAAAGTATAAGTCTTATTTATATCGCTAAATAAAGATTATTCATTAGTACATATCATAAAATATTATAATCTATTTATTTTATAAAAAAATTAAGAAAACGAAGGAAAAAACAATCTTACATATAAATGAAAAAAACTATATATAATTACCACCCGCCAAGGTGTTACTTTTAAAAGATACGCCCGTCTTAAAGACGATGTTAATTTTGAAGCCGACAATGCGTTGGTAGTTGTTACGCAACAATAGAGAAATATGCACATTGGAAGACGAACCTGATAGCCAACACACCACATCACGCTTTGACGTGTCGAGTAAATGAAACAACCTTATACGACACGTACCAAATGTAATATATCTCGTGTCATTTTCCAAACACGTCCGCCTTTGTTTTAAGAGTTACACATTAATATTAATAATGAAATCGATGTTTTGAGTGTAACAGATTTATCATGAAATAAAGCTTACAGTCTTTCATGTGTTTTATTTCGAGTATGTAAACCTGATGATGGGATAAAAGTCGATACAAACCAAACATAATTGTCTTCCGGACGCGATTAATTATAAAAAATAATAATGGACCGCGCTCTGTTAAAAGTTGGTTTAATGCAAGTGCGTAAAGTGTCGTCCTAGATTAGCCTGTGCAGTCCGCACATGCTTATTAGAAACGACACTTTCGGCTTAAACTGGATTTTTGCTTAGATTAGACCTTAAAATGAAAAATATCATAAAAGCGGAAAGTGTCGTCCCTTACTAGCTTGTGTGGACTGCTCAGGCTAATCCGGGACGACACTTTACGCACACGCATTAAACCACCGTTTTCAGTGCACGACTTAATTATAATTGTTGGTGATTTTTTTTTAATAAACGATTTCTAAAACACATTTATTTAAGAGCCATATCGACGGTTAATGCGGTTAGATATTTTCATCAATAAGATAAAAAGTTGCCCTGACGACACGTTAAGTGCCAGTTTATTTACGTAACGACTGGTAACAGTTGTTTAGTTTGGGAAAGAAAATGTAAACTGTGTGCGTCAGATTTTTCCCAGTTTTGCTTTAAATAGTAACTTATCGACAGTAGTTCATCAATCTTTAAAAAATGGACAGCCGACATATTACAAACATATAAAAGGAGTGAAAATTGAACAAACAGGTTCTGTATTATGTGAACCTTTAAGTTATGAAAAGGAAATCAAAACGAAAAAAGAATGGGTTTTGCTGACTGCGTTAAACCTGTGTAGTATTTGCTGTCGTGATCACCCAAAGAATAAGATCATGAGAAAATATGTGCTATGGAAAAACTAGGAAAAAATACGCCGACGGACGAATCAACGTATTCGGAAATGAAAAAGATAGCAGTGTGTCATGAGAATGCACGTGAGTTTGAGTGTGCAGATCGGATTCAGTTTACACTTGTACTGTTCTTATTAAGGAAACATAAGCATTAACATCAACGCTTTGGTTTATTCGTTAATTCAATGAACAATAGACCTAGTGACCATAGGTAAACAAAGCATACACAAATTAATAAACCTATACAAGGCAGTCATCTGTGAAATGTGATGAATTATAAATAAATATAACTCTCCGTTATAATACACGTTCACAGTCATGATACTGGATATATTATAATGAGAAAATACTACATGTACCGGTGTATAATAAATAAAAAACAAGAGCACCGCATAACGGGTGCCAACGCTCGGCTGTGGGTACAGTTTTGAATAAATGAAAGCTTGTCAATTTTTTTAGTGGTGACCTGAACCTTTGACCTAGTGACCTTAAATGGGTGTGGCGTGTAGAACGTTTCAAGGTACATCTACATATTATGAAGTTTCAAAGTTGAAGGTGGAAGCACTTTGATTTTAGAGCCAATCTTAAGGTTTTAGCACTGCAGACGCCGGATGGCGGAACACGAGCTGGCTATGACAATACCTCGGGTTTTCTCCGAAAACAGCCGAGCTAAAAACACAGCAGCAGGTAGAGGAAGAAGTTAAGTGTGCAAAACTGAAGGTGGTTATCGCAATAATACTTTATGATCTGAAATAGCTATGTTACTGTTAACATGGTATGCGAGGAAAAGGATTGTTTCTGTGAAGATCTCGATGGTATGCGAGGAAATGGATTGTGTCTGTGAAGATCTCGATGGTATGCGAGGAAAAGTATTGCGTCTGTGAAGATCCCGATGGTATGCGAGGAAAAGGATTGCGTCTGTGAAGATCCCGATGGTATGCGAGGAAAAGGATTGTGTCTGTGAAAATCCCGATGGTATGCGAGGAAATAGATTGTGTCTGTAACGATCCCGATGGTATGCGAGGAAAAGGATTGTGTCAGTGAAGATCCCGACGGTATGCGAGGACAAGTATTGTGCCTGTGAAGATCCCGATGGTATGCGAGGAAAAGAGTTGTGTCTGTGAAGATCCCGATGGTACGCGAGCAAAAGGATTGTGTCTGTGAAGATCCCGATGGTATGCGAGGAAAAGGATTGTGTCTGTGAAGATCCCGATGGTATGCGAGGAAAAGGATTGTTTCTGTGAAGATCCCGATGGTATGCGAGGAAAAGGATTGTGTCTGTGAAAACCCCGATGGTATGCGAGGAAAAGGATTGTGTTTGTGAAGATCCCGATGGTATGCGAGGAAATGGATTGTGTCTGTGAAGATCCCGATGGTATGTGAGGAAAAGGATTGTGTCTGTGAAGATCCCGATGGTATGCGAGGAAAAGGATTGTGTCTGTGAAGATCCCGATGGTATGCGAAGAAATGGATTGTGTCTGTGAAGATCTCGATGGTATGCGAGAAAAGGATTGTGTTTGTGAAGATCCCGATGGTATGCGAGGAAAAGGATTGTGTCTGTGAAGCTCCCGATGGTATGCGAGGAAAAGGATTGTGTCTGTGAAGATCCCGATGGTATGCGAGGAAAAGGATCGTGTCTCTGCACTCTTATCTTATTAGCTTACAAGAATCACGAACGCAGTTTCCTCCAACCCAGACAAAATAAGATATAATGCCATTATTCAACATTACGTTTCATTCTTTTGCTGATTAAATAGGGAAACTAAATTGACAAAAAATATTCCTAATAACTTCGACAAAGAACAAATCGATTCATGATTGACTTTTCTCATCGACAACGTTTAAAGTTTATTGTTCATAAAACACTTCTTGCAAAACTTACACAATTAAACATTTTGAGTATATGGCTTCATATCTACAATATAATACATTGATAACACTTTGTGATTTTAAAAACAAACCATCGCTTAGATTTAATTATTTCAACAATGACCCTAGTATACATATCTTCATATAACCTGTTCAACAAAGTTTACGTTTAAGTTTTGTATCTTTTGATTATAACGCACTTTCGATTTGAAAGTCCAAGGTTTGCTACGTGATCAAACACCTGTATCCGTGTATATGTGCTTTGTTAAATAGGTTTGTATGCGCCTTATTCGTTGACATATAAATACAATTATGATGAACGGTGTAAAAAGTTTAAGAAAATTGAAAAAAATCGGGTATGTATACTTGCTTACACATTTTGCCTTTGTTGTTCTTATGAGTAAGAAATTGTGCGATTTTCGCTATTGTTCAAAAATGAACAATTTGAATAATGAATCATGAGTGTGAATTGTCATTAAAACCCAGAAAATAATAGTATGTTTGTGCAATGCTTGTTAGTTTTGATTAACACATGTCATTTAATGAAAGATTACAAGTGATTTGAACATAACATCCAGAAGGCCAAATGCCCAAGTTGACAAATTAAGCGTACAGTGTTTACAAAGTAAATTGTCATGATTATACAAAGTAATAATACGTTCAATTGCAACAATACATATACAGCAGTACAGCAGAAGCGATAGTAGTAATAGTAGTAGTAGTAGAAGTAGTAGTAGTAGTAGTAGTAGTAGTAGTAGTAGTAGTAGTAGTAGTAGTAGTAGTACTAGTAGTAGAAGTAGTAGCAGTAGTAGTAGTAGTAGTAGTAGTAGTAGTAGTAGTAGTAGTAGTAGTAGTAGTAGTAGTAGTAGTAGTAGCAGTAGAAGTAGTAGTAGTAGTAGTAGTAGTAGTAGTAGTAGTAGTAGTAGTAGTAGTAGTAGTAGTAACAGCAGCAACAACAACAACAGCAGCAGTAGTAGTAGTAGTAATAGTAGTACTAATAGTAGTATGTTATGTTATATCAGAGCCTTGCCTGCTTTGACCAGCTATATATATGCGTACAGAATATTTACGCATGTTACGCAAAATTTGATTGGCTGACTAACTCGGGATCTCGAGATAGCAAAAATTCTCTCCTCTTTTGTTTAATGCACTCTGCCTTTATTTACTGCACCGCTCTTTTTTTAATTGCACTCCGCTTTTTTTAGTTTTGCACTCTTCTTTTTTTCTATCTCGTGGCCACGACATAGCTAACTCGTGGCCACGAGATAGAAAAAAAGAGGACAGCAATAAAAAAAAGAGAAGTGAATGTCACCTCTTTGCCATCGTACCAAACAGATAATATATTATTTAATATTTTGGTAAATAATTTTCCAAGTGTTCTGAGAAGTGTAATACCTCGATAATTATTGACATCGTTAACACTGCCTTTCCTGTGTAAAGAAATAAAGAGACCATCTTACCATGCCGAAAGAAAATACCCTTACATAAATATTTTATTAAATAGCGCATGTAAATACGGCGTTAAGTATACTTTTTCCGTGTTTAAAAAATTCATTTAAATATAAATCAGGGCCAGCACTCTTTTCGGGCTTATTTCGGAAATTGCCTTGGTAACTTCTTGTTTTGATATAGGCATATTTAATTCCTCAAACATAATATTAAACTCATTTTGTCCATACCTTTCACTTAACTTCCAAACGTCTTCATAAGATGAAAAAAATGCTATCTGGGTTATTAATACATTTAAAATAATTCGTAAATACATCCATGGTTATATTTGATGTTTGTAAACCCGCTGACTGTTTTAACATTTTCTAACATAATTCGTCGTTTTTAAACCTTGCATCTAGCAATTTTTTGGTTTGATTATTATCATATTGTATTTTAGCTTGTTAAATACAATTTTTATATTCAGTCCTACTGTATATTAATAACGACCTATATTCATCTGTTTTATTTTTCTATATAAATTTAAATGATTATAAAAGGTTGATCTTTTTCTGAGCACTCATATACGTACTGTTTAAAGAGACATTTTTATCCTACATTGATCTACGAGTATCATGTAATCATTATGATTGTGTATTTTTAATTTCGCATGAGAACAGAGTGCGATGTGCTTAAAGTGAGATTTTATTTTAACCCACACGGCCATCGTTTTGAAGAATGCAGTGTGCTTTCTGCGTCGTGGATCATCAACTGTTCGTTTGTTAATGATTCTAGAGGCCACATTTTTGCTTCATAACTTGGCACTTTGTAAGAGTTGTTATCTCAACAACATTTTCAGATTTATAATTGGGCCATGCGTGTCTCAAAACTAGATCATTGATAAAATCTTAGAAAATTATTGTTAACACTCCGAAGCCCTAATACTTTGTCGAACTGTTTATAATAACAATATCTAGAACAAGTTTGCATCTGTGCTACGTGGGTCTAAAAACTAAGTCATCAGGTGAAATCTTTGTATCGTCAATTTCAAGCTCACGTACACTATAGGTTACATATATGTCGTAAATCTCATGACGTTATCAGAATGTTATTATTTTGATAGGCCAAATTTACGCCCGGAGCTCGAGTTTCCAAAAAAATGTTAACTGGTTTAAATCTTATTTAAATATTTGATACATATCTGAAAGTCACATTCATGACTTAATCTTGATGCAACTTGATCAGAATGTTTATCTTGACAATAGGCCATGTTCGAATCTGGATTATGTGTGTCCCAAAACTAGGTCCCCAGATCAAACGCTAGATAATAAAGCATGATCGACCCTCTAAGCCACACGTATCACTAAATGGTTATTCAACCTAATCAGATTGAGTTAATATAGTATTATGACAATGCCTAGACCACGTCCCACCAAATACTATGTCACCATGTTACATCGTAAAAGTTTGATGCGAAACTTCATCTTTAAAATATCTATACCAAGTTAGAATTTTGATAACATGTGTGAACAATCTAAGTAAAAGTGTCAAATAATAGACAAATATCGTTTTCACTCTAGAAGCTACACTTATGACCCACTCTTACTGAGACTTGATCAAAACAAAATAAATATCTTGACAAACGTTATACCTTGTTTAAATCTTGGTTATGTTTGTCCAAAAACTAAGACATCAGGTCACTTATTAATAATCTTATTACGACGCTTGACGTGTGATAAAGGTCTCAACCACAATAAAACCTAGTTTTGATTGTTAATCTTGACATTATCTAGTCCAATTTTGAATTAAATATAAGTTTGTCCGAAAACTAGTTTGTAAGATCACACCAACGAAAAACCTTATTATGACTTTAGGAGCTTTATTTATGACTCAATTGTAATACAATACCAAAAAAAGTTTTTTTCTGATAATATCTAGGTCAAGTTTGAATGTGAGTATTTGGTACATAGAATAATTAGTCATCATATGATATTTTCCACAATCGATGAAAAATCTTGAACTATTTTGATCATTGTATGGCCATCATGGCCCTCTTGTTCTTGGAATTATTCGTTGTTTTCAGAGTTGCTGTTTTCGCCGAAGAATGAACTTGTTTAAACTATTTACTACCTTTTATCCATCTGTTTGTACTTTTTGTTTTATTCAAATGTTTGCACATCTTTCTCTCTCATATTAGCAACTGTTCACTTTTTTTACTTGTTTGTATGTTTTTGGTTGTTCACATTACACGAATACTCTTGTGTGCAGTTGTTTTCCTCGTAAGTCTTCGCATCATTTTAATGATGATTATCTTTAAGATGTTTTTGAAACTGACCAATATCATAATCATCAGTATTTATTTAATATAAACTTTTGTACACTAAGTTTTGAATATAAAACGAAAAAAGCAATATGTTATGTTTTTTAAGATGCTGTTGAAAAGGGCCTTTGCAAAATGACAAAGTCAGTCAGCAGTCGTGTTTCCATTCAACTTTACCAGTTTCTTGATGAGTCGGGTTTTCACGAAAATGATATAAAAGAACGAATATGTATGATGGATAAGTGTACCATTGCTTAAACCTTGTCAACACGTAGACTACAAAAGCGTGACGATATTTCTAGAATCTTTGTGGGAAGTCAGCGTGAAGGCATTGGTTTATCGTATCTTAATGACATAGATGGTCTACAGATATACTATACATGTATTTGTTTGGAAAATAGTATAGCGTCGTATAAGACAACACATACAAAAGCGTGGTTGGAATTAGACAACACACGAACACCGCCAAGACATTACTTCCTTAAAGCCAACGGGCCGTTTGAAAAAGTACGACTTTATGGTAATATTCAGGATCATCTTATACAGCGCTTTTGAGAAACTTACCTTTCTGCCGAAAAATTCATGGCAAAAAACGACGATATGGTTGCTTCTCCCGACAGCTATCTTGGTAAACACACCGTTTTTATGGATCGTCAGGGTCCCTCTTGGCCAAAGAGAGACACCACTATTCAAACGCGCTTTCTGGCAAGATTCTGTTCTTTAAATTTATATGAAAAAATAGATTACGTTCGTGGTTTCCCGTGTTATTGCAAGACTATTTTGACTAATTGGTCGTGTAGAGACCGCGGGGCATACACAATATCGGATACGTTGTAAGTCTTCCGGCAGTTGTGGTACCAGTGGCACAAAAAGGAACAGCACATTCAGATCTTCAGTGGAGGCTATGTTTTACACTTGGCGAGATGTATCTACTTCGTACGCTAAACAATACGCATATGAAAGTGTATGTGGTATTGAAAATTTTAGCTAAGTATATATTAAAACCTGTATGTCCTGAGATATCTTCGTTCGTAATGAAAAATGTGCAATTTTGGCAGACTGAAAAACTTCATTCAACGATTTTCGGCCAGACAATCTAGTGACCTGCCTCAGGAATGCGCTAGAATACCTAAAACTTTGCTAAAAGACAAACAATCTTCCATACTGCATGATACCTGAACGGAATCTGCCACTCAATAAGATTTCTTGGCAACAACGAGGACATGCAATTAACAAACTAAACGATATCCTGAACAATGGAGTTAAACACTTCAACAGTTATACGCTGAATGTGTCTCATTATCTAACGGATTATGCAGGAACAATTGTTGAAGATATCGTTCTAGGAAGTTTGCTCAGTAAGTCAACTCTCTTCAAATGTAGCGTTATGAATGCTGTTGGTCTTACAAATTATTTTGAATCGATTAGCAAGAAGAGATTATATATAGTTGCTTACTGTACCACATAAAGAATGTTGTTATACCAATGATATACACGTAAGATTTTATCAATTTTAAGCGTTAATTTCAATGTGGACATTCCTTGCAAAATAGACATTTTGGAAAGCTTCCGACGGAGCGAATTAACGAACTCTGAACGGTCTGTTTGATTGCATCGAGAAGACGTAGTACTGCCTGCATCAGTTCCAGAGATGACATTTCCTTGTGACATCCTTAAAGAAGAAGAAAGAATCAAATGTACACTTGAATTAACATATTCAATGAGAAAACGTTTATAAGAAATAAGTGGTTCTTTTTTCATAAAAAACATTGTATACAAGAAAAGGTCACATCAAGCAAAATAATGAAACAAGAAAAAACATATTTGATCACGCGTTCGCAATTAAAAAACGAATAAAAAGACATACTAAATACGGGGTTTGACATTCATTTGCGGCATTTGGTAAGCAAGTCCACTGTCTATAATGTCATTGATCTTGCAATGTAATTTAAACCACTGTTCGACCAGAAATTGTATTTCTGTGTCTTGCTGCGCTATACTCGAAAGAACTTACCGCTTTCAGAAATCCATTTATTGTCGATATTTATTGCGAAATGGACACTTGAGGAAGTTTTGGAAAAATCCAATTTACAAAGACCGAGCGGACTGTTGAAAGTGTATGTGGTATTGAAAATTTTAGCTAAGTATATATTAAAACCTGTATGTCCTGAGATATCTTCGTTCGTAATGAAAAATGTGCAATTTTGGCAGACTGAAAAACTTCATTCAATGATTTTCGGCCAGACAATCTAGTGACCTGCCTCAGGAATGCGCTAGAATACCTAAAACTTTGCTAAAAGACAAACAATCTTCCATACTGCATGATACCTGAACGGAATCTGCCACTCAATAAGATTTCTCGGCAACAACGAGGACATGCAATTAACAAACTAAACGATATCCTGAACAATGGAGTTAAACACTTCAACAGTTATACGCTGAATGTGTCTCATTATCTAACGGATTATGCAGGAACAATTGTTGAAGATATCGTTCTAGGAAGTTTGCTCAGTAAGTCAACTCTCTTCAAATGTAGCGTTATGAATGCTGTTGGTCTTACAAATTATTTTGAATCGATTAGCAAGAAGAGATTATATATAGTTGCTTACTGTACCACATAAAGAATGTTGTTATACCAATGATATACACGTAAGATTTTATCAATTTTAAGCGTTAATTTCAATGTGGACATTCCTTGCAAAATAGACATTTTGGAAAGCTTCCGACGGAGCGAATTAACGAACTCTGAACGGTCTGTTTGATTGCATCGAGAAGACGTAGTACTGCCTGCATCAGTTCCAGAGATGACATTTCCTTGTGACATCCTTAAAGAAGAAGAAAGAATCAAATGTACAGTAAGATGTACAAAATTAAACATACATTTATGTTGGAAGTTGCATGAAGATTTCGTGGAAGAAAATGGACAGAATAACCACAAAAAGGACAAAAAGACGATTGAAATAAATGCTGATCATTACATTTTAGAGATTGCTGGATCCAACGACGCGTGTACGAAAGTTATTTGTAGCATTACAACGCTCAAATACAAGTTATTGTTCCTAGCTATTCTAACAAATGTTTTCATGATGAATCTTTGTTTGGATTTGTTTGAGCTTTTTTCAGCTGGATTATTTGCAGATGAGTTTTTTTTTTAGGCTTATAATTCTAGTTCAAGACTGTATTCTACTGTTTATTGCTTATTGGAAATGCCGAACCTGTAAAAGATTGGATGTTTATGTACATTCTGCACGAACAAAATTTGATCGGACATCGTGTACAACTAGCGACAGTGTCATAGTGGAACAATGCGTAAGACTTGCTCGGTCAATATCTCCATTATAATAAAATATAACTTGAATTAACATATTCAATGAGAAAACGTTTATAAGAAATAAGTGGTTCTTTTTTCATAAAAAACATTGTATACAAGAAAAGGTCACATCAAGCAAAATAATGAAACAAGAAAAAACATATTTGATCACGCGTTCGCAATTAAAAAACGAATAAAAAGACATTCATTTGCGGCATTTGGTAAGCAAGTCCACTGTCTATAATGTCATTGATCTTGCAATGTAATTTAAACCACTGTTCGACCAGAAATTGTATTTCTGTGTCTTGCTGCGCTATACTCGAAAGAACTTACCGCTTTCAGAAATCCATTTATTGTCGATATTTATTGCGAAATGGACACTTGAGGAAGTTTTGGAAAAATCCAATTTACAAAGACCGAGCGGACTGTTCGCGAAAAAAATGCATTATATGGAGAAGACTATACAAAACTATAAAATATCGTTTAAAAGATAGCATAATAATTTAAAGAATGTGGTATTCAGCTGTTAGCATCCATATATGTTTGAAGTTGCAAGAAGATCATGTCACCGTGTAAAATAGGGAGCAACAACCAAGAGCAGGCACACTGGCAATGATAAATCACGATTATAAGATTTGTGATATTGTGATGGCTCGCATAACACCGCGAGTGATATAGGGTGCTGGTTGTACTAATAAAATGAAATAATAAAATGTTTAAAATATACCAATATGTGGTGTATGTAAATGACATTCACAATAGTGTCGCTATTAAATGATTATTGTATTCATGATATATTTAATTCAAAATGGGAAAACGTGTTATTACCAATAAACAATAAACATTAAATATATTCAAGACACTATATATACATTTATTTTTTACATTTTTTGCATACTTTAATAAATGCAAATATAATTTTTTTTTAAACACATGTTAAGACGGTAAGGATCTACCTGTAAATGCCTTTTAATGACAACTTAGGTCAACAAAACAAAAAGTATTAGGGATTATATGACTATCACTATCGTTAAACCCGAAATACTTCCATTTTTTTTTCAATTTCATCACACTATTTGGGTTCCTTCACCACGAAAACATAAAATAAATTCGAAAACCAATATGGCTCGTGATAATATCTTCAGGGTTAACGATGTCCATGGTCAAATAGAATGCATGTGGATATCAATTGACACGTGAAATATTAATAGAATATAATATGATCTTACTCTGAAAAAAGTTGTTTTTATATAATTTATCATACATAGAACTATATGGACTATATGGCCTTTGCAGAAAAGCCATTATTTTGCATTTGTCGCGGAAGATTAGAGCATTTTTAATAGCAAGCATATCATGTTTGCTGGATAGTGTTTGATGTTTTAAGAACATAATTGTTGTACATGTGTTTGAAAGATGGTTAAGGAGTGTGAACTCTGTTTATATATGTTAAACATATGCACTCTTGTTGGCTCTTTTTTCTATGTTGATTGAAAAATGAGTTGACAAGTTTAAATACCTCGAATTCTTTTATTACTGCAAATATATTGGCATCGAAATAAAAACATATTTTAAATTGCAGCGACAAGTTTTAACGTTTAATACTGAAAACATATGTTCTTTGTTATATGTTTACACGCACATTAAACATTACATACAGCTGTCAGCCTGAAGACTGAACTATGACATCATTGAACATATGTACGCATCCACACATCATAAATAATACTGTTGAAGTATTTATAAGCATACCTAAACATTTTACGTCTTCCTTTTTATCCACATTCCATAATACATGATCACTTAGGTTTCACTTCTTTTTAACTTATTATGGACAGCGGCAGCGGCACAGTTTGTGTGCAAAACAAATGTGTGTAAAATGTTGGTGCCAACTATTTAATTAAGCTACGCCAAAGCGTGCAAATATGTTCATACAACTAATGGATTTTGTCATTGCCTCACGTTGAAATGATTCTTCTTACGTTAAACGTAAACTGTATTAAATAACACTGCAACTGAATATAAACTCACATCAGAAATGCGATATCATACTATTCCTGAATCAGCTTACCCTGCCTTACTTTCTTTTTTGAGAAATCGTCAGTGTTTAAGGTATTGGTTCGTTATTATAACGACCTTAAACTATAAATGTTAAAGGCGTTTTCGAAATTTAACGAAAACCTCCATTGCAAATTTGTATCAGCACAGGACTAGAAACCATAAGGTCCGAGTTCTAATATATAATATTATATATTCTTACACATGACTGCAACTAAAAGTAATGTTACTTTCTTGCATACACATAGTTCTGCGGGAGAAGAACCATATCTTTTGTTCTGATCCTTTTACTGAACTCGTGATTCAAGTGTCACTGTATATTAACTTTCCATTTAGATATGTGCTTAAGAAATATAAAAGGTTTAAACTAACTCAACACTTTGTTATCTGTATTGGTTTGTTTCAGATTGTTAGTAAAATACATTTGAACAGTTAACATTACAATAGAACCATCATGGAATCATTAAGTTTAACATATTTAGATCTACATGACCCGAATGTATTTTGTATTGTATTGTATAATAGTATATAATTTTTAACACAGAAAAACTGGAGATTAGTACTCGGGACCTTCATGTTTAAAGTACTGTCATAATATTCCTATGCTATGGAGGCTTTTAATACCCGAATGTTTTTTTGCATTGTATTGTATAATGATATATTATTTATAACACAAAAAACTGATATTAGTACTCGGGACCTTCATGTTTAAAGTACTGTCATAATATCCCTAAGGCTATGCTTTGGATGCTTGTGTTTACTTTGAAACAAACAATTTAGTCGGTGTTATTTGGTCGTTATAATGACGAAACATTTAATGAAAAGACTAGTTTAATAATAAACGCGTATAATAAGCAGAGCAGATCAGATTAGAACAGAACAGGACAGAACAGAACAGAAAGTGTATTCATATAACTTGAACAAGTCCAGATCATCGTTATATACAACACTGACAATTTAAAAGCAATTAGCAATAATTATTCGCCAGTGGCAGTGCATCAATAATCTTACCATAGAACGGCGTAAGCTTAATGTTATGTGAAATCGCGTGAAACTTGTGTTTTTATTTGATCATGTGTAGATTAATATCGGTAATATACCGAAAAGCAACTATATTTATATTTGTAAATGCCTTTTTACATTGTTTATTATAACTGGATTATGAAAGAAAGAACGGCGTCATTTGACAGTTAAACATTGAAAATGGTCGTAGATTTTAAATGTCATTTTCACTTAGAAACAGTGAATTTTCTTTTAAAATAAACTGACATTTGACTTGAAGCCACAGACACGCATTAACAAATATGAGAATACTTTGAAATTCAATCAAATAATATTACATGATTAATATCGTATAAATTTGATTTAAAACATAGAAGTTATAGACCGGTTGTTACCTGTCCATTCATAATTTCATATCTCATTTAATATTTTTTTAGATGCAGATAAGAAATAAACAAATCACAACTCAATTGATCGGACTGTAGGGCCGATGATCTCATGATGCGTAAAAAAATAACTAAAACTAATCATGCATAGCAAAAACCAACTTTTTATCCAAGGGAGGTAATTTATAAAATCATGAATATAGTGTACGTCTTTATAATAAAGTAAAACAATGTTTTACTGTATAATTATATCAGATATAATATGCAGAGCATTTAATTAAACAAATAATTAAATATTATAAAATTTAAAATTTAATTTAAACACACAATAGAAACGTGTCTCATTACCGTTATTCTCAGGTGATCCTCAATGCAGGATTGCTACGTCGTTAATACATATTTGAAGTCGACAAAATGTCGGAAAAGGGATGATTTGTAATAAAATAGAAAGTTAACTTGCGCCGCTTTAATTTATTAATTTTTTTCGGCGTAGCTGTATACGCCAGCTTTTTACCTTACCTGACCTTTGTAACTGTCCAATAAAATTCAAATAAAATTTCCCGCGGCTATGTCCGCGTCTTTGTAACACTGTTTTACTGCGTGTTCAGCATGAAACAATTTTATCTCTAATGAAAAGGCTTAATAGATAGAACAGTTTTACTCTCAATCTCGACAGCAATACAGTTTGTGCGTGCACCTTTTATTTTCAGAGGATTGCCAGCGCGAGAACGTTTGTACTTAAAGGCTATGTTCTCATATTTAGTGCTAACTTCTATATTCCTGACAACATGTTAACATATAAATGTATAAAGAGCATTGGAAGCGAGGCCTAACTTTAATGCATTGCATTTCAGCCCGCGAGGTATCAGGTCAATTCGCGGCCAGTGTGTGTGAATGTCAGAGTTTGTATACAGGTCATCGCTGCGTCTTCACGACTACCTTATGTGTTGACCGGAGTTCGCGGCCAGTAAAATAATCGTTATATAATAAAGACGCCATAGCGTGAACTAGGTAAACTGGAATTTTCTTAAGACCAGAAAGATGTTAAATGAAGATATCCAGCGATATTATTATGGTACGTCAATAATAGATTCTTAATGAGCGCGATGATTCTCGATACTGTTAATAATCGAATCAAATAGCAATGCCCGACAAACCACTAAAACAGGTTTGTTCGAAGAACGCGCGTATAAATATTTAAAATATGTACGGATACTTCGCGTGTTGCCGGTTGACTCATATGTTTTAATTTCACGTCCATTCTTGTTTTGGTTTTCTGTTTTGTATCTATAGGTTTATGACCAGCAATATGTAATAATGTAAAATAAGCCGCGAAAACTCGGCGTAACATCCCGACTGATCCCGTACTGCGTGTGATGCAGCTAAGAACTGCGCAGAAAAAGACATTTGCTATCCTTGATCTCATTCATTGAATTCTTTATCTTTCATAAACTCCAACCACAATCAACGCCGTATATCTTTTTTAAAGATATTTCTTGTTTATCATTTGGCAGGTTCATCACTTACCTCCCTTCAAAGCTTATTACTTCCCTTGGGAAACAGACAGGAAGGCAGGCAGACAGACGGTTACAATCTTATTTCTGTACATACGTCGCAAATTATTTTTGAATTCCACAGTTACTATACAATTAATACATTTAGTTGCTGCATTGGAAATAATTCTTGATCTGCTACTTCAAATTAGCCTTTTTTCATTGGACACACTTTCTTATATTAAATAATTGTGAAATGAAATGATGGGTGATATTGCAAATATGAAATCAGCATCGAACAGCGCTCTGAAATATTTAGGCTTAATCTGTAGGGAGAAATGAATGTCAAGACCACTGAATATGATATGAAAATTAATTGCCAGCTTTCTGTTTTGTTGATGTTTAATTTACTGACTGTCATGAGAAAAGCAATTAAAAGGTACCTACAAAGGTCACATACATATATACGCTCATATAAATTGTTTACTGCAATATGTGTACATATTGTCTGTGACAGTTTTGTAATTAGTTCTATATTACACCGATTTGCAATATAAATTTATCGAAGTAATTGTCTGTCTTGCTATACAATATAGAAAAGTATAGTTCAGTAAATCTGTAATATGTTGTTAGCTATACCATATCTGTTTGTGTACAACTGTTTTAGTATTTTATCGTGAAGACACATCGGATTGAAAGTTAGTATTTAGAACTTACTTTCAGAAACTGGATTACAAAATAACATCGGGAAAACGTTGTACATCCTTTAATGTGTTAGACGAACGTATGGTCAAGTATAATGGATGTCTTGAGTAGATTTGCAACAAAGCTTCATACTTTATAATGGCTTTAAATTTTTGAGAATTGATACCATTCTAATGATTGTTTCATCAGATTCCATTACTACTGAAAATAACGTTTATAGTTACCGACTTGAAATTGGTTGTTCACAGTTTCTTTACAAAGACTGTTTTTTTTATTTTCCCGGCATTGTGGCATTCTGTTTCCGGAAATTGTTCACTATGCACTTGCAGCTACTTACCTGCTATGTACTCACAGATCAAATGCGAGTTTCTTTGCGATTGATATTTTTTTTTTTAAATTTGCGGTCCGTGGACTGTGGACTATGTTTTAATGTTCTCAGGAATAGCAGTTTTCGGACTCCTAAAAGCTTGCAGTTATTGACCTGAATTTTGGTATGTGAGTCTACCTACATAACTTACACAATAACTTAGAATTTTGTTCCTGTCCATTTTTTGACGAAGTAATTGGCCTTTTCTTTAAATTAACATGTTTCCAGATCAGTTTTGTCCTACACATTTTCAAACACTGACCTTATTTGTGTGTGTTAGACTACCTACATGACTCATAGATCAAGTTCGAGTTGCGTTTGTTCCATGGACTTTTGCCGAGGTTACGGGCCTTGACATAACACTAGCTGCTGTTCGGCTTCAAAACACAGAAATAGCTCCTGTTTATATTTGAAATTATTTATTGTTTAATTTAATCAAATCATACTGGAGACTATGAAACTTTCAACTAGCGCTAATAAGTAACGTAGTTTTAATCATCGTTTAAACGAAAAGTTTTTCGGTAAACAAATATCAGCGAAATCCGAAGCTAACATTCAATGTCTAGTTCACTTACATGTGGTTCATCATTTAGAAATTATCACAGTGTACTTTTCTTTATTTGAAATAGAAACACAAAAGGTTTCGTATAGATCAGCTAGACTCAAAACAGATTGGTCGTATGAGCGTATAAAATGCAGAGGCAATATAATATTATATGTGGCGTCGAAAATGTCAATCTCAAAGACACAATCGTTCTGTCATGATTTCGTGAAGCAGAGCTCATATGTATACCGTCAGCCTGTATAACTGAGTGAAAGGATAAACTGTACGCTTATGCAAAAATAGCATGTGTATATAAACAGTGTATATTAGACGGTGTTGATCTAAACCAAACTAATGCGTTTTATATTTATTTTATTGTAGATGATGAATGTATTTCACTCAAACAGACTCGGAGTCAATGTTGAAAAGAGGAATGTTGTATATAAGGGAATGAATGGTGTTTTTATGCTTGTTCATTTACAAACTCACCAGTGCGTACTATTTGAGTAGGATGGCCGCTAACACAAACCTGTTCGCCGACAAGGAGACTAATAATAGGTTCAAAGCGTGCATAGGACTCAATGTGACTAAGCAAGGACTCACTGTCTTTCTTTGCACAGAATAACGGAAACTACACACCGTTGTTGATAGAAGTTGTGGAAAGTGCCCAATTGAAAAACTCCTACAATGTCCAACAAACCCATATTGTAACAAGAAAAAACGGACAAATAATTGTCCTTTTCACAAATCACAGAAACCACAGCCATGTCCAACATGTGATAATGTAAAACAGAAAATCATATTACAACACAGATATGGTGGACCTTCTTGGAAGAACACTCATGCGGAAAAGTGGACATTAGACTATTGGGAAATAGGAAAATGCTAACTCCCTCCGGACGGAAATAGTAGCATTTCCTCGGTCCAGGAATCGGACTTCAATGGTGTGATAAGCATCATGTTGAATTGCCTACATTTCCAGACATGTCTCTCCACCTTATGTTTATCCCCTCCACCGCCTGATAAGCAATGCCCACTAGAAAAGGTAATACAAAGCACGAGTTAAGATGTTAAACAGTAGTGTGTATATTTAATCAACTCAGAACTGAATGTGTTTGCGAAAATTAAAGTGGGATTCATAAAAGCTGTTGCATATTTCATGTTATAAACTTTTAGTGTATGATATTCTAAATATTGCATAAACGCGTACTTGGCATTTAAATGTGTACATCAAAGCGAGTACTAACGATCTTACTAATTGTTTTCAAAACTGATAAAACCTTGATGAATCAAACAAGAGAATTCAAATTCAGAAAATGTAGTACCAGAAAATAAATTAAGTTAAATTAAATTGCAAAGAGTTGTATACGTAAAAGGTCATTCTTGTGCACAAGAACTGTACTCTGTTTGGAAATGCCCATTATCATACGCATCTTTGTTCATACGACACGTAGACGCGCTTTGGTTTGTAATAATAAACGTGTCGGTTTCGGCGTTAATTTGCCTGTATACATTTATCTGCTGTAATCTGTATTTTATTGATTGTCCCATATAAAGATGGTTCATTAATTTTATTTAACATACATCCGTCATATTGATAAGCGGGTTTAAGATTGTGATAGAAACTGTTGACATCGAAATCCTACAAAGTCGCTTTAATGTTCCAAATGTTATAATTGTATATTATACTATCGCTATTTTTAGATTGGGGTATTTTCAGATTGCTATTTATAGACGGAACTACTTTTTTGACCTCATTCATAAAGTTCATGTGAAACTAATATTTTCAACGATCTCATAGGCATAAATAAATAAATGGATTAATAATTATTATCAATTCAGAATGTTATTTAATAATATAAAATAAAGAAATAAATAATAAAACAAAACATTTGTTTCCTTGTTATTTATTTATTTTCATTTATTTATGCTGTAAATATTCCGCACTAAAATTGCTGTCTGCAACAGAACAAAATTCAACAAAATGTCTGATTATACTGAATATCCAAATTTTAATTTAATACTAGAGGATAGTGACTTTGAAACTGAAGTTAATGAGCAAATTGCAAATACACAAGATGTTGTTGAACTTTCATATGAAGACTTTCAGGCTAAGTTTGGGTTTGATGCCAGAGTGTTGTTTGATTTTGACAATGAACTGGAACAACCTGCTACTGACATGACTGACAATCTAGTGTCTGAGAACATTCCCATAAATGATCAAAATAAGGATTCCATCAGGCAAGAAACTTCAAAAAGCAATGAGTTTAAGGATGTTAACATTGAACATGTCAATAAATATATCACTGACCAAGAAAATAAAAACACAGAAAAAAAACATTTGCTGATATCAACAAATTTCGCAGATATCTTGCACAACAAGGCAAAACAAAGCAAATACATGAAATTCCCGTTGATCAGTTAGACCACTATGTGGCAAGATTCATCCTGTCTCTAAACCGGATGGGTCGGACTATGAACCAAGTTCATTGAGAGGCTTTTTAAGTTCGTTGGATCGATACTTCCGTCGGCATCTTTTTCCACACAGCATTATGTCCGGTAAAGGAACAGACTTTGCGTTGACTCGGGAAACATTCAATGCAAAAAAGAAGAGCCTAAAGAAACAGGTTTATTTCTGTTCTTATTAAATATATAAAAAAAATGAAAAGATGAAAAGAAGTCTATCCAAATAAATGCATAGTCTATCCACATAAATGCATAAATTATTGAAATTATTCATAGCATTTCTAATAACTAGCATATAATCTGCACTTGTAGTTGTGATTTTGTTTTAATGTAAATTACACCAATAAGTACATTTGACTGGATTATTCAATTGAAATGTTAAAGCGAGATTATACGATGTTGTCAAATATTTATGAATTTATATAAAATGTGTAAAAAAAAGTTAAGAAGAACATATGTCGAAAAATGCGAAATAAGCCAGATATTCAATTCTGAAATCGAAAATGTCTGTACAGTCAAATTCGCCAGCATGTATATCATGCATGTACGATGTGAATCTAAATTAAGTTTAACAATTCATTTGAAATTCTTGCAACGATATATATTCATACGACACACGAACACTAACTCTGATCCTTATAAAAAGACGAATGCTTCGGTTATTGTAGGAAAATATGTACGGTATATCTTCGTCCCAACCGGCTCGGGACGCTAATTTGTATTTGCTGCATTTTATTTAATTCGTCTTCAACGGATAATTTGCCTTGACTACTTTGTGTTATTGTAACATACTTTATCAAAAATATTACAATTAAACACATATGAAAAATCGTATAATCTCGCTTTAATACAAACAATTTAAGCTATTTGAGTTGTCCGATGGATGTCTGTAATGTAAGGCAGAACACCACCTCTAAAATGCATACCTTGACATAATCAAACAGTTGAACATTGCTCTATACAGGACCAAGGCAAGCTGAACCTCTAACTGATGAGGACATAGACCAGATGTGGGAAACTGCTGTCCTTGGTCCACACACTCCATGTTCCCTGTTAAATACAATGTGGCTGAATAACAGTCTCCACTTTGGCTTAAGAGGGACAACTGAACAACACAATTTGAGGTGGTTAAGTCTATTTTATCAAAATGAATTTTTTCAATCATTAGTGATAGCTCAAATTACATGGGTTTTTTTTAAGAAAAGCAACTTTAACAATTTTGTTTGAAACTAATAAAAATTTGGAAACCGTATTCAATGCAGAAAAGCTTGTTTCAAATAAAATTATTGATGAATGATACTGTTAGTGTGACAAATGATTTACAGGGGTGTCGCTGTCCACTGCCAGAGTTCAATGTCACCATATTTTACAAAATTGTGGAAGTGCCAACAATTTTTTAATTCAAATTTGAAGAAAACATCTCAATTTATTTACAAATATTATCAATATAGTATTAAAATGGTAGCTTAAAGACCTCTAGCAAACAGTTGATATAGTACTGACAGACCGGTTTAAAAACACCATTTTAAGTTATGGAAGCCATAACTATTCAAATGGCACTGTTCAGGGCTTTTTTCCGTCAGTAACAATGGCCGTTTTTCACAAATTTTGGAAAATCGCTACTCAAATGTTCACAATTACAAGAAGTTCGCAACTCAAATTTTCACAATTATAGAAAGTTTGCTGCTAAAATTTTCAAAATTTTTGAAAATTTTCGACTCGTTTTTTTTTCACAATTTGAACAATTCGCGACTCATTTATCAAAAAATGGGGTGGCCATGACTGTATTTTTGTGTATTTATTCATTTTTTGGTGAACAAAAATAGCAATAGTAGAAAAAAAGATTTTTATCATAAAAAACAAACAAAACAAAAAGCATTGCATACCTTTTATATAGATGGGGAGATGTGAAGCTGCGAACCACTGCCGAGGGTGATGAATTCTTAGAGTTTCAAGAGAGGCAGACAAAAACACGCACTGGTGAGAATCTAGGCGACTACAGGAAGGTCAACCCAAAGATGTTTGGGGTAAATTCTCCTCGTGACCCAATCGCCATGTACAAGGCTTATTCAGCAAAGCGACCAGATGGATTTTCAAACGATGATGAACCATTTTACCTAGCGCCGCGCACCAGAGAGGGTTGCTCCAGTCGGTGGTTTCTGAGACAACGCCTTGGAGAGGTCAAATTAGGAAAGATGCTCAAAACCATGGCGGTGGCAGCAAATCTTCCAGAGGGCAAACGTTACACAAACCACTCGGCGCGAAAACATCTTGTCCAGAAGCTGCGCGGCCATGATGTTCCTCCTACAGAAATTATGGCTATTACTGGTCATAAGAATGTTCAGTCCATCTTGAACTATTCTTCAGTGACTGAAAAGCAACTTCAAAGATGTTCAGCTATATTGTCAACTTCCACAAAAGCACAGTCGAAGTCTGAACACACCATCAGAAAAACAAACACAACATGCACAGCAACACTAACCTCACAAACAAATCCCGTGTCTGTCACAATTTCTGAATACACTTTGAATTCAGATTTCATGTTCCCCACCCACCACACAACTTCCACTGTAAACACGGAATTCAATGTTTTATGGGGCAACCTTTAACATACAAAACTTCAATGTCATTAACTCCTCGAGTACAGAATCACTCAAAGATGTAAATAAATAAGTCTTGAATTTCAAATTCTCTCGCGAGCTCATGTCAAATTTTCGCTAACCGACTGACTACGACGAGCATTGCGCGTGAATTCCAGTGCCCCAAAATAATATAGAGCTATCGTTATTGAATTATTTTTATTGATATAAATGAGCGTTGTCTCGTTTTCAACACAATATTATGAGTGGCATATGTTACAAAGGTTGTTTGTTCAATAAAACGTTTGTTATCTCAGGGACTACTTTGTTATAAAATCTACGCGGAATGACTCACTCGGGTTTGCTAACTACGGAAGAACAAAATTGTCAAAAACTGCGATATTTAATGTTTTTATTAATGAAAAAATGGGAGGAAATAATAGGATAAATAGAATATTATGTTAGTTTTGGATAAAGATGAAGTTTATCATGCTCGGCCCGAACCATGGTAGCGCTCGGCAAGCCTCGCGCTACCATGGTTATAAGCCTCGCACGATAAACTTGATCTTTATCCAAAACTAACATAATATTCTATATATATAAACCACGACGTGTTGTTTCTTAGGTCCGTCAGATTGGTCAAATGATGAGTTAAGTTTAGTGTGCAACATCTATGCAGATAGTATATGGATTATGCTCGTTGTCGTCATCTGATGATGAAGACTGTGATGTAACTGATGATAATGTTGGCTATCCCTTCCTAACGACGAAAACAACCGGATGGTTGGAATTCTCCCCGCTGATCCATAAGTTGTGTCTTTCGTCCATTGATGTTTGCCCGAATCTTTGACATCCGGCCTCGGCTAATCAGATAATGTCCAAGCGGTAGTGCTACAGCTCGTGGATGTTTCCGCATGCAAGGAGTGTTCCTACATTTCACGTATTTATTATATGTCCCTTTGCTGCCATCTTGATCGCTTGGCAAGCTTTATTAGCTTACTTGTCGCATTCACCCTGGAGACTCACAGCGTAGTGCGCGATAATGGTTATTCCAAGCCCCGACCGATCCGGCTTTGTATTCTGTATTCTTTGTTTCTTCTTTTTCTTTCCGAGGGATTGAATAAATTTCGGCGACGCCAATTTTTTGTCGAAGAACTTGCATCTATTCATAGGAAATTTGCCAGCCTACTCTTTTTGTTTCGCCCGTCAGCAGAAGCGGTCACCATGGTGTGGTTGGGTCATGGTCTCGGAATCAGAAGTGAGATTTGAGTGTCAGGTGAGAACCAGTTGTACCAGCCCTCCCTTGGAAGCTGCTGCAAAGCGAAAAAGTACTATCTCTACCCCGATGGGGTGTTAAAACTAACGTCTGCGTTCAAACATTGGAAATCCCAGTAACTTCTTCACATATGTACTTGACATGTAAAACGCATGTTATACATACCAAAGCTTAAAAAACTCCGACGTTCCATTTAGCAAAGCCATGCCGCTTCGGATACTTCGAATTTCAGAGTTATGTTCATACGTGCAAGTACCTATTCTTGCAACAACAATGGGTAGTCCCTTGGAACTGGATCTTTACAAATATATCCATTTAAAACTAAAATTTTGTTTTTGGAATCTTCATGTTATGCATTTTACAAAGACAATAACACTGATTTTCAGTACAGTTTAGTGCATACGATTATGACATTAAGGGGTGCGTGCAACACAACTATATTTGCTTTACTATAACATATAGTCAATGACAACTGCCCAGTACCTCCAGGTTACTGACCAATTCATGTATATCTGATCAATTACGTTGCAGGCTTATACATATTACATTCCAATTAACGAGTATGCCTGTATACTTCTGGCAGCACTTTAAACATCCGCTGTTGCTTTAGAAGCATATTCTATATAAAAAAGTAAAAATCACAGTAATTCGATATATCATAACAAGTGTACAGAATAAAATCCCGCAATTGCGTGTTCCCTTTAATTCGTCTAGCAGATGTTAAGCAATAAATAACTATTCGTCGTGTGAATGTATTGTAATGTTCATATAAACGCAATAGAAACATAGACTCAAACAAGCTAGGTGATCTTCAATGCGTAACTTTAATTGATTCACGCATATTTTTTATGACGCAATTACCATATTTTAGATATATGATATATTAAACTCTCCTTGTCAACTGTGATCAATAAACACGCGCTCAGAAAGATGTTCTTAATTATCCCCCGCCACAGGCGGAGGGATATAGAATTTACCATGTCTTTCCGTCTGTAAGTACGTCCGTCTGTCACAATTGTTTGAGGTCTATATTTCAGAAACTGTATAAGATGTCAACATGAAACTTGATACGTGTATATATATCAATGAGGAGAAGTGTCATGCACCAGAACCATAACCATACATTTCTTTATTATGAGTAATTGCCCTTTTTGTTCATTCTCAGGGCTATATCTCAGATACCATGCAGGCCTTTAACATGAAACTTCATAGGTGTATTGAAAAATAATAAGGAGAAGTGCCATGCTTAAAAAACATAACCTTTCACTTTTTTAAATAAGATTTAATACCATTTGTTGTTTTTTTGTGATGAAACTTTTCAGGGCTATATCTCAGATACGATAAAACATGAAGCTTCATGTGTTTGGAGAAATTCATGGGAAAAAGTGATTTGCACAATAATAATAAACACAATTTATTGGCAGGGGATATCATTTCAACGAATTTGCTTGTTTATAATCAATTGATGAAAACATGTCCAGCTTTTTATAATCAGCAAATTATCATCTCCAAACATACTAGTAATTAATTACGCAACATTTGACGAACTTATGTTGTGAAGCAGTAAAAAGAAAACAGAATTGCTGTTCTTAATTTGAGCTAAAACAATAAATAGTAGATGAAGATGGATTTAAGCACTATTTTACTTCAAACTTCTCGTCATAGCATAAGACTATGTGGGCAAGCAAAAAGTTCGAACAATCTATACACTGTTATTGTTGATTCGTTTAGTAGTCTACTTAACGGACATGGCTAAATTAACTAACATGAAAACCGATGTACATTGATTGCTGTATTTGTTTAAGTTGTTAAGTCTCTTCATGTATACCGCATAACAAAGCTTTAAAGTTACGTGCTGATATGTATTTCATTTAAGTGGATGCATCCATTTACTGTATTAACGGCAAAATAGAGCATATTTAATGTGTATTCATTACAGTACGTTTAAAATCAGTTCAGCAACCAAATCGTTAATATCAAGGCTTATGTATGTAGATCGCTCCATTATTTGTTCATGGGTAACTTTATTCTTATTTTGATATAGACACGTGCTGCTTCACATTACCGTCCTTTATGTAAATTATCTAACCAGTTGTTAAATGCTTTAACTGTAGCGAGCGACTTTGTTTGCGATTTTTACTTTCGTGTTTTGCAATAAATTTAAGTAGCGCACTGGTATTGATGTAAGGCATTGCTATATTATCATTACAGATCTTCGCCGTCGTATGGAGGAACATTACAATGACACTTCGAGTAATGTACCTCTTTCAGTATTGGATCAGAGTCTTGATAAACGTATTACCGATATATATGCAACGCCGAAATTGCACCGTTTTGATATAGCAAACGATGGCAAACGTGTAAAAAATGAGCAACTTCTGACATACAAGGAACTCTCTTTTACACAGACGATAGTAAGTCAAATCGACGCATATACGTACAAGGCGAGCCCGGCAGCGGAAAGTCAACGTTTGCAGCCAAGTTAGTTCATGATTAGTGCGACGGAAATCGGCCTTCAACGGCAGCTACCAACAAAAATGCATTGTTTAATGACGTGTTAATCATTCGAAATTTCCAGTTCATTTTTTTCATCTCGTTGGGAGAAACAAGAGGTCAGACCGAAGTAACGCATATGATAAAGAAACAAATCATTGACACAATGTATTCTGAAGACAAACGGGATGTCATGTACACTCTTTTACTCAAAATAATAGAGACGGAAATGTGCCTTGTAGTACGAGACGGTCTAGATGAATGGGTGGCTCCTGGCGGTAGTAACCTTGCTGAACCTTCTTTGGCGGGATTTCCAAAGGACACGTGCACGGTTCTTACAACTTCTCGACCATGGAAACTGGCTGATGAGCGTATCAAGAATTCACAGATCGACAGATCCTCGTAGAGATCGAGGGTATAAGCGATCCATATACATTTAGTGAAAGAGTGCTGCGATGCATACTTGACAAGAGCAAGGATCTTAAGACAACCGCGAGGGAAATTAGGAGCTTCATAGAAAAGCGTTGGGTGACCTCATTATCAAATTCACCGATGTTCTACACGCTTGTTATTTGCACGTGGGTGGACACTTTGAAGGAGGAGGAACATTTGAACGGAACTTCATTGTGTGCATTGTATACTACTTTTTTTTTGAAAGCCTGTGTAAAAAGGCGAACGATACAACTGGCTTTTTTAACGATTTAAACGCTCCTCATGTGAAGTGTTTTTCAAGAACAAGTTACCTTCGGCCTATCATTCAAAACGTAGATTTCATTTCAAAAGCTGCTTTCCATCTTTTGTTTTCACCTGAAAAGGAAATGTCTATTGTATTCAACGATCAGGAATTGTCAAACTATCTTACACTATCCTAACAAGTGTTTGCTCTAAAAGCAGGACTGATTTCGAAACGGAAAACTAAAAAAGCTTTTAATTCGTGTCATTTATCCACAAAAGCATGCAGGAATTCCTGGCTGCTTATCATATTGCCCGTAATGCACATTTGATTGATGACGTCATTTCCGGATGAATCTCGACATATCCCAGGTGTTTATATTCCTATGTGAACTGAATATATTGGCTGCCAATAAGCTATCTGGCATTATGAATGAACATGACAATATTATAGTGATGGATACACGTGTGTTTGACATATTTTCATATGGATACCGTAGGTTTCAAAGCATCATACAGGCAGGATACACAGAAGCTGTTTCAAATGACCAAACTGACATTCTCCTCAGACTCAATCACTTTGAAATCGATAACAACAACTTAATGGACATTTACAACATATGGTGAGAAAACAAGTCCAATGTCCTGGCTTTGAAAATAAACGCAGACGGCGAAACGAATCGTACCATTCTACGTTCATCTGCACGTTGCGAGCCAACATCGCAGGTTGAGTTTGACATGTCATCGTGCCTCAAACTGAAATATTTGATACTTGAAGGAAGCGGCATACAAATAAAAGGTAATATATACAACAAAACAACATATTAGGTTTTCGATCAAGTTCGTATTTCCCAAAACGAATAATCATTAAAAATATTATTTAAATTTATTTTAGAGCTTTTAGTTTTGTTATGCAATTAAAATCAATAGTTCATAAAGCTATTCTATACATGCATAATAACGAGCTATGATTGGTATGCGTAACGTGGAAATAATAATAATATCCCGTATCAAGTACATGATGTGAAATGCATTTTCCTGAACTAGATCAATGACTTATTTCTTGGCTAGACCATTATTTTTCTTGAAATACACTCTGTGCTTTTGAAACTTTTGATCATAGACACCATAGCGCTTGCATAATGATACTTTTAGAGATACGTGTTTGGACAGCTGAAGTGGTCTGCCATTTCTTATACGTTTTTCGTGTAGCTTTTATTGCAGTTTGTGCCGATATCTTAATGAGATTTTCACAGATTTTGGAATGTATTGAAGTTTGGTATTAATTTTTTTATTCATATATGTAAATATTGGATCTAAAAAGCTTCAGAAGAAAAAAAAAAAAATTAAAGAACGAAAACAATATCCCTCAACTGGAATCGAACAACTGACCCCTGGAGTAAAAGTCACACTATTAGACCACTTGGTAATTCGTGATCATGCAAAGAGTGTTTTATACTTTATATAAACAATCCTCGTTGTGTAACAAAACATAACGATAACAACAGCACTTTCCACTTTATTCAATCGTTTCGCGCAGGAACGCTTTAAAATTTTCATGATTTTAAAGCGAAAAAAGATGTATATGATGGATATTTTAAAGCATGGTAAATGTGCATAATTACTGTTTTCTCACACCTTAATGTATCATAACTACAACGAAAATTTGCGATTCGGATTTGTTTTAATTGTGTCAAATTACCAGAAAGTGACAAGGTCCTTTTAAGATTTAAGAATACATTATTCAATATGTATGAAATTGATGCCAACATTTCACGTTGCGTGCAGCATTACCGTGTATATGAATGGATGTTAACAATTTTGTGCCAAGAACAGGCTAATTAAATAAAGTAATTATGATGGTTTTCACATTACCATTAGCCGCATAAAAACTGTAATGAATGCAAAAGTTTAAATTCTTGTGAAAATAGTGTTAAAACGTTATTTGAACAAAGCACCAGTTACCGGTGTGTCAACATCCATTAACATTAATTTGTGAACCCCATAAAGTCACGTGATCCTGCACCCTGGTACAGCACAATTTTATCCGAAATCCGAGTTACCTTTTGAAAAATCATTTAGCTATGTGATAAATATATAAATTCGCTATTATTCCAACTACTTGCATACTGGTTTTTTGATGTCGAACAATTTTTTGTTGTTTAAAACTAGGTTTGTGATTTTAAAGAAAACAAATATACACGTCGTTCCGGCAGTCATTTAAAACGTCAGACTTCCCCGACTCTTGCAAGACATAAGACAAAGGGATACAGTTGGGTTTCGTAATTAGCAAGAATATTTGGCAATGTTGAGATCCTTATCTTATTTCAGGTAAATTAATGTATAAATCGTTATTTTTGCATACGATAATATTCAAAATTTCAGTTATCATTGTAGATATATATTACACGCTTAATTAACCGCCATAATAAATATAATTGCAATATAGGATTCAAAATAAAATAACATACCCATATGATTTATTGGGATGTGTATTGATTAATTTATTTCAGATATCCTCAATATATATTTATTTTAAATTTATTGTTCGATTAAGAGGTGTCTCTCAGCCTTAAAACAAAGAGTTTTGTGTCATGTTTGGTACGATAAAATTCATACATAGAGTTATTATGTGATATAACTACATAATTCAATCCGTCAGTACGACCACCTTATTGTTGGAAATTAACTTGTCTTAGGAGAATTAACACACTTTATGTTTGGGTTATTTGTGTAAAAATTTACAGTAACTAGTGCATTATGTTAAAATTACTTCAGTTTACACAAGCGCAGAAACAGGACATTCTATGAACGAATTGCCTATTAATTAAAACGACCTGTGCAAAGCCCGACATATTGTTAAAAATGCGTCCGTTTTTTATCATCTGTAAGCTAGCGATGGAACAAGAAATAACATAAATGTGTTTCATATCCGTAATAAATGCACATTGACAGTAACTACTGCATGGTATTAAAAAATACTTAAAGTTTCTTGTAAGGTGTAAGCTTTCGATGAAACATGTAATTATGCCCCCACAAACGAAGTTTAGGGGGGTATATAGGAGTGAGCTTGTCGGTCGGTCTGTCGGTCGGTCGGTCGGTCATCCGATCTTCACCAAACTTTGTCAGAAATTTTATCTAGATGATCTTAAGGCCAAGTTTAAACATTGACCATGCCAGATCAAAAACTAGGTCACGGGGTTACTGAGTATGTTTTACACATTCAGCATGGTGTCTGCTCTCTAATTCAAGTAGTTTTTATCCGACCTTCACCACATTTGGTCAGAACTTGTATCTAGATGATGTGTAGGTCAAGTTCGAACATGGGCCATGCTGGGTCAAACACTAGGTCACGGGGTCGCTTAGTGCGTTTTAAGCATTGAGCATGGTTTTTGCAGTTTTTTGTAAAGACAACTTGCAAAATATTCTGTGTCAATGCGGCATGTGGGGGTATTCGTCACGTGTGTGACAAAGCTCTAGTTATATTAATGGTTCCTATTTGATAAAAAATTACGCTGGTCTACTACTACCATTTGTTGATGTTTGGCATCTCTAAACACGAATGAGCATAAAAAAATTACGGGATATTTTAATTGTTCTACGTGATCGGTGAAGTGAATCCTATGATTATTGGTATGAAACAGAATCTGGATTATGCCGACCTCCTATATTCAGAAGTTGATGTGTGTTGGCCAGATCTATCTAGAATCGTACTTGTAATTTCGTGTTCTCATAAAGAGCATGATATCTCGACCGATGTAAATGCAAACAGAACAAAAATACGATGCGAAACCATGATATTTCATTTCGCAAATTCGCATTTGGTTCACTTGAGTTCATATCGTATTTAAGCAATATTTTGTCATACACAATCATTTAACATAATATTGTGCGCTAAAATATTATTCGCATGTGAAAAAACTATTTGAACTGGCAATGTGAGGTTTGGAAAACGCGTTTTGTGTATGCGAACTGGAATATCGCAAGGTTATGGTTTGTGGTTACTATAATACGATGCGAGATCAGAGATACATTGCGCAACATTCATTCTTTTGTATTGCTGTTGGTTTGCCATTTTGAGCTTTTGATAAATAAGGGCAAGATCGCGAAAATAATTTACGAGAGCAGTCGACTTCTAATGTAAGATCGCGTTTTTAATTTAACGACCTCTCTAGGTAATTGCGCATTGTGCCATCGCTTGACCTTCATGTCATTTTATGACCGGTTCTTGTTCTTGTACTCTTGCGTACCAACATAAGTTATTGAAAGTTTATAATTTGTGTGACAGTTAAGGTATTATTCAGCTCATCTTAGTATAACGTGCTCATAGTGAGCTATTATACTGGCCTTTTGTCCTACGTTCGTCCTTCACACTTTTGGACCAAAACTTCATGAAACCTGGTCAATACGTTTGTCTCAAATATAGCTTGGCCGAGTTGGAAACTGAATCACGTTTAGGCAAGCAAAGGTCACTATGTCAAATTTTACAAACAGCTTGTAAACACTCTTGAAATCACATTTAAATGGCCTTTTTCACGTTTTTGTAAATTGACACAATTATTAAATTGTGTCATATTCGCAAATGTTCCTTTAAATTATGATATTTTTTAGGTAATATTAATACTGGAAACTATCCATGCTTTAAAATATCTATTATATGAATTTTTGAAGATTTAAAACCCTGAAAAGTATAAAGTGTTGCTTTAAAAACCTGAACATTATATACCGTTGCAACATAAATTAATTGAATAATTTGAAGATTTCTGTTGTTGTAGTTATATTTTGTGACACTACGAAAATTGCTTATATCAAGTATAAAATACGTCACTTATTTCATGAGCACAGATGGTCGAGTGGTCTAAGTGATAGACTCCAGGGGTCAGTGGTTCGAGCCCTGTTGAGAAGTACTTTGTTTTTCTTTAATGTTATTCTTGTTTTTACTTGAGCTTTTTAGATCAAGTGTTTAAATTTTTTAATATACAGCATTTAAAGACAAACTTAAATATCTGCCAAAATCTTTGAATAGGCCTCTTAAACATTGAATACATTCTAACTCAACAGTATAATCGGATCATTATTTATCTTGGTAAATATGTTAAGGTAAATCAGTTAAATACGGAGCATAATTAAATAAGGTAAACATGTCTTTTAGCATCATCGTTCGCATATCCGAATTATGCCTTTCAATAATCTGGAATTTGTTGCATTAATTTGATCGCTTTTTAACTCAAATTAGTTTTAATATTATAACCATCAGACTTTAATTTTATCAATATAAGTTGGTATTCTTGCTTTTTAAATCTAAATCTAAAACGCAAAAATCAAACTTTGGTATTGATTGCTTCAACGCCGTGTCTACAGTATGTTTCGTTGCGTGCTCCAGCATAACGTTCTTGGTTTAAAGTAACTTATGATAATTGTGCTGATGGTGGTGATGGTGGTGATGATAATGATGATGATGATGATGATGATGATGATGATGATGATGATGATGATGATGATGATGATGATGATGATGATGATGATGATGATGATGATGACGACGACGATGATGAGGACGATGATGATGATTATGATGATGATGATGATGATGATGATGATGATGATGATGATGATGACTCAAACGTCTGTATTGCATTTAATGCACCCTTTTAAATGTATGAAGCATGTATGTTAATTGCATATTGACTTTTGACTTATTCACAACTTTCACTGAAATCAAATATGACAGGGGGATGTGTGAATGAGAACTATGAACTCTTATTTAATGTAACTAGTTAATCGAAGTGAGCCTTAAGTAGCTGGGAACATTGCACAAATTTTACTAATCAGCCTTACACTAATCGCAGCACTGTTTGTCTACGCTAATCAGCCTTACACTAATCGCAGCACTGTTTGTCTACGCTAATCAGCCTAACACTAATCGCAGCAATGTTTGTCTACGTTAATCACGGGAATCTGCAGATTGTAAATTATATTTTTGTAATGATAATTATTGACACTGTGTTCTTAATTTGATTAATTATAAATGTTACGCGGAAAAGCAAAAATTATATCACAATAATTTACTAAAACCATACATTATAAAACAAATATTCGACTCGATCACCATCACATGGTTTCTTACACATCTGAAATCTGAATGAGACCTAGTTGAAGAACCAATCAAAACTATGTGCGGGCATGAAATCTTCCGTGCTGATTTTATTGTGTTCTTTCAATATACATGTTTACATGGGATGTATACACAATTGTGTTTCGATAACGACACATACACGCATATTTTTTAATAATTACAATTTTATCAATATGCAAAAAGTATTTCGTGTTTTGCATAAACAGTCCGTGAAACATTTTATGTTTAACTCAATAATAGTTACTTATAATTGTTCAAAATATTTAGCGAGTTGTCCCTTTTTAACAATTGTGGTTCATTTAAACTGCGTAAAGAATGGGAGCGTAGGTGAAGTGAATTCGATGCGATATTCGAAAAAGCCATGTAAAAACAAGTGAGGTTAATATAGAAAACACAACATTGCGTTATCAGAAGAATATCTAGACGTCATGCATGTCTGTATAGTACGGTATGTGAACTCATAATTATGCATATCCTAATATATACACGCCCGAATACATGATATTAAACATCAACAGATAAGTATAGTCAACCAAAATATTAAAGTGAAAATGTACATTTTGTTTACTTCGTTTATGGCTGTGTGGTGCACTTGTTTTGGATTCATATCTACGCTGTTAGTTGATTACCACGCAATACGAATATATTCAAATCCCCCATGCGCCATATTGCCGAAGGCGCGCACCTTAAGGGGGGACCACACGGGGCTGTGACCTCACACATGACCTCACACACAGGCTGTCACCGGCTTACACACAACACACACATACATGGGGTTTTATCAGTCACAATGGATGTGGGTGGGTGTCCCACCACACCCACCATAGATTGTCCTCTCACAGTCTATCAAGGCACACAGCACATGTGTACAGGTGTAATGGTAAGTATCAAGTAAGACGGAGCCATGCGGACGGTGCTATGTGGTGAATGTGTGTAATAGCAATGTACTACCCCTTGCTATCTTATAAGTTGTTAGCGTGTCTGCTCTAGCAGATTTATTTGACAAGAGTTGAATAGTTGCAACATTTTTTTTATTTACAGAACATATTTACATTTTTATCATCAGGCATAATCAAAATCAATGTCCATAGAGCAAGCGGTATTAACAGTTCGAAATAAACAGAAACAGTGAACAAAATAACATATTTACAAATAATTCAGAAACAAATCAGAAATTGCACAATTCAGCACATAGTACAGTCTTTTCTGTGAACAATATGTCTACTTCTTCTCTCTGGTGAAAAATGAGGTGAGCTTCCTTCTCTTCGGTGCTTTTGGGGGTGTAGCCGGTGAGGATGACGGACTTGGGATAATGATCGTCTCAGTCTTTCTGATTTTGTTGGCGATCCAGATTCCATCTTGAATATCGCCTTCTTCTTTGCACTTTGACGCGCATGGTTTGGGGCTCTCTTCGGTGTCCTCCGCAACAGTCTGGTCCCCCATAAGGGAAGCCACAGACGGTATGTGTTGGGCTTGTTGTATCTCGAGGTCTCCCATTGTCAGACCAGGTGCCTCTCCGCTGGAGGAGGAGTCGCTGTCGTAGCGGATGCGTTGACCGCATTGGAAGCTCTCCTCCCCGTCGGACAGTACATCGGTAATGGTGTCTGCCTGCTCAAAAGCTTTGACTATTGTTTGGTCCAATGACTGTTCGAGGTCCGTGTCCATGATGTCCTCGATGGACATTCCAGTCTTCTTTTCGTATTGTCTTATTTGGGAAAAGATGCCCTGCCAGTATTCGGGACTCTTGGTGTATTGGGCTAACCACTTCATCTCCTTCAGGTTCGGAAACATAAACATCCTTTGCGCAGAGGATTGGCTTCGTTGGGAAAGTGATCCCAGATCAGTGCATTGCTCGATAAGAGTATGGGAGTGCGTGGCAGAAGCTGACAGGGCTTGTTTTTGATATTCACCTGACTTGGTTCTCCTCCTAGGATTTCTTTGCACTTGTTTGCAAGGTCTATCGTCGTTATTGTCAGTTCGCTGACTAAACCAACGAACTTGTTTACTAGATGCATCCATTTGAATTCTATACTTTCGCTTGTCTGGCCGACGAGACTCATGTCTGGTAGGAGTGACCTGAAGAGCCATGTCTTTCCAGCGTTGCTTTCTCCCTGCAAGTAGATACAATTCTTATGGCTGACTGTTTCGACATTACTTTGTATACTGCCTTGATGAATGAGAATTTATTGACCTTCTGTTCTTTGAACCAGCGATTCAGGGCGTCTACCGTTTCTTTGTACGGAAGATAGAGTTCCTTGTTTTCAATGTTCATTCCTATTATCACATCTACATAGTCTTTTTCAGTGACCCTGGCCAGAAGATGTAGGTCATCAGCCGCTGAGCCAAAGACCTTTCCTGCATAGGGCAGAGCACGCAATTGTTCAATTTTAAATATGTCGTCCTCATTGCCCCCCTACATATTGCTACAAACAAATTGTCTGATGTCAGTCTATTGTATTTGGTCATTAATGACTTAGCAGTATCAATGTTTATGGACGATTTAGACGGCTTGTGCCTGACCACTTCGTTGCTTCCCTTCATGATGTCATCCAACGACATGACTGATGCTGACGGAGTCTTCTTCCCGCCCCTGAAATCCGCCGGGTCCATGTAGTACATATTGAGGACAGGAGGTTGCGGCGTTGCTGACGGTTCCCTCTTTCGCTTGCCTCTAGTCATGCCCAACATCTGGTAGAACGCACTTGCGGCGCCTTCTTCAGAGTCTGTGGATTCTGGTTCCGACATCAGTTCATCTTCCTGATTCAGTGTTACCATGGCAGCCATTTCAATGTCTGGTAGCTGGTTCTTCATGAGAGACAGTTCTGAATCGCGGAGATAGACTCCCAAGAGACAGTTTTTAAACTCCAGATTGTTCACGCCCATGAATACCCTTGAAGGAGTTAACATGTGGGTGTAAAACTACTTGTGGCGGACGATCTTGGCCGTCTTGATCTTGCTGACCTTCTGCAGCTTCTGTTTGATGTGGCGCCATTTGTTGTTGTGGCATAGATGGTCATCTGTCTCGTTCTGTACGAGGACGTGAAGGTGAAAACCATTGATCTTGCATGCATCGTCGATGGTGCCATCGTGCATGAACAATGCACATATGTTGAAGTTTAAGAACCTCTTCAGTGTGTTGACAATCTCTGCGTCTGCACGATTGAACTCCTGGTAAGTTGCCATTGGTGTCGCCCAGTTTGTTACGGGGAACTGTAACATTCTGTATTTGTTTCCATCTTTGCTTACGCGAGCCAAATGCTTTGCACTGACATATTCTGTGCAGAGTACGTGCTGGCGGTTCCTCACTTCCTTGGTTTCTCTCGTTCAACTTTACAATTTTAGGGCTGACGGTTGCCGGGTTGAAGAATTTTTTAACATTATCGCCTGAGATGACGATTCTGAACATGCGTTCTTCTATGTATTTGGAGATGAATCTTTCCTCAAAGCCCGCCTCATGGTCTCCGCGAGACAACGCCTCAATGGCCTGTGCCATTATCCTATAGCACCAGAGTCAGGAACCTTCGGTGGTTGTTTATCTGCAAGATTCAAAACATTTTCAGAGAAGTTCAATTGAGGAGTCCACGATTTGTTCAGTACAGGTACGTTGTCAAGTAACGTCTTCTTTACGGTAGCCTTTACGTTTCTAGCTTCACGGTCTGTCTTAATAGTGTCGTTAATTGCGTTTGGGTTAATGCGTACGTTTTTAAATTCTGTACTTCCTGTTATTGGATTGAATTGTTTTGTCGATAGTGGTCATCCAGTTCCTGGTACGTGTACAGAGGGTACACCTGCCACCATGTATTCTAGTTTAAGTCCTTGTGTTATTCCAACACTGTTTATTGCGTTGCTAAGTCCTATTTGATTATTGTACAATCTTGCAAACATTTCTGGATATGTTTCCATTTGATATGGTATGACCATTTTCTTAAGGTACGTGTTTACGTACTGTTCAACAGATGTCAATTTCACGACATTGTGTTGCGCTAAGTCCAGAGTGTCCGTCAGTGTCGTCTCTTGTCGTTGCACAGCCTTTTCATTGTTTTCTAACCTAGCTTGTAGTGCAGTTATTGCGTCTGTATTCTTACGAACATTGCCTTGTACTGCCAATGCTTTTGTAATGTCCAGATTCTGCATGTCGGTGAATTTGTCAGATAAGTCTTTCAGTTGTTTTTTAAGTTCCTCTATTTGCAATTGAGTATTGTTAATTTGTCTGTCCCTACTTCTGTCTTCTTCTTTTTGTTTCCCAAATAGTTCGTCCATTAATTTGTTTACTCCATTTTGCGTTTCTTTAGTCAGTCTGTCCGAAACGGCAGTAACAGCAGCCTGTACGGTGCTTTCTACAAGAGCGTTAACCGTTCCCTGTATGAGTCCTTCAATAGCAGAGTTAACCACGTTACCCTCGGTTTCAATAGCAGCAGATAATGCTGCAGCACCTATGTCACCACCCACAGTAGATATAGTCTGAACACCAATACCAAACAGTTTAGCCCATATACTCTCACCTCCACCAGATACGGAGACAGTAGCATCAGACATACCGTCCTTAATAGCATTTTGTATTCCAGATATGAAGTCAGGTGGTAATTGCAAAGTCATGTTTGACGGCATAGTAACAGTCGGAATTACAGTTGAAGGCGGTTTATCAGGTGGTTTCTCTTCTATTGACTTGAATGTCTGCACAACGTTGTTTAATGTTAAATCAGCTGGATATTTATTCCAGTTTAATATATCATAATCGGTTTGAGTTATACTTTGAGTTCTTATAGACAATGTTTGCGGACGAGAATAAGTGTTAAAAGGTAACATAGCATCCATACCTAACTAGTCTTCCGCTTCTTTTCTGGGAGGAACCCTATATCCTCTGGTCCAGCAAACCTCTTGTGGGAAATCTCACGTGTTGTAGGATCGAACGTGTCTTCAATGATCTTTGTTGTCGCCTCTTCGTAGGTAGTTGGTTTAGTAGTGTTGCTCGCGAAATAGTTTGGAATCTTTGTCGCAATGAAGAGCGCTGACGTCACGGCGCCCGCACTGTCGAACGTCTGATTACCGTCGACGTTTTTGTAGTATTCCTCTCGCGTCTTTCGGTGATCTTATCAATAACAGCTGTTTTTGCTACTCTTGCCTTCCGAGCCGCGTCTTTCAATGGTTGCACTTCGATATCTTGCTGCAATACAGAAGCAACAGGGAACATGACATCGGGCTTAACTTTACTGTCAGTAAGTATTTTACGCATTTCCATATTAAGCGCATCAGTCTTAGCTTGTATAGTAGCACGTTCTGGATTACGTGAAAACGTATTAACTTCTGCTCTACTGGTACCCGCCTTGTAAGGATAAACCCATTTACCAGTTTTAGGATTACGATACTTTTGTCTAGACCTGTTTGCCTTACTTTGGTCAGATCCGCAAGTGTCTGCGTGTGTAAGTCCCTGACCTATCATAATTCCTTTACTAGTAATGTCCAGCTCTAACGGAGTGTGTGTAGCGTCCATGTTCTTAATGGGCATACCCGATGTATTAATTACTGCTTTCCCTTCTGCGTCTTGTATGAATTCTATACCCGTATCGTCGTTTACTTTCTCTAAAACAGTACTGACAGCCTCTTTGCTATCGTTTGTCATTCCAGTGTCTGAATGCGGGTCAAACCGTACGTCTTCACTTTCATTACCGTCTTCGTCTACAGCCTGTCTTATCACGTTTGCAATGCCCTCCCTGCATGCGCCCAATTCGTTCAAAGTCGGTCGTATAAGATTTACTCTAGACATGTTTCCAGTCCTGTCTGTAGTCAACGGTACACAGTCTTCATTCATTCCAAATGTTACGTCCTTTCCTTGTATTGTCACTTTCTTTTTAGGTGCATTCATAAGCTTTTCGTTTTTAATAGTTCTGTACTCTCCACCGATCTTAGTAGCTTGTGGTAGTCTAATATTACCAAAGTTAGCTGGCAATTGACTAACAGTCCCCACCATAGGATTATTTAAATCCGGTGGAGCCTGTGTCTGCGGTTGCTGCTGATTACCACTAGCCATTATAATAAAGTATTGTACTCACTGTTGTTGCTTTTAAAAATCCAGCACTTTTTGTCCCTGCCAGGTAAAAACATGAATGCCAAGATGTCTGACTGAAAAGCCAATATTTACTCTAGGCGGGATATCCCATAATGCATTGCGGCCAATCAGAATCTTGTTATGGCCAATCAGAATCTTGTTTTGGTCAATGCTAATCCTTTTCCAATAACCAATGAGATTAGGGTGATTTGCATTACTGACAATCATATCTGTGATTGTGTTGTAATCCTTATTGATTTTTACACCTGTACACATGTGCTGTGTGCCTTGATAGACTGTGAGAGGACAATCTATGGTGGGTGTGGTGGGACACCCACCCACATCCATTGTGACTGATAAAACCCCATGTATGTGTGTGTTGTGTGTAAGCCGGTGGCAGCCTGTGTGTGAGGTCATATGTGAGGTCACAGCCCCGTGTGGTCCCCCCTTAAGGTGCGCGCCTTCGGCCATATGGCGCACGGGGGACCACACTATTTTTTCCGATTCGTATTTAATAAGCACGTTACTAATTATCAATCGTATCACATCTAGAAGGATTTTACTTGTAATGGCAGTTGTTATGTTACAACTTATAGGAGACCTAACCTTTATGACGAATTTGTAATAACACTATTTGTGTGTCTCCCTTAGATAATGAAATGTTTTTGAAAATTATTTTTGTTGAATAAGCTCTTTTTAAAAACTAAATATTTAAAACGTTTTAACAATTAAAAGTGTGTTGAACATGTTTAAAGACGGATATATGAGAAATCTTTTTTTAAATAAAAACCTTAAAAGACAAGCATATATTGACAAGTATGTTATATCCGTCCGTGTTATCCCCGTAATTATGCATAGGCTAATACATAAATGCCCAGATAAATGATAGTTAACATCAACACAAAATCCTGAGCAACAAAAATATTAGAGTAAAAATGTATAAACCGTGTACCACATTTCTTTAAACGTGATTCACATGTTGAGGATTTGATATGTACGTTTTTAGTCGATTACAGTGATAAATCTATGCAAAGTATATATTTTTTATTTTAAGTTTTAATATGTATTTATATTCATATGTTATTCATAATTTTGATTGCATGTTTAATAAGACAAATATTTGCACGAATTTTATTGTGTAAGAATCTGTCCAATAATTAATTATACATCTTATACTTTTGATATCAGTTGTAATGGAACAACAATTAGGGGTAATAAGCGTAATAACGAGTTTGTTAAAAACACTATATGGTTGTCTCCCTTGGCTCATGCTATTTTATTGAAAATGAATATGTGTTGAATAATTCGTTTTCAAATACTGATCAAACACTTACAAGTATGTGAACATAGTTTACGACATATACAAGGGAAGGAAAATTTGATAAGAAACATAAACAACACGCATGTAATACTTATGAACCGATTGAAAATGTAAAAGTAGTATTGCTCAGTTCAAATCCCATGTAATAATGCCCACTATATTGTATTATGTTATGGCAATAGGTTCAAACGTTTTTAATTTATCAAAATTGTAACCTACGTTAACACTTGTTACCGTAGTTAATATGCTCGTAACTGTTATAAATGTAACTGAATGTTTACAGATTCGTCGAGTTCGGTCTCTTCGACACTTCCGGTGTGTATTGTACTAAATAGTGCAAATCCAACCCAGTGTGCAGATCCTCCACCAGTGCTGCCTTGCATAAAACACTTTAAATTGGACAGTGTTACACGTTCGTCTACCTGGCTACGCAGTCTGCTCAGCACATTGCTTACACTCGACCATAACGTGGAGTGTGCGCTGACGGCATGTGGCATACCATCTTGTAAAGAGGATGCAGTTAGATGGGCAGATGAAGAGACATTTGCAACATAATCGTGTATCAAGAATACATTAGAACTCTTCCTCTTTAACAGCGACAGTCGCGATCTATTGGAGGCTCTCTATGGTCTGGATATCAAGAGCCTGAGTCTGAGTGGTAAGAGTGGAGGTTTAAACGTAAATTATGCGGACTCGATGTCCCAGTCACTTTCATCGCTCACTCATCTGGACACGCTTAGCATTAAATTTGATGTTGACAGTCCCGGTCTGTGGGAGGCTCTCCATGGTCTGAATATCAAGAGTCTGAGTCTGAGTGATAAGTATGGGGGTTTAAAGGTTAATTATGCAGACTCGATGTCCCAGTTACTACTTTCGCTCACTCATCTGGACACGCTTAGTATTTGCACGCATGATGAAATTCCGTTCTGTGGTAGGCTCTCTATGGTCTGAATATAACGAGCCTGAGTCTGAGTGGCGGGAAAGGAGGTTTAAATGTAAATTATGCAAACTCGATGTCCCAGTCACTTTCATCGCTCACTCATCTGGGCACGCTTAGTATTGAAGTGAATAATTGCAGTTCCGATCTGTGGGAGGCTCTCCATGGTCTGATTATCAAGAGTCTGAGTCTGAGTGGCGTGTTTGCAGTTTTTAAAGCGAATCATACAGACTCCCAGTCACTACTATCGCTCACTCATCTGGACACGCATATCATTTGGACGCATGATGATGACGATGATGATGATGAAGATGATGATGATGATGATGATGATGATGATGATGATGATGATGATGATGATGATGATGATGGAGATTTAAACGTAAATTATGCAGTTTTGATGTCCCAGTCACTACTATCGCTCACTCATCTGGACTCGCTTTAGTATTTGCACGCATGATGAAAGTCCCTGTCTGTGGAAGGCTCTCTATGGTCTGAATATTAATAGTCTGAGTCTGAGTGGTCGGGGCGGATATTTGAATGTTAATCGTGCAGAGTCGATGCTACAATCTTTATCATCGCTTAAACAGCTTGAAAAGCTTTCAATAATTTTGTGGACATATATCGACATAAAGCTACGTCAATCATTGAAGTATTTAAATATCTACTGTGTGACATTGCTTCCATCCGAATTACGCGAACTTGTGGCCGCTCTGTCTGCATGTACTCATACAGTTGAGAGTAACCTAGACTTCTGTTGCGCTTCTTGGGAATATTTCACTTGTAAACGAATTCCACCTGAGGAATACATTGTCGTCCAACACGAACTAGAGATGCTGAAAAAAGTTGCAGTGAAGCGATTCCGAATATTAGACCGGAAACGACGTCAAACCGATATTTTTGATCATGATGATGTCGCATCTCACTGGTCTGTACGTGGCATTAGTGGTGTCCATGACGATAAAGAGGGTGATGATAACGTTAAAGATGATGCATATAAAAGATTCGTTGGCGCAATTAGTTATGAAATCATTAATCGAATTTCAATGCGACTTCTGATTACTCCATCATCAAACTCTTGAATCGTCAATAAATGCGACTGCAACACCTGATAATAATGATTACAATTGTATGTGTAATGTCTCGAACATTTTAAATAAGAATGCTATATCTCTCTTTGATATTATACATAGACAGTAGGCATTGTCGAACATTAATTTAACAAGTATAAATAATCTTAACATTTTGTGACGTTTTATTGGCGTGTAAATGTTAATAGATACTATTTGATGAAACACATGCCATTTTTTAAAAAGTATGTGAAGTATACAAAAACCATTAATTCTAACACGCCGCACAGTTTCATTTCATAGCCAATACAGGAGATAATGTAATGTTTTTTCTGCAATATTTATGTGCGAAGCAAATTATATGTATGCGTTGTTTCTAGTTTGCGTTAAAGCACATTTCTATATGTACATATTGCGAACATATTGCAGAACTGCTTTAAAAAAAGTTGCTTTACCCATGACTATTGCAGAATATCAAATACATTTATTGGCTATAGAAATCAAACCGCTTGTGGTCTTAGAATAAATCATATAATAATATATGTTAAGTTGCTTCTTTCAGACGGAGCATGTCATTTTGATCTTAATGTTTACCATTACAGATTACAGTAACCACATATTGTTGTACATGTTATATATACATATATATATATATATATATATATATATATATATATATATATATATATATATATATATATATATATATATATATATATAAATATATTTTCAAACAGTGAAAAAAAGGAGTATCTTATACCCTAGCGCTTTAGACTACACGTCTGCTTCAGGGGTGTATACAGATATTTGTTAACGATTCTCCAGTAAGAATGCAGAATAGAACCATTGTCTTGTAAAAACCTGCAGCCATAGGAAACAACTTCACGCTGATTTAAGCCGTGTGTTATAGACTGGCGCCCGTGGTGTTTATGATGTCGATTACATTGTAAAAATTGAGGTTAACACTTTTTTGCATTCAGTCTTGTTCGGCGTAAGCTGCATAAGCCAGCTTTTCACCTTAGCCTGACCTTTGTAAGTGTCCAATAAAATTCCAATAAAATTTCCCGCGGCTAGGTACGAATGAATACACTTCATTTATTCCATTGGCTGATTTGAGTATACCACCAGAACATTGGAAACATATCCGCGTCTTTGTAACACTGTTTTACTGTATGAAACAATTTTATCTCGAATGAAAAGGCTTAATAGATAGAACAGTTTTACACTCAATTCTCGACATCAATACAGTTTGTGCGTACACCTTTTATTTTCAGAGTATTACCAGCGCAAGAGCGTTTATACTTAAAAGGCTATGTTCTCATATTTAGTACTAACTTCCTTATTCCTGTCAACATGTTAACATGTAAAAGTATAAAGAGCAATGGAAGCGAGGCCTCACTTTAAAGCATTGCATTTCAACCCGCGAGGTATATCGGGTCAATTAGCGGACATTCAGAGTTTATATACAGGTCATCACCGGAGTTGGCGGCCAGTAAAATAATCGTTATATAATAAAGACGCTATCCGTGAACTAGGTGACCTGGAATTTTCTTTAGACCAGAAATATGTTAAATGAAGATATTCAGCAATATAATTATGGTATGTAAATAATAGATTCTTAATGTGTTTTCAACAATACAATGATAAATATTATTGTTGATAAATTTAACAATAATTATTCGTCCATATTGCCTAATGTACTAAAGTGATATTATGAGCATGTAACAGTTTATAGGTGTCTATCGCAACCGTTGATTATTTTTGATGTTTCTACTTCATATACACTTATATTAATTAATGCAGCATCATCATACTAAAACAATATACCAGAAAGAGAAAAATAATGCATTTGAATATCAACCGTACTTTCGTTTGACAACTGATCATGCGTTTACGAGTTGAACCTAAATTTAGTTTTAGTGCAGATTTGTTCATACGACACAAAGACACGAAATTGTTTTACGGATCATTTCAGCTTACAGGACTGGGTGGGTCACGTAAGAATATCGAATATAAAATATATTTTTATAAACAACTGGTAGCAAGGTGAGTTGCAGATAATTAATCAGTAACCACATTTTAACTAACTATTTTGACCTGTTAATTCTTTTCAGCTCAATTCAACAGTGCAAAATGCCCATAATATCACTTTAAGCATTAGCACGATGATAATTGATACTGTTAATAATCGAATCAAATAGCAATGCCCGACAAACCACTAAAACAGGTTTGTTCGAAGAACGCGCCTATAAATACGGATACTTCTCGTGTGGCCGGTTGACTCATATGTTTAAATTTCACTTCCATTCTTCTTTTGGTTTTCTGTTTTGTATCTATAGGTTTATGACCAGCAATATGTTATAATGTAAAATAAGCCGCGAAAACTCCCCGTAACATCCCGTACTGCGTGTGATGCAGCTAAGAACTGCACAGAAAAAGACATTCGCTATCCTTGATCTCATTCATTAAACTATTTACGCCGTATATCTTTTTCAAAGATATTTCTTGTTTTTATAGTTATTTGTCGTTTTATTTTTTGGTATTTATTTATTTACGCATATTAAAATTGTGTTAGAGATTGACGCCCGCGATATTCATTATATCGTAATAGACGAAATGGCAGCAGATGTTGCTTTGAATGTATTTGATTGGCGCATCATGTTGCATGTTTGGCACCGACTGGTGCCGCATGGTTTTGATTTTTGATTTGCACAGAACAGCTTCTTCGGATTTTGGTGTAATTTTGGCACGTACCAGTATGTCCTTGATACTTTTGGGTCTTCTATATGCCAAAATGGGCTTTTCAGGAAATATACGTTTAAGCTTGCTTGATTTTTCGATTGTGATCCAGTGGCGGTCAATGATGTATTTGATTTTAGGTAGCACTGGATGGTAAATGACCACAAATGGTATACGAGTGTTTGGCGTTTTGCTTTTGAATTTGAGTAGGTCTTCCCTTTGTTAATTGCCGGCTTTACTTATGGATTGGGATACTGTCGTGTCATTGTATCCACGTCTGCATACTGTTTTGGATAGCTCCTTTGTTCGGATTTCAAAATCTGACTTTTGGTACAAATTCGCCGTATTCGAAGGGCTAGGCTAAATGGTATATTCCTACAGTAGAGTGTTGGATGGCAGCTTGTAAGTAGAAGGTACTGGTGACTATCTGTGTGTTTTGAATAAAGGTCGGTTATAAGGTTGTTGTCCTCAATGCGTGAGACAGTATCTAAGAAAACGCGTTGTTTATTAGATATTTCGATGGTGAACTTAATTGATGTATGGAAGTTGTTGGCGAGTTCAAGGAATGTTTTGAGGTTGTCTTGTCAATGAGACCACTGCATGTCTATATCGTCTATGAAACGCAACCAGCGATAAAGTGTCAATGGTACCGACTTCAGGCTGCTCATCGATATGTCCCATGAATATGTTAGCGTATGATGGGGCCATTTTAGTTCCCATGGCTGTACCTTATATTTGGAGGTAACGAACCCCATTGAACTCAAATTTATTGCATTTCATGATAAGGGTCAGTAAATCCACTAATGTTTTAGTTGAAGGGTCCTTTATGTCTCTTGTTTCCCAAGCATTTGTGCAGGCCTCAATGCCTTCTTCGTGAGGAATGTTTGTATAAAGAGATTCAACGTCCATGGAGACAAGTAATGTGCCATTTGGTAGAGTGTCGGATGATACTTTTGTAAGATAGTCAGTTGTGTCTTTGACATACGACGGACGTTTTACTACAAGAGGTCTAAGATGGTGGTCGACAAACTCCGAAATTCGTTAAGTTGGGTGGTTATTTGCTGAAACAATTGGACGCCCAGGGTCGCCGGGTTTGTGTATTTTTGGCAAGAGATAGAATCGGCCAGCTCTGAGGTTTGTGACTGAGAGATAGTCGATTCTTCGCTGATTTCTCCAGAGTGTAACATTTCTTTAAGTTTTGTATTTACTTTTGTTTGATATTCCTGGGTGGGATCCGAGTCCAAACGCTTGTAAAACCTGGTATCGTTGAGTTGTCGGTCGGCGTCAGATATATAATGTTCTTTGTCCATACGACAACCGCGGAACCTTTGTCTGTTGGTTTTATAATGATGTCACCATTGTTTTTCAATGACATCAGAGCTTGTCGTTCAGTGAGGTTGCTCTTCATGTGTGTTTTTGTTTGAGATTCTGAAATGTCGGATTCGATGTTATGAATAAATGTATCAAGCGAAACCGATTGTTTTGGTGGTTCCCATTCGCTTTTTAGTTTGAATTTGGAGTACATTTCATCATTGTTTGTGAGTAAAGAATCATCAGATGTGGTGGGTGTTTGCCTTTCCCGACTGACACGTGTTAGTCGGTTAGGTGTTTCCGAATGTTTTAATAGAAGGATCTAATGGGACCGAAGTGTTGTCATATAATGGCTCTTCTTTAGAAAAATGCGACCTTAGTCTTAGTTTCCTGCTGAATGATTTAGAATCTTCAAGTAATTTACCCCTGTCCAAGTAAGGAGGTTTGGGGCAAAAGTTAAGCCCTTTCGAGAGTAGCTTTTGTTTGTTCTCTGTGAGTTCATGACTTGATAGATTTACAACAATGTTTGATTGACTGTCGGGATAGCTTTGTGAATGTAAACGCTTGAAACGACGATTTCTGGGCTTTTTGCTTTCGCTTGAATTTGTTGTCGTTAAAGTGTTATTGAAAGGCAAACTCCTTAAGTTGTTAAGTTTTTTTGTTTTTGCCCATGTGTTTGATTTTGTAATTGAGTTTGTTTGAGCTTCTACCTCAGAGAGCAAGTTATTTAAAGTTTCAGGTTCTAAAGAATTTTCCAAATCAGACTTTATAGAGACGATTTCGTGTTCGATACGTTTTAAAGACGGAAACAATAAAACGCAAAGAAATCATCCAGCGCCGTAAAATTAAATTAAATAAAAGTTTAAACTCATTGAATGTGTAATGTTTTTTTTATGAATTGTTGCACAAGCAGTATTATAATAATGTTATCACGGTGAAAGATAATTGTTATTCATTTTCGAATTTCGCTTCTTAAATGTCCGACTTTCTGTGATATTGCTGATATTTTAATCACGGTCGCCATATGAAACTTGTTCTGCGAAAACTGGGCTTAATGCATCTGCGTAGTGTAGTCCCAAGTTAGCCAATCAGGGAGAAACTTTCTGCATAAAGTGTATCATAGGTTAGAACAGACATAACAAAACATTTCATAAAAGCGGCATTTGCTCGAATTGATTAGCCCGTGTGGACTGCACAGGCTAATCTGTGATGCCACTTAACGCACATGCATTCAGCCTTGTATTCCCAGTACGAGGTTCATATATGTAAAACAGTGGTGCTATTTAAATGACTTATTACTTCGGCCATAGGCGGCCAGTCGCGAAGAATGGTGGTTCTATTTAAAACAATAGTTAAATAATTAACTACCCTTTCAACGTTTTTTTTGTTTAATTGTGCGTAAAAAACAAACAGTGAAAAACGAAATGTATCGATCATGTTTACTGTTATCCTGCATATCTATATCTTTATCTATACATAATCTTTTTTGCTACGGCGAATGTTCGTTTGTAAATAACTGATATTTCCCTGTTTACAACAGTAAAATGTTAAAAATAATTGAAACGCTATTGTTTATAGATAGACATCAAATTATACGTGCAACATAATAGTATTGTATTTTACCGCCTACGGTGTATATATAGAATAATAAAAAAATAACAAAGCATCGCGATTTTACTAAATAATAATGTTTTATAAATTTCTCTCTTTTTTTGCTGATGTTGATGTTAACATCAATATATATCGTTTATGTTTGTATTTACCTAAACCCTTGTTCATATATAGTTATATTGTGTTTCGATCTTCGAATCTTGTATATGGAGTAATAAAAGTAAAAGTGAAATACTTACTATCTCGTCCACTAAAAAGGGTCGTGTCCTAGTTCTTCTTTAATGCTTCAAAAGAACTTGGTAACAGTTTGACGTTTAAATGACGATTGAACAATAATTGTCATATATTTAAGAAATAATTCGTGTACGTTATAGTTTGTTGAAGATTAACCCACAGCCAGAAGTTTAGACGCTTAGGGATTAAATCACGAGTGCCGGAAGTTCTTCTTTGTTTATATGAAATTTGGCACGTGCCGTGTTAGAATAATACAACAATGTATGCATTATCTTTTAACAAGCGAAATAACGCTCTCGACTATAAACAATGTTTGAAATATTGATTAATTAACGGAAATCGGTAAAATAATAAAGCGTTTGGAACTCTTTACCTCGATAATTTGGAAAATACGTCGAAAATACTGTTCTAATTTGTCTCACATCATGCACGACTGGGAGGCGCAGCGGAAGTGTATTGGCTTTGCTTTCAGAGGTCCCTGGTTCGAAACACGAGAACCACAATATGTTTTATTAAACTTTTTTTGCCATTGCGATATGATACAATAATAGATTATATACTTTACATATTAAATGACATTTTCCAAATATTTGAAAATATGTGAACAAGTCCGTTTAAGTTTTATTCATACATACGCATAGCTCAAAGCGACCTGGATGGTCATTAGCAGGTAGTTGGAATATTGTGTAGCGCGAGGCCGACTTTCCGAGGCTGCTCATCGAACGCTATGTGCGCGGCTTCACACTTACATGGTGCCTTCTAAAGCCTGCCTTGCCTTTGATAGACATAACCAAAGTAAATCAAGACTCTTGCATATTTAAAGTGAGACGCTACATACTTTAAGTCGACAAAAGGCTCAGTAAAGCTACCGGCTTCAATGAGCTTATCTTTATGTGTCGGCACTTGGCTTTAACGAAGCTGTCTTATGTCTAAATGAGGCTTCTGGGTTCCACGAAGCTGACGCGCGCCTTAATGAGGCTACCGACTTCAGTGACGCCCCTTGTGTTTCCAAGACACCGTACCTAGGATACACCACGGATGCCTTGGGCCCTTCTACTTGTCTTCGAAGTTTATATCGGCCTTAAAACAATCTCTGCAACACGGGCAGCGACGTAATGACTATGCAGCTAACGTTCATGAGGAAACAAAAGTACCCGCTGGAATCCCTACTTGTCCCAACCGCAAACCAACCTCACATGCGACGGAGCGGGGATTAAACACGGAACGCTCAGATGAAAAAAGCGTGTACCAACCACTGCGCTAACCGGTCAGCAAAAACTAAAGTTTATGAAGTCCTTCCGCGCCTGACGCTGCATTTTATGTGGACCCGGAGTGTGTCCTAGCAATCTTACCTAATTAACTATTTGACTCACGGTTGTTTAGGCAAATTTTGAATTCAAACTGCAATATCCAACTTTTGTTATTTTTTACCTGATACATATAATTATTTTTTATTTTAGTGAGGTATTGTGTTGTGGTGGGGGGGGGGGGGCGCCTAAATTCAAGGAGGAAAGCCTGGTACTTGCTTCCGGGAAGGGGCGTTCAATCCGGGTCGCCTTGGTAAGAGCGCGTGCACTGAACTTACTGTACAGCCTGTTGAAATTTGCTGACGATTGGTTTGCGAGCAGTTATACATAGGCATATAAAGCGCCACGAGGCAAGTTAATCGGAAGATCAAGACTTAGACACTTTAGGCGTTTCCGACTGCCCTTCGCATTCGACGATTTCTACTGATCATATTTCTCATTCACTGACACAAAACTCACCCAAACACCTAATAGATCACTTCTTAAAAATATTATCGCACTTTGTGAATTACACATGACATTTCCATACTGGGTACATGGTAGATGGTAAACTAAGGGAGGTAAGTAACGTCAAGTTACCATTACCAGATCATGACACATAGCGGATTACTTTGATGTTCAAGACTGCGTATCGCGATAAATGGTTGACATTTTTAGATGATATTTTGCACACAGCATTTACAATGCCCGTTCTTTAAAGCGCATTGATTTAGTCGTAATCGGAGCTACTCTTTGTCAAACATTTCGGTATGTTTTGCTGACATGTATATACGACTTTGTCGACTTCCGTCTCGTTTCGAAATCGAGGTTGAACATTTTTTGCGGCCACATGCTATATCTCTGTTGGAAAGTAAGAAGTTAACGCATTAATTTAAAGGCCGTTTAGTAGTATATCTGCCTGCAAACGTCCATTTCAGTATTGATTCGTGTTTAAGATTTTGCAACATCTTAAATGAAATGAAAAATTTGGGCAATAACGGATCAATCGTGATAATATGCGTATTGATATTATTAATATATTATATTAAAATATATGCAAATCTCGTTTATTTTTACAATAAATGATCTCAATCTTAATGTTTTATTTATGTACCATGTTCAATATCGATGATGATATATATTATTCAAACACTTTACATGGTTTATAAGATGCCCATTTCTTTTCGATATTTTAAGGATTTTCGACAGATAATTCACACAAGAACACCATGCGTAAAGTTTTGGATACAAGATTACATATAGAAAACAATTAATAACAAAAAAAGAATATAATTGTATAACTGGCAATGTTACTTGGCCATTGTAAACAACACATTACATTTTTCGACAGTTCAGCGTGTTAGATGCCCCCGGAGTGGCTTCTGTCACGTGATCCGTTATGGCTACAGCGGATCCATTAATGCATGAATTCTGCGGCGAAAATAGGTATCACAAATACATTTTGCCTGCGTTTAAAAATAAGACTATGCGCTGAATCAGTAAGCAAAGGTTATATGTAATCAAACTGGTGTAAAAGAACTCTCAAAACGTTTATTGCTTTTCACCAGAACAACTTAATTACGATACTGATCCGGTAATGGTAACTTGACTGTAATAGTGAAGAAACGTGAAGCATCGAATTTGACCCGAAACTTTGCGCCACAATTGCAACTAAGTGGCATCTGTAAGTGTTCTAGAACAAATCAGAGTGTTGTAGAAATCTGTTCCAGTTTGTCGTCCTTGAAGTGAGTCGCGTTCTACTTTCGAAGCTCAACACCGAAGAGCATTGAGCTATAATAGATGTCTACACAGATGCGCATGCAATTTAACCGTCGTGTAAGATAACGAGTGTTAATATCTAGAGCGTGTTTCAGTACGGGGTAACTTATACATCCTATATAAAGCGTTTAAGGTTTATTCACCTACTGTAGTATTGGATATGAAACGTTGACTTTTGCTGACAGTTGTTATAAAGGTAATTTTTCTATTTTGAAGCGAAGGTGCAATTTTCGAATTATCTCTTTCAGATGTAATGATATTCATTATTTAGTCTTTATGTAAATAAAGTGTAAATATCGATCATTTCATGTTATGTTATTTAGAATAAGTTTTCAGTAAAACTCTCGTTGTCTTAGTGATCAAATAATTTTGATATAATATCAGCGATTCGTTTTGCACATATGTGAAAAGTAGGTTTCACGTGAGTTAGGAAAAAATGGTGTAAAAATATAAAACTGGGAAAATTCGCGTCGTGAAATCTCCAGAAAGGGAATAATTGGTCTTTTAAATATTTGCGTATTTGCACGAACCCATCTTATTTTTTGTATAATGCGTTTTGCAGGAAAGTTCAGAATCAGTGCTTTATTTATTTACTTACCAGCAGAATATGCGTTTTTTTTAACAAAATTAACGCAAATTTCCTTCCTGTTGAGAATTGTTCGGACGGCATATGGGACATTTGTATTTTTTCTAAATGGGAAAGTGGTTTTACGGGTCATTTATGACGAAGGAAAAAAGTCGCTGAAATCAATAATATTTGTTTTTAGTTGCAAGTTCTGAAAGAGTACTAACACTCAAAGCTGAACTAGACTTTTCACATTTTGTCAAAACGACATTAAAAATAATGTCGTAGAGAGGAAATAATGCATGTGGCATATTTAAACAAACTAACTTACACTCCTAACTGAAAAAATGATTTTAGTATATGTTTACTTATTGATAATCAGTAGTTGGAACTGTAACTATTATAAAGCTTTTAAGTACGGTGGCACTGAGGTGACATCAACGCTCCAAAAAAAATAAAATCAGGAAAACACAAGTTATGTTTTCCCGTCGCCAAACAAAAAAATTATCTCGGGGAAACACAAAATAAGTCTGTTTTCACGTCTTTTTTTTTTGGAGCGGAAAACACAAGTTCTGTTTTTCCGTCTCTTTTTTTTGAGACTTGAAAACACAATCGCTACATAACTTGTGTTTTCCCGACTTTTTTTTTTGAGCGATGATGTCACCTTAGTGCCACCGTATTTAAGCGCTTTATAACGATTATTAAAAAAAAACTCACTTGTATTACCAAGAGAGATGTTAAACTACATAGTGTAATCAATAGTTTTCTTGGTGAAGTGGTAGCGCATCACAGTTTGCTTCTTTACGTCCTTGGTTCGATCCTCATGCCAGGCATATTTTTGTTGAAATTGTGTAATACTTTTTTGTTTTTAGCTATTCAAATAGTACAGTATTTTTAACCCTGTATTCTTGCGGTATTTGTAAATGACCCTGGCTTATGTTAACAAATAAATATGCGCGGGATATGGAGAAGAACAGGTTACTGTCCAGTCGTTTTGTAATATATCAGGCGAGGCTAAGAATAATAAAACGGTGAGGCTTGCCGAGCCGTTATGCTATTCGTGCCGAGCCTGATATATTACAAAACAATGGGACAGTAACCTGTTCTTCTGTTAATCATACCACATTTTCCTAAATATCTGCAAAACAATCCATTTTTTATATTTAAAATGTACGGATCCCCGCTGATTTTGCTGATCCGGCTTTTACATGTTGCCATACATGTAGCAACGGCGTTCGAAAAGACGACACGAATAATCGCTTATTTTAAACATCGTATAGAGAAAAAAACGTTGTTTGCACTACGAATGGGCAGAGTACACCCGCTTTATTTATAAACGTCTTGAATTGGAGATCAGGAATGTACTGCAGCGACAAATTTAATCGAAGAACAAACTTCACCGAATAGTTTTAGAGATGTGTATTAAAATTTACATTTTGATGATGGTGTCAATATTGGCATAAGCGTGTTAAATCGTTTGTTTAAATAGTTGAGTTACAGTTATCATTTGTCTTGACTTTCTGTGCAACACTTGCGAATGCAATCACTTTATCGATTTTTAAGATTTATTGTCACATTGATGACGTCATTTAACTTCTGTAGTGCGGGTTGTGGTGATTAAAAAAAAATATTCGTTTTTTTTTTGCGATTTATGACTTTAAACTAGAATCAAATATGTACGTTCTTGGTATCAAATTGTTTGTTTTGTTGAACCTGATTCATGTTGATAGAAATTGTTGACTTTATTGCAAATCCCACGTTACTCCAAACATTGACTGATACAAGAACTTTCTGTTGACCATGATATAAAAAAATATATTAGTCAACGTTATATCAGGCAGATATCAATGCGGTGATATGATAAATACTGTTTACATCAGCAAGAAAACATCCCTTTCTGTAAGTATCAATCTACTCTTGGAAAATAAGTCTTATAATAAAATTTCCCATTCAATTTCTCCACTTTTCGATGTTTATGTGTTCGTCTTCTTGGTTCAGACAGACATAATGATATTGCCAAATGTCTTGTTGCACTCCACATATTTTTGGCAGTCAGGCTTTTTTCAAATTTGTATTTTTAGAATTTAATTGATTAAAAAATAAACAGTGCTTGAAAATAACTGTCATATTTAAGAAGTTTTGTGTCGTTAATTCCATTTATTCAAACTGATATAACATTAATTAAACTAAAAGAAAATCTATCGCATGTTGCTCGTGATGGTATGTCAGATCTTAATCACATTTGGTTTTATATTAGTGCTAGTTAACCTGTTTTCTGCGGTAATATGCTTTTTGTTATAGCATAAATGAAAATAAGATGATAAAACTGCATATGTATTGCCAATGAAATTAATTTATCCGATTTATTTTATGCTTTTCGATGGTTTATATAGACATATATGTGAATTCAACTGCTATTTCACTATTTCAAACAGTGAAAAATAACAGTGAAAATAATCGATAATGTTAATTGTTCTACCGGAACTGTTTTTATAAATATTTGGTTTCCCCATTGTGACCCCCAATGTTACCAGGGCGATAACTCTGCATTCAATGTTTATAAAAACATACGGATAAGCTTCCCTCGAACATACACGTAATAACATTTCGGGGTGCCCATGGGGAATAATATTCTCCGTAATGACAAACATACAAACAACATAAAAATATAATTGGTTGAAATTGATGTAATATCGATTTTATTTCACTCGTGATCATAGAATACCATTTGCTATGATCACTCGTGAATTAAAATCGATATTCCACCAAATCCAACAAATATCCTAATAATGTATGTACACGTTTTGACGCGAATGATGATCCATTATTACCGCAAGAATACAGCATATCAGGCTAAATTTATTATATGTGGTATTTCCTTTAAATGTGAAACTCTGTTTAAAGGTCAATGTCATAGACAAACAATCGGAAAACAAAGTCTCTGACGTTATTATCAATCATAATGTATACTTAAAACTGAGTTAACTTTGTATGAATTGTGTTTTTTAAATGTGACCGATTCAATCAATGTTTTTGAATTTGCTATCAAAGAAATATATTTTTATACATAGCATTTGATGAATTTATATCGTTAGATTTTTGCAAGTTAAACGTATTGACAGCTTCGTGAAAACACTCAAAAATGTGTCTTTGATAATCATTTGCGCCATATCTGCCCTGTTTCTAGCTACCTTAAATGTAACACGTGTTTGTACGTAAACAGCCTCGCATGAAAGTATACTCTTAATATACAACAAACGAAGAACATAGCCACAAAAGTGACAAGACATGAACAGTCTAAGCGAGTAGGCAATGAATGCACGAGGATATTTTCCCGCCGTTTTCACAAAACAGCTGAATTTTAGAGAGATTTCAGGAAAAGGAAAACAGTCTGCTTACTTGCACTTTTTCGAAAATATGAAGTATCTGGACCACAAAAATTCTAATAAGCTTGTTCGCAAGTTGAGTTGTCTAACAAATACGGAAGTATGGGTGTAATGGCGAACCGCATGAAACTGGTTCACAAATAAGTGTGTATTGATGTCAGCGAATCACCAGACGACAACAGCGAGAAAATGCAACTGAAGATGACTGATTTTACGCATTCTAAGATGTATTGTCAAACATTGATACGCTGCACAAAAAACATAGCAATAATTTGAGGACCAGTTCCGGAGCAAAGTGCTTTCACTTTTTACAAGCTATTAAATGAATTTATGAAATGTGTTATCACCACGAAACGGGGAAGTGCAAGAGAAAATTGACATGTGCAATAATTCTGTTCCTTGAATATATTAATTTTTCTTCATAAACTGTTACACACTTGTGGCGGAAACTAATTGCACATTTGTAAAGCTATTGAATACAAGTAAAGAAATGTCATGACCATCAAGTACAGATGTACACAAACAAATCCAAGCAGTGATCACGTTCGTGAGCTATGTGCGATTTAAATAAAACATTATTAAATGAGTTATGATTTCCTTTAAATGAGCAAAATGCATGGTTTAATATTTTACAAAAGTAACGTTATTTGTATTTGTGAAAAAGCTATTTTTTAAGTTTGGCATAATTCTATTTAAATGCCATGTACATTATAGTTTCCGACCAAAGTGATGTTTGCCTCTCAATATGGAGCAAGATGCCCAATTTGACATCTGATGTCACTGTTAAATAACTTCAATTATGCATTTCTTCAAAAAAACATGCTTTTGGGGTTCTCTTGTGCTGTGTTATAACGGATGTTTTGAAATAGTCATACATATGACGATTGAAGGCTTCATAACAAACAGTAAAATGCTCATTGATTTTATTGTGTGTGTTTCCTTAGATCAGCTATAAACAATGTCTGGACGTAAAGAGATGCGGGCAATCCGTGTTGCCAACTATGGTGGACCAGAGGTGTTAAAGGTCGATCCCAAAATTCCAGTACCTGTTCCTACTGATACCCAGGTATTATACCTGCAATAACTGGCTGCAAAACCTGATACAAATGTGTTCTATAATACAAGAACCAGCTAATGCCGGAAAAGAACTGTTTTGACTTGAGAGAGAATAAATGTTATGATTTCGTTAGGTGAAACCAATATGTGTAACTATATTTTGTCATATTTAGTAAGTAACTACCTTAATTTATATTACTAGTTTTGTAAGCACAATTCGTTTTTGGACATATATTTTTGTGAAAAAAATGGATTTTGTGACTCTTATATTTCGGATATCCAAATCTTCACCTTTAATTATTTACTCTAAATATAATAAAATAATTATTTTGGACTTCTTGCATTTGATCAGAATGCCCTATTTCTATGGCGAGAAATTATATACTTAAAACAATTACACTTAAAAATTCCTAATTGAAGGCCCATCTCTACTATTTACTAGTTTTAGAATAAAATCGTTACATTTAAATCCCCTTCATATCAAGCTCTTAAAGTTGAACCTTCGTTAGTTTAATATGTAAAAAACGTTCATCCTTAAGTTCAAACTATTTGCAAACAAAACAACAACACAAAGTCCATTTTGTGTCAAAAAGCACGCAATTTTTCCCAATCCAAAGGACCCGGCCCCATTCCCAAAATTGTTTAAAAACACACTGCAAAGTCTACTTTTAGCGTTTTAAGGTACGAATTCTCGTGTATGGTCATTTTAAGAATCAGTTTGACTTGAATCAATTTGCGATAGCTGGTAGAGTACCTAAAATATGATATCTGAAGTTTTGAAATTCATCAGGTATTGGTGGAAGTAAAAGCAGCGGGGGTGAATCCTGTAGACACGTACATTCGTAGCGGTTCTTTTGGAACTACAGGTCCGCTGCCATACACCCCGGGCTCAGATGCGTCTGGAATTGTGTCAAAGGTTGGGGCCAAAGTAACTAAGTTTAAGGTATGTGATATGACATTATGCCTCTTCCTTAAGAGCTCTGTATTATTTTAATTATAGTATGGTATTTAACTATATATATTTTATAGTAATAAACTCTCCTGATGTTTTTAAGTAAATGTTATAATAAATAAACGTGCAGTAAGGTCTTTCTGGTTACGAATTATCAGGAGATTGAAGGCAAGCAAACATTTAGTTCATGTTGTTTAATCAGATGTTTATTTACTAATCCAGGGTGGCAAGATAGTGTTAATGTCAAGAAAACAGTGCGTAGACCAAGGTTGCAACGCCCAGCTCAGGGTTTCAACAAATACACAATACAAATTGCTGTAAAATATTGCAAAAATGTAACAATATTGACTTAAAACTTTCGAACATCTACTAAAATAATTATTCAAATGAAATGCCAGCAATTAAATGGCTTTAGTGAATGTCATGATGACTACGGGCCTATTACAAAATGTTAATGCTATCTCCCTAACCGTCTTTATATCTTCTGTCTGATTTCCACAGCCAGGGGATAAAGTGTATGTTATAAAGAATGTTTCCGGCGGCTATGCGGAATTCACGGTTGCTGAGGAGACTATGGTTGGGAAACTACCGACCCATCTGAGTTTTGCCCAGGGTGCCGGTCTTGGTGTACCATGCTATTCAGCATCTCGGGCATTCATAAAGTAAGAAAATATGTCTATACTTATGAAGTGTGTCTTGGGGAAAACTGTTCCAGAAAGGAAATCAGTTCAGATTTGTATAATAAGTAAAGCATGGCCAAGCACTGGCTTATTAAGTTTTATTTCTATTTACATAGGATTTCCCTTAAACAGACAGAACAATAAACCTGAGAGTGTCTTCTACGAATAGCTGTGCCAGAGGACTACACTTTGCGCAATCTAATTAATATGGTCTCTAGGCCAACGCTTATTGTATACTTTTCAATCAAATATAGGGAAACAACTCTTAATTAAGATTCGAGTGTATGAGATTGACAATTTACGAAAAAGCATTTTAAGATTGGTCTACAAGTTAACGGTTTATTATTAGAGACTATGACTTTTGTTTAATCAAAATTGAAAAGATGAAACTACACACATTAAGGAGAGACCAAGCTATAAAGTGTATAAACAGTCATAATCGAAATCTGAAATTTACGTAAATAAGGCAGATGCTAACTGAAATGTAACAACTGTTACACCGTAAAATATGACTGATAACCATTTAGTTTTTCCTTTATAAATATGCTTTATAAAGTATAAAGATCCTTACACTTAAAAATTTGTTTTCGAAAGTCAAACTCTAAAAGCAAGGACCGTCTTTGTACTATACCATTTCTTCTCCAAATGTAAGGGTTGTCTCAACGTATGCAGTGGACAAATAAATAGCATAACTGTGGTGATACAATAATGATCATTCATACACTGGCTCTATTATATAAATGGTCATGTTATCGGCAAATCGGCTTAGGTTGTTCTTGTCTTGTTTGCTGTATATATAATTATCTATTTTAGATCGGATAATTTAACCCTTGTGGTTTTTCTATGAACACTATGACTTTTATATGTAAAGATTATACTAACAGTTACTCCTTCCCCTATATACTCACATTTGAGTATATTCGACACTTCTTAATGCAATCATCCGTAGTTATCATGGTAATATTTGTTGTTGTTTTTTAGAGCGAAAGGTAAAGTGAAGTCAGGAAACACCGTGCTTGTGCATGGAGCAAGTGGAGCGGTAAGGCAAATCAACACTTTAAGTATGTTTTTCCAAAGTGTCATACTGAATCTCAATTTTTTCGTTATCTTTTATTACATCCTTTTATGATGTTTACGAAGGGTTTTTTTCCATTAAAAGAGATAGAGCTTTACCTCTGTTTATCGCAAAAACATGGTTGTTCAAACACAAAGTTTATTTATTTTAAAATATTTTCTAATAACGTAATACTTAACCATTTTTTAACTAATTGATTTCATAACTGTAGATAAGATAGGGTTGGGACACAGTATTTGTTTTTCACACAGAACACTAATTTAGTTTAGATTATAAATCGAATATAGGTAAGCAGCACAACTAAATTTGACTCTTTAAATTTTAATCTTAACATTATAACTCTTGGGGTGTGGATCCAAGTGAAAGACCTGTAGGTTGTTTTATTCTCACAAGTTTTAACAAGTAAATATTATTGCAATAGAAACATGTGTAGTTATTTTTAAGCAGACACCTTTGGATTTCATTAAGATTTATTTGATCTTAAAACGTTAAGAAATTGTGTGAATATTATTCAAAAAGCACTGGACCTGATGCTCAAACAAGTGACCTGGAAGTTGCGTCTGACAGAACTTGTTCAGTTCTTCTGATGTTGTAGGTGGGTCTAGCATGTGTCCAGATAGGGAAAGCCAAGGGCTTAACAGTCATTGGAACAGCAGGTACCAAAGAAGGGCTAGACTTGGTTCTTAAGCACGGAGCTGCAAAGGCTTTTAACCATAAGGAACAGGGCTACATTGACAAAGTACTGGTAGGTCCGGCAATACCCATATCTCACAATTATTTTTGTCAATTATTTTGTATATGATACACACAATATATACATATATATATATATATATATATATATATATATATATATATATATATATATATATATATATATATATATATATATCACTATTTTGTCTATATTATACTTGAAAAAATAATGCTTGTAATATTGCTTAGTTGTATTGTGCTAAATTTATTCAAAGCATGCGTCTGGGATGAAGTGTTTATTTAGATTTGTAGATAGAGCTTCATATCTTTAAAACCATCTTCCCTTAATCCACTATTATCAAGGCCTTTATATTTGGTATGCGAAATCAAATTGTGTTCAAATATTTCCTCTTGCATCAAAACTCGTCATGCCCAAAAGCATAACATCTTAGTTCAGAGCATGAACGGCTAAAGGTTATTGTTATTACCATGTCGTGTTCGTCGTAAATTGTTGGCTCGTTACCAGTCTAGTGACCACAACTTTGAAACTTTGTCGGAAGTAGTATTTTTAGAATACCGTGGCCGAGTTTGAATCTGGGTCAACAGTCTGTGTTACCAGGTATTTCTTTATTTAAGTGTTATAATTCTATAGAGTCCACGTGTATTACTCAGTTGTGATTAAACTTCGTCATAATACTTATCTTTTTAATTCGTCATAATACTTATCTTTACAATATATATATGCTAAATTTGCTCCTGGGTCAATGTCTAGACTGACTTTAAGTCTTGGTCACAGGCATAAAAAATAGGTCACCCTTTCAGATCATATACAGACCTAGCAACTACTCTATAGAGGCAATGTTTTAGACTCCATCTTTATGAAATTTAGTCAGAATGTTAGCCTTAACGATATCTAGAATGACTTCTAATCTGAATCATTTACGTCCAAAACCTCGGTCACCAGGTCAAAACATAGAAACTTTCTTACCGTTCTAGAGGCAAAATTTATAACATTATCTTGATGAAACATAGTCAAAATTAGAAATACCGACACTATCTAAAATAATCTACCACCCCAAAACCCCAAAAGAAGTAATGACCCAATCTTGATAAAACTTGGTCAGAATGTGTATCATTTAATTGACTGAGCAAGAATCTGGTTCACGTGCGTCCAAAAACTAGATCATCATATGCAATCTTAGAAACCCTTCACTAGATAAAAAAATTATGACTAAAATTTGTATAAACTTTTAAATAATGATAACCGTGAGATTTTCTAAGCTGCATTTAAATCCCATGCGTGCAAAGACTATGTCAGCAAGCCAAAATTTACAATATTAAAACTTGTAACCATTCTAGAGGCCACATTTATGACTCAATATTGATGAAACTTGATCAAACTGTGTATCTTAACAATAAATGTTCCTAGTCCGAATATGGGTCACATGGGTTCGAAAACAAGGTAGTCGGGTCAAATCATAGGAAAACCTGTAACCACTATATATAAAAAACAATTAGGACCAAATCTTGATGAAACTTGGTCCGGATGTTTATTCTGATATTTTTTAGGTTGTGTAAAAAAACTAGTTCACGAGGTCAAATATAAGATAAACAGTATTGCAACTCTAGAGGCTACATTATTGACTCATTTTTTAGGAAACTTGATTTAAATGTTTATCTTTACTACACCTAGGCAATTTATGATTCAGGTCACTAAACTATAGAAACTAGGTCACCATATAAAATAAAAGAACATTTTTGCCACTCGAGGGGCAACATTTATGACTAAAATTTGAAGAAACATGGTCAGAATGTTTATCGCGACAATATCGAGGCCACGATTGAGTCTGGGTCTGTACGTCTAAAATCTCACCAGGTAAAAACAAATGTTACCATTCTAATTCAGTCTTGTTGAAGCTTGGTTATATTGTTTATATTTACAATATAATGGCTATGTTTGCATTTGAGTCATGTTTGGTAACAATAGTCTTCAACATTGGTGTCCGTGAACTCAGATTAGCGTTTAAGGATCATCATAACCCAGTTGTTTCAATTGTATCATCAGCAAAATACTCCCTCATGCTATGCCGTCATTCTCTTTGATCGTGATAAATTTATTACATGCAATGCATCAATACTGATTTAATTTTGATGCATTTTTTAATTACATTATTGACTACAAAAAGCATAATATAGTTTTTGACCGTTTTCAGGAAGCCACAAATGGAACGGGACCAGATATCATCATAGAGATGTTGGCCAACGTGAATCTTGCTACAGACTTGAAGATAATCAACAAGGGAGGCATCATCGTGGTAGGTAGAATGTAGGAATATTGAGCACCGGCGTGTCTTTAATGAATGGCCTATTTCCTATACAATACAGATCAAGACATACTACACAATAATTAAAATAAAATAGTGATTTAAGCTGGGGTCACCTTTGATAGTGCATGTTTATGAAACGTTATGGTATTGAAAGTTTTGCGGTTAGGAACAAAATATTGAGTCAGTGTTAAAGGATAGCTTGGTGCCTTTTAACCACGAATCAGGAATCACAACTCGGTGTCTTGGAACCAGGAAACAGTCCCTGGTATATATGAACAAAGAACATCTCAGATGCAAGGCAAAAATAATATCCACATCTTGTAACTTTGCACCAGTACACTCATAAGTGACTGATCTGTTTGAACATATTTAATATTCTCCGTGTATTTAACTGTTATATTTTATAATGGTATTTGAATGTGTGCATGCATTTCAGTAATACCTAAGTATGTCTATTTAAAAGGCAATTTAATGTAATACAATTATAGTAAACCGTTAAATACAAAGTTTACGAATATGGTGTCGACAAACTATTGTTTATGTCGGAATCAGATGTAAGCCAAGAAGGACAATACGACATCTTTTGTTACAATTCATAACAATATTTGATACAACTTTGTTTGGCTTAGCTTGAATCAACTGTTCTTTTTTGAATGCATTGATATTTTATTTTATTTCATGGAATGACTATTGTGTATTGCATACATCAAAACCGTGTGATTTAGTTGAATACATCGACTTCAGTATTAGGGTATGCATTGATTGCGTCTTATAGAATTCTTCTTCTGCATGTTTATGCTATTTGTTTTTTGTTGCTTACTAGGTCGTTGGAAGCAGGGTAATGCAGAGATCGCCCCAGGTTTACTCCTGTTTAAAGAGTCCATAGTAACTGGGTTTGCACTGTGGAATGCCCCACCAGTAAGTGTATAGTACAACTGTTACGACATCATGAAATATAATGTTCTTATATACGGTTATTTAACGGTTTTGTTGATCAATACGATAATGTATTTATACTAGTACTAGTTGACATACCATATTGGACGATGCCAGTAGTCCAATGTAAGAATGCCAGCTGTTTGCAAGTACTTGTATAATAACTGTTTTGTATTCATCGCTTTTGCAGAACCTTTTTATTAATTACTTACTATATTTCAACTTACCAGAGATACACGTGCTCATGGTGAGCTATTGAGATCGCCATTTGTCCGTCGTTCTTCGTCAGTCTGTGAACTGATTTTAAAATACTTATACTGAACTTTCTCGATGTTCAATGGGTTTTTTCGGAACACGCATGTTATAGGTTATGTTGTCATTCCTATTATGTTCGAGGAACAAGATCAAAGCAATTCATGAAAGTGTAGAGAATTGGGTTTATGGTGGTCTCTTCGACCCTGCGTTCTTTTTTTCATAACACAGAATTAAAATATTCTCTTCCAAGACACGGAAAATCACTTCTATTATATGCGATTGAAATTATTTCTTAATCCCATTCTTCCGCTGATTCAGGTAGTGAAGTACTCAGTTATTGGAATAATGTGAGCTCTTAGTACTACTATACTAGCTTTCCCAGGGGAAACGTTAAAGTAAGTTTAATCACTACGGTGTTATAAATGAAGCACATTTGAAAATAGCAAACATTCATAACAAACTTCATTGTGATAACCATGAAAAGCATAACACTAAGTTAATATTTTCAATGCTAGTATAACTTACGTAACGATTGATACAATTAATGCCCACACATTTAATACTTACTGGTGTACCGAACCTTATTTTTTAAGGTCACTTTTTAATTGCACATGGCGAGATTTTGTGACCGCATTTAGTCCGTCATGCATCATCAGACATCAGTATAGAGTTCGTCCACTTTTCATTCAAATTAATCTGGTCCGTTTTTAACGGAACTTCGTAGGAATGATATTCAGGTCACCCTCTTCCATATATTTAACATAGTTCCGGAATCATGCATATGTAGTTTAACACAGCTGAAAATAGAGTTAAAAAAGAGAAAGTGTTCTCTTTAACATACTGGGACAGGGGTTCAATATTTGGCGTGTAGCATCATACATTGGTCCTCTACTAAGTTTGTTCATATCACGCTCTGGAGATATATGTAGTAAATACGAAATATGTTTGTTTGTAATCTTAGGTGGTCAGGGGTTTCGTATTTGGTGTGTAACATTTATATTGGTCCTCTACTACGTTTTTTCAAATCAGGCCTCATATGAATGAATATATAGTTATATAATAAATAACTTATAAAATCTTAATATTTGAAAGTGCAATGGTCAGTGGTATAATACTTGGTGTTTAACGTCGTATAACGGTCCCTTAATTACTTTCTTACAAAGAATGCCACTAACAGTAAAACTTGCCGCTACAATAGGTCACATAATATTAATATACTTTAAGTTTTCTTTTCTTTTTCTCAAAACAATTCCTGATGGTCAGGGTTTTCTATTTGTTGTATAGTATTCGTAGATAAAACAAGATCGTTTAACTTATACCGGTTGGTTTCATAATGATTACGACCCATTAAAAAGGTGAACAATTTAGAGCCACCGTGGCCCTCTTGTTTATATTGCCACCAAAATCAAACCTGAACTATTATCATTTTGACCAAAATCTTTCCGTCACAATATTTGCAGGAGGAATGGATAGAAATGCATCAAGTGATATCAGAAGGACTTACTAAACGCTGGCTCGTACCCAACGTCCAAAAGGAGTATAAGCTGGAAGAGGCCTCGTTAGCACATGAAGAAATTATCAACAATCCTGGAACAACGGGCAATAGGATTCTCATTATTTAACTTCAAGTACTCATGTTCAAAACTTTCAATTAAATTATGCTTGTTCTTTCAAACAAGTGTTTTGTTACGTTTTGTAATTGTAACAATTTGTATGTGTTTATTAATGTTGTGTGCTCGGTAGTGTGTTTATAAATATGAGACATTGGATCTAAATTAACATTATTGTTGTAAAAATCGACATGAACTATTTGTTCCACATACGTATTTTTTGCTGTAAAGGTTCCTTATACTTATACAACAATTATAAGTGGTTCGCTAAGAGGTCAAATTTCACAGTCAAAAGTCAATAAGATATCATTTCATAATGCAAAATATTAGATCTCGTATTTTCATATTTTAACAAACAAATATATATTAACCTTCTTACTATTTGATTAGAGCATTATAAAACGTTGTTTTAAATTTAAATGTATATAAGTATGTGTATTTTGTGTGTGTTTGAAGGGTTCGTTGTGCATATTTCCATTGTTAATGTTTTCGAGTTGGTGATATAAAGCCATTGTTATTATGATCTGATACATTTTGTATTATTATCAATATGGTAGTGCTTTAAGTTTTTTAATAAGCAGACGATATAAACAAGTAGTTGTGTTGTTTTTTTAAACATGTAGGATGTTTTTCTCGCGCAATGTAGCATAGGTTTCATGCCATGTGAGTGTTTTAGCAAACCCTTGCTCTTCGTAACTTCGAACTAGTTATATACGTGAGAGGTCCAGCGTTGTTTGTACATAGGGAATAGATGTGGCTTTCCATAGAGGTGGAAGTCCGGATTATAATGTTTATTTCCATTGAATTCGGATAATAATGTTAATTTTAATTTTATTCGAACAGATCTTTAACCCCAAGTATATCTTAACACAATGCAATACGATACGGTGACAATATCACAATCTTGCCCCCAAACAAGAATTTTTAATTAAAAAATTTCTCAAACAATGCTACAAGATCACAAACTCGTGTTCGCTTTATTTATGTGCAATTTTATATAACCATTTCAATCGGTTTAATTTTATGATAGCGTTATTTCATTTATACTGGGTTAGCTTTATGGCATGATTGCTATAGAAAATAGTTGTTCATAAACAACAAATAACAAAGTTTATTTTTAGTATAAATTAATATTATCATGTTTATACTACGTAATATGCGAACACCAGAAGACGGCAATGTTGCCATACCGTGTGGTATGTTTCGTCATTCTAGGCTAGCACGCAACGTACGATTGTTTGCTCTTAATTACCTTTGCGGTAAAACCTAAAAGGAATTTTTCACGTTGTGTCAAGTCTATGATAGCAATCATTTAAATGTTATACAATCATACCGCATCTATAAGCAAAAACACATTGTTTTATAATCATTGTTGAATATATGTATCACACTCTTTTAAAAGAAAACACACCCACACTCATGTTAATAATTAAGATACAAGTTAGGTGTACAAACTTTCACAAAAAATCTAATGATACGAAAAATATTAAAGTCTAAATAGTCTGTCAGTACGAGTCCAAGTCACTTGTTATGGTCTGTGTATTCAATATTTGTCAGCAATAACAAGAGTCAATATGTACTGGAGGTTTGGCATTACATATACATACTTTGTCTAAGAAATCAGAATCACAGCAGCAAATACTCCAGCCGCACGCAAGGAATGTAATGCATACCTTTCACATGAGATATTGTATTCATGTATAGAGACTACATTTAATGAAGACATGCATAGTTTCAACATCGAAGTCCGCACAACATGGCATGCGGCCTCGGATATGCTTTGTCCGATTGATGCGTGCGTTGTAACGTCCTTATCATCAACCACGTCTGTATATAGAAACACAGTCCGGTAATGAGATTTCGCGACCGCGCAAATTTGTCGCGCGTTAGATTGCTTTTGAAATCGACGCGTTTTTCTGCGTGAAACTCATTGAATGCAAGCTTATATCAGCTCAATAGCCAATGCAGCATCATACTTTTTTAACCTGTATTTACTTAGTAGAGTGATTTTTGTCGGTGATTGCATTGAAAGAGATCTTAACCATGTGTTGAAAACTATCAAGAAACTAATAAAATATTCCACATATCAAGTATTTTCGTTGGTTTATGCTTTATTTCTAAATTGATAATTATTTTTATATATTGAACAAGTTTTTACGAATTATTTCATTTTTGGATTTATATCTGATAACTTTACAACATGTATTTCAAATTGTAATTGCGTAACGTAATGTTGATAAAATTACGTTTCGATTCCAAAAGTGTGTGAGTTCGATTGCTTTTGACACGAGACATGACTCGAGGCAGTCTTTGATTAAAGTATTAAGCCCATATATGGAACCTAAGTATTTAGGTATTTTGCACTTGCCTTACGGCTTCAATCTATGGTACATTACCTGCTAGAGCGGGAAAGGATGAACGTCCTACAAGCAAGACACCGACGGATAGCCTATTAAATGTTGGCCTTCAGACTACGAGACAGAACACCGATTTCTTTAGGGTTTGTGGTAGCTGCGGAAAAAACGCGCAATAACGAGAGGGGGGCTGGATATCCACTGAGCAAAGATGAGATGTCCCCCAATTATAAGGATGGTAAAACGCATAGGGTAACCTCATGAGAAGGCGAATGGGCGAGGCCAGGCTACACCACACCGTGTCCAAAACCTCCATGTTCCGTCCGAGGATGAAGTCGACAGCGCAAGTTCAGGGAATGTCACAAAAGAAGGCTCGGAGGAGAGCAGTGCGATGGAACCGGGGGGCACTCAGCACAGAGCAACAGCAAACGACAACCTAACAGAGCGGATCAAATGGCCAGCAAGCTCACAGAAGAAGGAATGGCATACGTTGGAGGAGGAGGTAGACATGGTTTCAGGCGGCCCTTTCGGGACGGTGGTCCGAAATCTTGCAGTGATATCAATTATCATGCACTCCATAGGACTGTGCACATTTGGTTACAGGAGAAAAGAGCGGCAAGGACAACGCCGATACTAAATCGACGCCAACCCAAGATCAACTACCTCAGGGTAGCTAGGACAACAAATTATGCGCCTGCGTGAATCGTATCTGTCAGCATGTAAACATCATGTAACTTATTGTTATGTTTCAACGTTATTGCAATTTTATTTTAATAAATTGTTATCAAGAGTTGATGAAAATTAATTGATTTATCGAATAAGTGCTTTTGATGTCCTCGTAAGTAAATGATATATTTATGATGTTTATAGTAGAATATTGTCATTTAATGTGATTTAAACAATATTGCATGGTCGTCACTGTCAATTTCTCGCCCATTAGATTTGGATGATTTCAGATGTAGCTCACAATTCCGATACATGTTTGTCCTGCGGTTTTGCTTATTGCAATGGAATATTTGTTATTGTATTATGTTTAAAAAAGGCTGAACGCATCAGAGTATTTTTTCATATATGACTTGTAAAACAATTTTCAGGAGGAACAACTGTAATAAAGATAAAAAATACTGTACATATCAACTCTTTTTCAATCTTTAATAAAAGATTTATTGACATGTGTCATTAATTGTTAAGATTGTCATGACACATGAGTGAGGACCTGTTCCTATCAGATTCTGACTCGGAGCTGAACTTTAAGTCTTCAGAAAAATACAGAATTCAGAATACAGAAAAGGATTTGGAGGTAAAATTTAAAGCTTATATTTTTAGCCTACTAAACATGTACCAGTCGGCCAATTTTAAAATGAATTTTATAAAAACAAATCAGCAAATATCAATATTAATTCAATTCATGTGATGTGAATTATAGAATCAGATCATTTTTATGAATGATTGCCAGAGTAAGATATTTAGCTCAGTTTTAATTCTGATTTATTGATTTTTTTTAAAGAAAATAATTTGGGATTGCTTAATCTTTTTATCTTACTTTTTCATTACATGCTGTTGTTTTTTTCATAGGAGTATCTACCAAGCCCGGTCTTCAGGAAGCGGAAAAGGGAAATTCCTGTAGTAGATGTAAGTAGGCGGTCATAAAGGTCACTTCAGTGTAACCATGCTTTGAACAGTTTACAAATTAAATGTACAGCATGCAGTCTAAGAAATAAAAACTTTCTCACTAGACCGTTGCAAGTAAATATATTGTCAGGTACATTCCGGTAATGAGTTCTAAATTGTTAGCCCACCTGGCAAGTAACATTTTTGATGTGAAAGATGCTATTTAATTTTAAAATATGTTGAAACCATACCGGCCGGAATGGCTGAAAGTTTTAAAAGTTAATTTCTAAGACTGAGCATTATGGTAGTGATTGTGTGTAAGCCTGTTCCCATTGTCCCATAAGGTATTCACTTGTATAATGTTATATGCATTTTTAACATTCTAGTACTTTAGTATAGTCTATTAAAAGCAGAGTTCTCAAAACATCTAAATATGTTCTGTTAACACTACAAACCGTCTTATAATTTGGATTGAAAAAAGCGTGTCTTTCACTGAACACACCGATAAAGTTGAACTGTGTGTATTAATTTATCTTTAAAATAGGAAACGAAAAAGTCAGTAATATGAGTTCTAATTGTATTGTTTTTCAACAATATATATTCAATTTATTCAGATAAATATATAATTAATATATGAGATACTCAGATTTTTGTATTAAATATGTTATTATTTCATACAAGTAGGCATTGGATTTTTAATAGAACGGAACAAATAATATGATATAAAATATGTATATAATTATACTATATTCTTTTTATATAATCTTCTAAATTTATTTAACATTCAAATCAACAAATTGGGTCCATTACATCATAAACATGAATGTGAAACAAAAAAATTCACTGTTCATGTCATGGTATAATGTCAAAAACTCGGGTGATCAGGCGATCTACACCTTCAAGATGATGGAAGATTTCAAAGAAAATACCTTGAAACTGATACAGTCTTAGCAGAAAATAATAAAATGTTAAATGCAGTTGTTAGCATTGGTTACTATATTCACACATTCCCTTCAATAAATGTGTTCAAGTACAATAGTGTGTTTACTGTCAAAAAACTGACAGACAAAAACTTCTAGTTTCCGATTTTTAAAATATCAATATCTTCCTTATTTGGCAACATTTGTTAATGAAATAAAGAGTTTTTATTTTGTTTAAGTGTCCTTTAAAGAATATGTACAAGTATCACAGATGTTTTAAACTTGTATAAAATGTGTTGTCCTGGCTACTCAGGGGGGAAGCATACGGCGCCATGTATAAGATATAAGGACGCTTCAGAAGAAGAGAGATCAGCATTTGCCGAGTTTAGAAAGAATCTGCGCGAGGACTCTAAGACCTTTAAACAGTTCCGGACTATTTCATTCTGTATGTTGAAGGAAAGCCGTTCTTGTCCATCCAAGCAACGCGACTTACTAAGTACATGTTGTCGGACAATATGTGGACACTTAAATGCAAAAAAGAGGAGTTCCATGAGTCTCATGATGACTTGAACACACCAGCGTGTTTAAACAGCTCATAAAAGAGACCATGTCAACCAAAGGAGATATGACGGCCTTGTTGTTGAACTAAGCCAATGCATATGGAACAGTCCCGCACAATCTTGTAGCCCTAACCCTGAAGAAGTATTTGTACCTGAGAAGGTTCAATAAATGCTGAAACACTATTTTGACACTATTTTAAGCTGCGCTTAACAGTGTCCGACTATGCAACGTAATGGCAACGCCTTGAGGTTGGGATAGTTACCGGTTGAACTATCTCTGTCATTCACTTCTCTGCAGCGATGAACTGTTTTTCACTTCTCTGCAGCGATGAACCTAATTTTGAAAAAAGCAGAGAAGATGAGTCAAGGTCCAATAACCATCTCAGATATACGCCAGCCACCAACAAAAGCCTTCATGGATGACATGACCAATAACAACTAAGTCAGTTCCAGAAGGAAGACGGGTGTTAGAAGACTTAGAGCGAAAGATCTCATGGTCAATAATGAAGTTCAAGCCAGCCAAAACCATAAGCTTACTCCTGAAGAAAGGGAAAGAACAGGACCGATTTCGCTTCAGAATCAACGGAGAACTCATCCCGAGAGTGACCGAGCAGCCAGTAAAGAGCATTGGTAAGAGTTTCAGAAGCTCTCTCAGCGACAATGAAAATGTGATAGAGATGTGGCAGCAGTCAGAAGACTGCATGCAAGCAGTGGACAAGAGCGGTTTACCTGGGAAGCAGGGAAGTACACGGCTTTGATCTACAAACATGGACTTCTACCAATACTTCTGTGGCCTCTTCTGGTGTACGACGTCTCAATATCGACTGTCGAAGCCATGGAGAAGAAACTAAGCGGCTACATCAGAGGCTCGGAGTTCCAAGAAGCTTCTCAAGTATCGGATTTTACAGCTCTGGCAGCAAGCTCCAGCTTCCACTTTCCTCTCTCATAGAGAAGTTCAAGGTCACCAATGTCAGACAATATAAAGAAGTGAAACTCCAGCTGCTGGAGCAGTATTGAATTTTCATTAAAAACAATTAGTTGGTCCTTTATTTAAGGCAAGTGACCGATTGCCCAAACAGTACAAAACAGCACAATACAAACCAACATAAACACAAAATACGAATAAAGCTGGGGTCACCGCCTTGGAACGGTCAATGCAAAGCATTGGGGGTTTAAACCTGGTTATAGAGCGCTCAACCTCACACTTGGCCCAGCAATATTCATAATACATTTAAGTGTAAATAAAATTTAACGTCATAGCATTGTAACTCAAATTAAACAATAATAAAAGGGAATTAAAACTCATTCAATTTAATTACTATTTAATTACTCAAGTGCATTGAAGATACAAGAGTAACAGAATTACAACTTTTTGACGAACGATCAAATAAAACTATTAACAATTGTCAACTACATTCCTTTTTTATAGAAAAGATTTGAGAATATAGAATCATAGAGTTAATATCTCAGATAATCATCGCGCAAATACAGGAAGAAGCAGAAATAATGGGTGTAAAAATTCCATATTACATAGCTTGGTTGTTTATGTGACTGCTAAACAAATTAAAAATAATTAAATCAAACAAGAAACGCCTATCAGAGAGAAAATATAAATAAAATGAAACGTTATAAACTTAATGACCTATGCATGTAGATTACAACTGGGAAAGTCGGTCGTATGACGTCACAAAAATCCATAATGACATAATGACGTTAACAAATTCCAAGGGCAGTACTAAATAAAAATATTAATGGGGCTGTGCTACTAATAAAACAAGTTTATGTGATTTAATATTAAGAAGCAAATGAATAAAAAATGTAATTCCATTAAAGCGACATTATTGGAATCAAACAGTATTTAGGTGTTTTGACAACTTAAGACAGAAATGATTTGATGTACGATTTGAGTCCAAATGTAGTTTACATGCAGATTTGTTCATACGACACAATGACACAATTTTATTCAACAGTGAAAAATGCCTATAATGTATAAGTCTTGTTTCTGTGAGACAGTGCAGACAAGAAAGTCAGTGGAGCCTGGGTGAGAGTCAACACAGGTCGGAAGTGGAGAGCAGACAAGACAGTCTACGACGCAGAATCCAGGCTCACGACATCATGGGGACAACTACATCTAGCAGGTTTGGATTAGGATGTGTACCTAGAACCAATTGGAGGGCTACATAACCAGAAGAGAAGAGGGGGATTGTCCAGGGTAAAAAAAGGGTACGCGTTTGCCCAAGATCACGGTTATGGTGATGGTGAATACTTTAACAGGGATTTAACATTGAAACTATGTACAAAGCTGGTCTCAGCAGTAACAACATCAACAAGTGGCTATTGGTTACCATGCTTTCAAAGAAGTCTATTTCCTTTGTGAGGTTTTATTGAATTATTCATAAAAATAAAATTAAAAAAAAGAACACAAATATGTATGGTATAAGAAATAGAAATCAATTAAAATCAATTTCAAATGAGCGTAAATTGTGGAAATAACACTGAAATATTCAATAAATGGCGCTTTTATTATATGACAATCATTGTTCAAAAAGCATCCCAGTGCAATATGGCGTAAAACGTAAAATGGTATTGGGGTCTATGAGGAAAACAAAAAACCATTGTGTTGCTTGAATTATGTGAGTTTTACAGTTACACAATCAATGACTTCATACTGGCCTCAAATGCTTTGTTAGCAAACTTATTTGATTACCGGTACACATTTTGTGCTGTGTATCCTATGAATGTCAGTCCAAGGGCGGCTAATGCATTTTACCCCCGTTTGCGCATCTTTGTAGCATTTGATTACCGATGGTAGGTATTATATATTTAAGGATGAAGATATTCTTAATGACATCTAACGCAAAATCCATCTTTTTCGGCATAGCTGTTTAACGTCACTTTTGACATTACCTGACCTTTGTAAGTGTCCAATAAAATTCAAATAAAATTTCCCGCGGCTAGACACGAATGAATACACTTCATTTATTTCATTGGCTGATTTGAGCATACCACCAGAACATTGGAAACATGACCGCGTCTTTGTAACACTGTTTTACTGCGTGTTCAGCATTAAACAATTTTATCTCTAATGAAAAGGCTTGATAGATAGAACAGTTTTACACTCAACTCTTGACATCAATACAGTTTGTGCGTGCACCTTTTATTTTCAGAGGATTACCAGCGCCCGAGCGTTTGTACTTTAAGGCTATGTTCTCATATTTAGTAATTACTTCCATATTCCTGTCTTTGTACTAGTATATTTAAGTTCATAAAAGTATCGTTTTTCCCTATCCTGATACTCGTTTTGGTAAAACCATTTTAAATTGTTTTCGAAACTGAACATTTAACATGTAAAAGTATAATTTTTTAAACAAGCCGTCGTTCCAGCAGTGGAAGCGTGGCCTCACTTAAATACATTGCATTCCAACCCGCAAGGTATCAGGGTCAGTTCACGGCCAGTAAAATAATCGTTATATAATATAGACGCTATCGCTAAACAAGGTGAACTGGAATTTTCTTTAGACCAGAAAAAGGTTAAATGAAGATATTCAGCGATATAATTATGGTATGTCAATAATAGATTCTTAATGTGTTTTCAACAATACCATGATAAATATTATTTTTGGTTAATTTAACAAGAATTAGTCCACCATATTGACTAATGTATTAAGAATGAGCGCGATGATTCTCGATACTGTTAATAATCGAATCAAATAGCAATGCCCGACAAACCACTAAAACAGGTTTGTTCGAAAAACGCGCGTATAAATATTAAAAATATATACGGATACTTCGCGTGTGGCCGGTTGACTCATATGTTTTAATTTCACTTCCATTCCTGTTTTGGTTTGCTGTTTTATATCTATAGGTTTATGACCAGCAATATGGAACAATGTAAAATAGGCCGCGAGAACTCCGCGTAAACATCCCGTACTGCGTGTGATGCAGCTAAGCACAGAAAAAGACATTCGCTATCTTTGATCTCATTCATTGAACTCTTTACCTTTCACCAATTCCAACCACAATCAACGCCGTATATCTTTTAAAAGTTACATTACTACTCAAAATCAACGAAAATTTCGTACAATATTTCGTATAATAAAGTTGAACAATTAAAAATCATTGTTCCTTATGACCATTGTCGAAATTTCAACGCCAGATGTGGTATGGTAAAATAGATGTTTGTGGATACAAAATGCTCGTTTTTATTATGGTTTTAACATTGTACCATTTTAGTGTTCGTGTGTCGTATCAATAGATATATTCACGGGATATTAACATGGAATTTATTTTGGTCACAAATAAATAAAAACGAGCATTTTGTATTTACAAAAATCTATGTAATCATACCACATCTAGCGTTAAAAGTGTGGCTATTGCTATAAGGAACACTGATTGTTTAGGTGTTAACTTTATTTTACGAAATACTTTAGGAAATTTTCGTTGATTGTGAGCGTTATAGAGACTTTAAAGATATTTCTTGTTTATTTTTATTTCTAAAAGTACATTTACTGTCGTACATAAGAATGTTCAAATGTGTGCTTATGTTTATGACCGCATTGTTAATAATGTGAATAAAGATAAAAGTACATTGTTAACAGTTATGTGTTATGTGATTAAAGTTGAAGCCAATTCATTCGTTTTTCACATGTTGTACCATTCTTTAAACTTAGGACATGTTACTCTTAATTTGGACGATATGCTGCACTTTATTAACGTTATGGAATCATGTCCTGGTTTATTTAGATACATTACTAATATATCATATATATTTTTAAATTAGCAATGTACAGAAAAACAAATATCCAATTACATGGTATTTTAAAAGATGTAATACAGATAATTATTAGCGAAATAACAATTAATTTTGGTCTGCAAACTATACATACCTAATTTCACTAACGTATTACTTGTCAAGTCGCCAGGTTACGAATGAGGCAATAATGAAAAGCGCTAAATATTGTAAGTAATTATAGATCGAAAACAGCAATTAACAAAAATTGTTGCAGGCAACAATAAATGCAGCAAAGTGTAAAAAGCCCTGTAAACATATGTAACATGAACAAAAAATCCTAATTGCATGAAGAAATACGTGAGAAACGGATATCTGTACACATAACAATTTACAGTTACAGATCAAAAATGGTCTTTTCAATGGAGCCTTGTCTATAGCTTATCTGGACAGCTTATGTCTGTTATTGTTGTCCGCTGCAAATGTCGCATGTACACCCCTTGGGTTTTGTAGTTCAGAGACAGTAAAGATGGAGAGTTCTGCTCATTTCATAGTCAGTGCGAGGAGTATATGTTTGCGTTTTTCGGAGCGGAACGACCTAATAAAATTACAAATCCACCATTTAAAGCTGCTACATGTATGTATTTTATGTTCTTTTAAAAACTGTAATAATTTTTTAAGTCTTATGATCATTATGATGCAATGATCTCATTTTTATTCTCAAACTCTTAGTGTGCTACAAAGTGTGTTTATTAACTACATATGCAGTGTTATACTTTCTTAAGCAACTTCTGTGATATAATGAACATGTGATAATATTTGTTCATAACTTAAACAGTAATATACTTGATATATTAAACAGTACATATTTGATACATATACATTATTAAATATCTAATACATGACTGTTTCGTGGTTACTGCAACCAATATCAAGGACCACAATGGAAATAAGTGAAAATCATTTTTCTCTTTTTTCTGTTATCTTTGGTATTGTTTGTGCATTCCATGGTTTACTATGAATATTGCTGTGATAATATATTTTATATTGTCTGCATTATGTAGTAACTATGTTATGTTCATATTTTTACCAAATAAAATCAATCAATCAATCAATCAAGCTACATAGAGTTTCGTCGAATTCGGATTGTTAGTGTCTCAGGTAGCGCGATACAGCGAAATATAATATGATGGAATGTCACACATCGAGTAGTAAGGAAATGGTTATCGTGAAAATTATGTTATTACTGTCTCAATTCCATTAAAATAAAAATTCTGACGTCGGACACAGCGGCGACAGTATGCTACCGTCTTCCTTTTGAGAGTTTAAAGATATCCGCAATTACATGGTGTATATATGTTGTAGTGTTAATTTATTAGCATTGGTTAAATATACTTTTTTTCCATATACTATAAACAAGAACTTACTAAACTGTCTTGTTCTGTCTTAACAATGCATATCACTTCGATGACGTTATGCCTACATCTAATACGCGAATACAATACAAAATACACAGCAGAAAGCAATAACATATACATAAGAGTTTGTGTTACCGTACTGAATTATTTAATACGCATTGGAAACATTTATAAAATGTTAAATAAATGTCAATTTTTAAGTGATATTATGGGCATCTAACAGTTTATAGGTGTCTATTGCAACCGTTGTTTATTTTTGGTGTTTTCATTTTATATACACTTATATTTGTTAATGCAGCATTAACATACTAAAACAATATCCCGGCAAGAGAAAAATAATTCATTTGAATATCAACCTTACTTTCGTTTGACAACTGATCATGCATGTTGTTACTTGTTATAATATGCAGTCATAAACACTCACCGTATTATACAATGTTTGTTTCAAAACAATTAAATAAAAAAAAAACGAGACTCAAATAAAGTACGTGAATGAAAACAAGAATCCAATACAGTACGTAAATGAAAACAAAAATCCAACACAGTACGTAAATGAAAACAAGGATCGCAACGTTTACTTGTTTCATAAAAAGTTTCAGTAAATAACTGTATGCATCCGTATCATAAATCGTGTTTATTCTGCTCTGCTTAACATTTTAAAATAAAAACGACATTTGGGTCAGTGTATAAAGCGTCTTTTCCTGTTTCGTGTTGCATTCGACACAACGAAAACAAGAATCATTGTATATAAGTTCTTATTCGATTTTCTTATAAACGGAACAAAAAGAAAAAAACAAATCAAATTTGAGATATTTGTATCGTTTTTCGGTGTACAAATAACAAAACAAAACACGAATTTTATTTTCCTATTCATATTTCGTTTCAATTTTAATTATACAACAAGAGATGTGTTTGTCAGAAAAACAATGCCCCCTATTGCGCCGCTTTGAAGCCATAAATTTGACCTTTGACCTAGAAGGATGACCTTGACCTTTCACCACTCAAAATGTGCAGCTCCATGAGATACACATGCATGCCAAATATCAAGTTGCTATCTTCAATATTGCAAAAGTTATTGCAAAACTTTAACCTTGGTTAAAGTTTTGTGACACACACATACAATGACAGACAGACGGACAGACGGACGGAATGACAGACAGACGGACGGACGGACGGTCGGACGGACAGACGGACAGACGGACAGACGGACAGACAGACAGACAGACAGACAGACAGACAGACAGACAGACAGACAGACAGACAGACAGACAGACAGACAGACAGACAGACAGACAGACAGGCAGGCAGGCAGACAGACAGACAGACAGACAGACAGACAGACAGACAGACAGACAGACAGGCCAAAAACAATATACCCCCGATCTTTCGATCCGGGGGCATAAAAATCAATATATGAAATCTGAAACACAGTGCCCGTTTCCATTTACCGTTCTTGAATTGATAAAACGGTGTAGGGAAAACGAGGGACGCTCCGCTGTTTTGGGGAGATAAGTCGTGATTGCTCTGTTTTCGCAGTTTTCTCCCTTAGATCTTATTATTTTTGAATACATTTATTGAAGTGTAGACGATTATAGAAGAAAATAGTCGAATCTTGGGAAAGCTATTGTTGGCTACTCTAATGGGAAAATGAATAGATCTAGTAAAATTAAATTATGATACAAATGTTTGTCTGCTTTTGTTTAAAACAATTGATTTGAGTACATGTTTAACATGCATTCGATAATCATTGCACAATAAAATACCTTTACTCATAGTTATGAGTAAATTTATTATTCTCTATTCCCAAAATACTATTAAATTCTCCTCATCTTTATCAACCATATTATCATCATCCTATCAACATCATTATCGTTATCATACAAATAATAACCCAAAGACAAAATAGGAGTGAGGGCTTGTATTTGACAAGACTTTCGACATATAAATGCAAAAAACAATTCTTCTGACACCGGTATGTGTTCCATGTGCCACCGCTCAGTCGAGGAGTCTCGAGACGACTGTAAACGGTGTAACATCTTTGTTCACATGTCTAAAGAACTGAAACGATACTATTTAAATGATGTAGGGCATGAACTTATGAATACTTAACATGCACATGTGTGGCATGTAAAAAAGTGCAAATTTATTCATAACAAATCGACGGCAAGTATATACCTAAAATCAAGTTACTGTTTGAATAAACTGATCCCCGCCGATGCCCAAAGTGCACACAGGACGCCCCCAATGCCCATCAATCACGTTAAGTTGCTTAAATATTATTAATTTACAAATGTGAAACATGAATTGTTTAAAGAAGCTGCTATTATCTGCAAGATTCATCCACCACCACCAATCAAGAGAAGTGTACATGACGTCACGTACACCCCATACAATAATCAGTAGTAATAAACGATTCAGGTAAAACCGCGAGCGGAATACACAACCCTACTGCTCATTTTTCGTTTCTTTCTCTTTTCTTTTAATGGCAGGGGGACGTATGAGGACCCATTGCTCAAGACCTGTGTCTAGGTGCCTTCATAACATCCCGAAACCTCTAGTTTTAGAGAAATCTACAAATAAGCAGCTATTATTATACTGTAAAATTTAATTATTCTTTAGCAAAACATGTAAATTGACATGATCGACACCTACTAAGACTATCAGCAGCTGTATTTTCAGTCCTACTTAACTAAATAATATTCAAAGACATTGCATTAGCAGCACATGAAGAAAATACATCTAAAGTACGGAATTCGGATAGTATCATATATAATCTCGCCATTCTTTCATCAAGGGCGACACACGATACACGATATTTTGCGCGACAGTCGCGGCGACGCACGATATTTTGCGCGACAGTCGCGGCGACGCACGATATTTTGCGCGACAGTCGCGGCGACGCACGATATTTTGCGCGACAGTCGCGGCGACGCACGATACATTTAACACGAAATATCGTCCTTGTGCGACAGTCGCCCTTTTATATGCGATATCTCGCCCTTTGAACACGACCGTCGCCCTTTGAATAGTAAAAGTAGAAACGAAACGAAACAGGAAAAGACGGTCTCATTCGTAAGTACCAAAAGTACATAAGTAAGACCCATTTGTAAGTAGACTAAAATGTCTATTTGAAATTCTCCATTTAAGTTCGTTCGTGCATGAAAAATGATATTAATGTGTTAACCAATATTTTTTGCATTACATCCATGAAAAAATAACTTTATAAAAATTAATTTGACAATTTATTTGTTTACACAAGTCGTTTATTTGTTATTTTAAGCATATCACGAAATAAAACGTTGTAAACGTGCTACATGTTGTGCTGAATTGCATATCACCACGTTAACATAAGTATAGTATCAATCCTAAGATGATCCTTTCTATCGTTCTATTTCGTGATTTTTTTATCGCAGCTTATGTAACTTTAAAAATAATGATGTCATTGTTGTCAACACCCACGAGCACTGAATCAGTGCTGAAGCTGTAGAAGACTGAACGTGGACATTTTACCCCATCCGTCTGTGAAGCCAGTGTGGCCAGTTTCTTCTTTCCCTCGCTGTCTACCTGTATAATCGTGTTGGATGCATAGCCACAAACGAGCACTTGTCCACTAGGTGTCACATGAACACCCCGTGGGTCCTGTAGGTCAATATCAGAAAAGGTGGAGATAACTGTTCCATTTATAGTCAGTGTGAGGAGTGTGTGTTTGCCCATGTTGGTGACGTAGATCTTGTCATCCATGAGGTTTACAGCACATTTGTACACTGCAGACATAAAGCATTATACGACAATATTTATATGCAATTTAAGGTTATTCGGAAACAAGTTAATAATCAAATTTTATTATTTTAGTCACTAAAATTACATAAGACAAAAGAATCTAAGGAGATTATTTTGTATGGTTATACTTTAAATAGCACTTTAAGCGCCTTGGCAGACCGTGCTTAATCAAGTACAGATGTGTACATAACTAGCATGAAGATTATTTAAAATCTGAAAAGAAACCCGTATATTTCGAACCATTGTTTTTCCATAGATTTATTGTATCGCTGTTTCATGTGAGTACAAAGGTTGGTATACATGTACAATTCTTTAATAGACAAATTATAAAACATAAGTAAGCCACATTGAAATCGTCAATCATGAGAGTGATTAGCACTATGTATTTCTTAATAGGTGTGCATCGTTATAACTATAACAAAAAAATTATGTGTTCACTACCTGTATCTTGCCGCGTTGTGTCCTCGTACAGTTTCTTTACAAGTGTTCCAGTCAGAGTGTAACGATACAGAGCTTTCCCGGAAGTTACATATAGATCACCCTCATGGTGGGCAATGCCAACACACCTATGTGACAGTTGAAGCTTCCATCCCTTCTGCAGCCTGTCATTCCTGACAGATATCGTCTGTAGACCGTGTAGACCGTTATCATTGCATTTCTCGTTCGTTGTAACAACCACCTCACTTGAAGATATCAGACACATGTCATATGAAAAGGATAACACTTCGCAATTGCTCAATAACTGGTATTTCTTATCTAGCAGTGTCACCTTATTATTTCCATAGTTTAGTACAACCGTCTCGCCAGTAGGAAGCTCACAGATTGAATAAATACGGCATGTAGATCCATCAGGAAACATTTTAATGCAATAATCTGACTTTGTCTGCAACGAAATAAGATTATTAAGCTGGCCAACTCTCCCAAGATCTGCCAATTTGAATAAATACTTTTCAATCTCTTTACTGGGCGCAAATTTCATACCATATTCATGTGTGACTTTCGACTCTTTTAGAAATAATTCAGAGTCCTTTATCTGCTGTTGACCTTTTTCTAAAGCTATAAAAAGAAGTTTACTGCTCTTGTTGCAAACTTCATTTGCCATTTTACTGAGATATTGCATACTTTCTTGAATGCTGTTACACGTATCTCTTTCTTTTGACATATTTATAGTACAGCTAGAAATTAATTTGTCCAATTGTTGCATTGTTGCTTTCTCTAGCCGATCTAATTCATTATTGATTTTCTGCCGCACTGTGTCGATCTCTTCCCTAATTCGCTTGTACGTCATTTTAAGCGACAGAAGATTGCCTTCTGCTTTTTCTTTCAGTTTTATCAACTCTTCTTGTATTTTCTGAATGTTTGATGAGAGCTCATGGGCGTCTGCCGTTGAATATTTGTTTATCTCTTCAATAAGTCTGACTTTACTGCATGATCTACAATGCAATATATGCATGTATATTGTAACCACTGTGTACGTACATTTGTTCTTCGCTTATATTATGCTCTAGAATAAAGCGCAAGTCGCCCTCGCTAAGCAAAGTTCATTTAAAACACGAACATTTTATATAAATAACATCACGTCTTTCACATGGAATTAATAATCTTTAAAAATGTATACCATTGAAGCGTTAATGTTTGATTGATTGGTTGGATTAAGTGCACATTCAAGTTACTGACAATAGCATACCTTAACCCATTTATGCCTAGTGTCTAGAAAAAAGGCCTTGGCAAACAGCGTAGACCCAGATGAGACGCCGCATGATGCGGCGTCTCATCAGGGTCTGCGCTGTTTGCTTAACGGAATTTCTGTAAGAAATATTCTAAATATAAAAATAAATATACTAGACATCCCTACTTTTGGAAATAAATTGATCCAATTTTGAAGGAAAGTAGAGTCCACTAGGCATAAATGGGTAAATCAGAGGTAGAGAAAGAAATAGAAAGGATTGCATGACCAATCACCATACAAGTCATGTAGCCGTGCCGAGAATCGAACCCTCGATTATCATATTTGTAGTCCTGTGCTCTACCAACTACAGCCGACAGTAATCGAGAAATGAAAATATTGATATCAACACTCAATTTTTTAAATCGTTTCGCGTTGCAACGCTTTATAATTTTCAGGTTTTAAAATCGTTAAAAGATGCATATAATGGCTATATTAGAACATGGTAAATGTTCAGTATTACTGTTTCCTCACAAATATCATAACTAAAACGAAAATTTGCGAATCTGAAACAACTTTTTTCAATTTTGTCAATTTACCAAAACGTGAAAAGGCCCCTTTAAGCATGTATGAAGTGCACTCCAAACGTTGTAATCCGATACTTTAAATAAATGTAAACCTCTTGACTAAATTTTGACGGTTTAAGTAAACACATGCGGCAGAGATTTTAAACCATAATGTGCACTAAATCATATGTACAGAAATTTTGAACGGCTAATAAAAACTTCACTTTTGAAATACATTGTATATCAAAATATATTCAAGAAGAACACCCACTTCTTAAAATTCATTTCTCGCGTTGTTTCGTTTGGTTAAAACCCAGAATTGTTCGAACATACCATCACAACAACAAATATATTTTAAACTTACCTGTGCTGACGTGCCACGCACATGTGACAACAAAGTTGACTATGGTCATCACAGAACAGTTTTATTTTCTCGTCGATATGCTTTCCACACTGTTCCAGACTGTCTATCGTTGACTTGGCAAGCGGCCATTTATTCATTTGTCCTCTGCCAAACACAGGATGAGTCTTGTAAAGTTGTTTGTGCAGTTTGACACAGCCGTCGCAAAAAACCTTGCAACATTCCTTGCAATGAAACTGAGCCTCGAGCGACTGGCAAGCCGAGCATGTATAGTCGCATATCGTATCTGATCCTTTTGCTGCAAGCGAAGATTCCAAAATGGAAGCCATTTTGTATGCAGGTAACAAACCTGCAAAAATACAAGGGTCAGGGTATCCCCTATGCGATCATACAACAAACCTCTCGCCACTATCAACTGTCTCAACAACGCAGATACATCTGACTGAAACAAAAGCGATAAATGAGCTTTGATATATTAAATCACTAATAACTGATAAGAGATTATGTACGCCATCCAACCGAAATGTAAATATTGTTTCTGGATGACAAGTCGCACATGGCAATCCCGTTTAAGCTAATAACACAAGTCGTATAAGCGAATAACCATTGTAATGTTACGACTTTGCAAAATGTATACGAGCCTCGCTCTGTGAAAAGGGAGTTAAATGCATGTGCGTAAAGTATCGTCCCTGATTAGCCTGTGCGGACGCCTTAACTGGATTTTTGGCAGGAAGAAACTTTCTTTAAACGAAAAGTAAAAGGGGAAAGTGTCGTCCATTATTAGCCTGTGCGGACTGCACATGCTAATCTGGGACTACATTTTATGCAGATTCATTCAACCCCTTTTTCATAGAGCGAGGCTCATATGTATAAAAATCGTGTGTTCCCCCAAAATCTTGCTCATAATAAAACGCACAAGATACCCATATACAAATATGAAGCCGTGGCATTAATGTACGACTTCGTGACCAACCTATAAACTATTATTTGGTCCACGATCAGTCTGTTTCAACATGAACGCAAGCCGAACTGTCTATCACTTTCAGGCTCTTTCGGAAAGGAATGCCAGCGACTTGATAATATGAGGCAATAACCGTATAATAAACAAAGAGCAGGGTCAACCATTAACTCTCATCCAGAATTGACACAACTGTTATTGAGCTTATAGTTTTTAGCATAGGTGCGTTTACGCACCTATGCTTATGGTATATACCACATTTCGAAAATCCACATCGATCGGTTGCCCATTATGAAGCCTTACCTGATCAAAAATCAGACGAAATATCTATTTAATTTAGTATATGGTCATTCTTACAAATTTTTTTTGGAAACGTTTTTCTAACGTTTTCTTCCAAGAATATTGCTGACACCGTTTTTAGTGAATTTTTCTAAGACCGTTTTATGTCAAAAAATCTTCTTATAACCTTAAACAAATTTCGTTCGTAAAACAATTCTATATGCACTATAAATCTCAATCTCCTACATAGTGGCCTCCCTTATACTAGAAGTTACTGACCGGGCGAAGCAAGGGAAGTAACTGCTGTGAGGAGTTTCTATAAAAATCTGCATTCAGAAATCTGTATTCAGAACTCAATCTGTTGTGCACGTCTGCATCTAACGCTTACCACAAGTTTTACGACAAATTCTTGACGCAGACGAATAGGGTAGCGTCTATTTTCATTTGTGAAAAGAATAGTTTGATACAGATCTGTCCGTGCTTAAATTTTGAAAGGCTTGGGTAATTATTTTTCATAAGCGTTTCAAACACTGATGTAAATGGAAAGATTATCTATTTAATAGTCGGTAATTGTTTGAAATTATTGATTTGAGAAATTCGCGGATGGCGATATCGAACTACATTATACCACGTGACGCCATTCTTCCCTGTATCTTGCACCTATGCTTTTAACGCCATCGGCGCTCTCGTTACTATTTGCATGCATAAAGGTAAATGCCAGGTTACTATTGGCAATACACTGCCTGTATCAAGATAAAAATTCCCACGAGTTTGTTTTCTGTTTAAGTTCGTAACATAAACGTCAGTATAAACTAAAGATGATAGTATTATAGATCGATTAACTGCATTGTCATTTTTGAAAAAGCTTTATAGAAAAAGGGAGGTATACTATATATGTAATATCGTGTAAATATCAACATAATAAATATAACAGATATACCGCAAACAGGAATGACATACTTTCAACCAAAGAAAGAATCGTTTTCAGTTCTCAGAGAGGGTAACTATATCACAATGTTTCATTCGTTCTATTATTGCATGTAATTCAATGTTCAATCTCCAACTAAACCTAGCATCGCAATGCGAATATTTCCAATAATTGTATTTTAAAAGGCATGTATTAACCACCATGTTAAGTATTTTTCAACTTAAAGACTTTAAGGGAGGGCTATTTGGTGCAACTCAGGTGCATATATCTTCATTTGTATACACTACAATGCAATTAAGTATTAAATTTCGTTCAAACTGAAAACCAAGTTTGTCACACGGAAGTAATTATTTGAATTACAATATTTTTATGACGAGATTAAGAAAGAAAATGCTGATTAAAAACAGTTATATGTAATATAAACGATAACACACGGCCGGGCTTGGCCGGTTGTCTTTAATCGGTCCTAGCCGCTGAATGGCCCTCGGGCCGTTACGCCGACAGCAGGCCGATTATAGACGTCCGGCCCAGCTCAGCCGTGTGTTATTGTCTAATTATTATGATCAATTGTTGCCAATATTTTGTATGTATTATGACGTGCATTTTGAAGTGCATGCATAGATTTCATATAAAATTAAGGACAATCGGCGTACAAATTAAAGTAGTTAATATAATACTGTCACTTTGACATAAAACACAAGAGGACCAAATTGATAGATTACGTGAGTCATCGTCCCCCGAAATTGCATTTTTCATTAAGGTGATGGGTCGGCTACTTGATTTCACTATATTGACAACATTAGAACACGCATTGGAAAACTTGAAATTTGTCCGTACGTATTTTGGACGGAACAAGCGTAATCCATAATCGATTGCGTTTTACCGTGTCGAATGCCTGTAAGAAGTAAATATGATAATTATTCAATTGTGCTTCGAATATCTCTAAAATCATATAGATAATCGTTTTTATCCCATCTTCACCGCGACAATGACGGTATAACACCATATGGAATAAACAAACCTCTATCCCACCTTGTTGAATAAACTTGTAAGATAAGTATTTGAATAGTTGAGCCTTCCTCTGGGAAAAGTGAGCTTACTGCATGTGCACAAAGTGTTGGTTTGTTATTGTTCTTGTTATGTAAAAATGCGATGGGATAAATAGAATACTAGGATAAAAGTTGAATAGAGGGAAGTTTATGTTGCTCGGCTCGAACACCGAAAGCGCTCGCCAATGCTCGCGCTCAAGGCCTTCTAAGCCTCGCAGCATAAACTTCTCTTTATTCAACGCTTACCTAGTATTCTCTATTTATTCTACAGCTAAATGATTTTATATAACAGATTACGACCGTCAGATAAAGATAAGGTTTATCCAACAGGTTAGCTTTATCCTACGGCTAGTACATGTACATAAGGACTACTTTTTTTCGGCCTTTCAACTCTCGGTCAAGGGTAAAACGCAGTTAAATTTTTTAGACGATTTAGATCTACGCAGAAAAAATTGTATCAAGATATTTAATTTGTTCTTAAATTTGGATTTACCTATGAATTGAATGTTTATTTTTTAAATGGATATACCGTATACATCGAGTACTGCTTATCGGTGGGTACGACGTATCGATGTAATCTAAACCATGCCGAATATCTGTCCCAAAACTTCTTAGTTCCGGTACCGAATGTTTACAAAAATTGTCTTACTTAATTATAAACAAAAAGTAACCGTTTAATGGCCTGTCTACGGGTAACTATGTTCTCGTTTATAACAAAATACAATGTCAGCGGTAAAATCGAGCACAGTTACATAAGTTTGTTAATGATTGAGAAAGAATTTAACGTTTTCGATTGCTATTTTACCGAATAGAAACATTCCATAGTAAAATAACGTCACATGGTGATGCGCGTGTTAGACGGTGCTGTATTTTTACATATATGGGCATTCTACTACGGCAACTATTACTCGCTCAAACTTCATATCATTCAATTGAAATAAAATGTTGCTTTTTCTGGGTGTTTCCAATAAATGTTGTTTATCCCACTTTTTAAGCGAATTCGGTTGATTAAAGCCCCGGCTGAGGCTTTTTGTTGTCTAAGCCTCGCATGATAAACCTGATCTATAATCAACACGTATCTATTATTCTCTATTTTCTTCTTTTCAGTTGCACACTATTGTCAAATTTGATCTGAAGAGAAGTCGATTCAATTGTAAACACAAAATTGAGACTAGAGGACTAGAAAGTTCAAATTTATTGCTAATTTGTTGTTGTTTTGGAAATATGTAATAATGTTAAGTTTATATTGTTTAGTTTTATAAAATGTACATATTCTCTCTCTCTCCTCTCCAAAGACAAAAAAAAAAAAGAGAGAAAAAAGAGAGCAAACAAAAAAAAACAAAAAAAATCCCCTCTCAGGAGTTCCCCTCCGTCCCCTCGCCCGCCCAAAGAGAAAGAAAAAAGAGAGAGGAGGAGCCCCCCCGGCCGAGAAACGAAAAGCCCACACCAAAACTCAAAAAAAAGCTCTCTCCGCAGACTGCTGAACGCCCCAGCTCAAAGAAGAGGAGCCGGAGCCTAGAGACTCGAGATGAGAGAGGAGCCGGAGAATCCCTCAACAAAGACCCTCTCGAGCACCGCCTCTAGATCTAAAGAGATCTCCCTCAAAAAAGAAAGAGAGCTCGAGAGCTCTCGAGAAGAAGGAAAGAAAAAAACTGCTCCCTCAGAGACTCTCTCCCTTCCCGATCCAAAAAACACCCCCCCCTCGATTCAAGAGTCTCTCCCTCTCCCTCTCGCACCAGACGCTCTGCATATCCTCTCTCTCCCTCTAAAGCTCTCTCCCCTGCTCCTCCCCCTCCCTCTCCCTCCCTCTCTCTCTCGTCTCGTTCATTCCCCTCCTCTCTCCCCCTCTCTCTCTCTCTCTCTCTCTCTCTCTCTCTCTCTCTCTCTCTCTCTCTCTCTCGTAAAGAATTAAGAGATACTTTTTATATGGGCTAAATTCTTTGGAATAAAAAGTAGCTTAATATTTGAGAACGTCTAACGGACTAACGTACTTCGTTGAGCAAAAGCTCCGTTAATAACCAACTTGTATTTGCGTAAAGCGAATATTTACGTGCAATGCGTTTTTTCCTTTATTTTTTTGGCAAAAGTTCAAAGAAGAACATGGTGTTGAGGATGTATTTACGGTTTTCAAGCAAGATTTTTCGCAAACAAATGTGTTTCAAAATATAACAATGTGTGTTTTATTGCTATTCCAAATGGATATCGGTCAAGCTTAGCTAACCACTGAGCTGACCGTGCTGATTGTTCTTACTAGCGCACAATATATGTGTGCAATAAACGGAATCCACGCACGATTAAGCCAAAAAACAACATTTTAAAAGGTTTAAGTATACTATTTAGTAGATTCAGTAGATAAACTTGTAAACATAAAATATAAAAATATCACAGATATCATGTGCTAAATGCCCTTATAAACATGATCAGCATTCCAAACACCCCTAAACGTCGTTATAAAATAATTGTTTAATTTATTGGCAATTTATTATAATTTATTATCGTTTAATAATAAAATCTCGATATTTATTTCTGTATCAGACTTATAAACTGACATAATTTGGCATAAAATGACTTTAATGAAAAAAGACTTACCATATATTGCTATAATGCCGTAACAAAATGCATAATTGTGTCGTTGCCATGCTTTCCACGTGTTCACTGAAGCATCGTGTTCACTCTGGAAGCGTTCGTGTGAACACAAGTGATGGCGTTATGCTGTACGCATTCTTTCCTAAACCTGCTTTATGCATCGTTTGTTGTATTCCTCTTATCTGTTTTGGAATTAGAACACGATTTAATTTATTATCAAATTATCAATTCTGTACTAACTATAATTTATTATTTCAAGTAAGTTGTTTTTACATTTTAATACTTTAAAATTTGCATTTAAGATAAATGTTAATTCATTAATAAAAACTATATCATATAATAAATACCCTTTTGCGGACATTTCTATCTTTTCAACAACACAGTCCACGAAACACGCCAGTTGGACCATAAACAGAACAGAACAGAACAGAATATTTATTACGACTTGTACATAGTACATCGTCAGTGTTAACCATACTATAATAGATATATCAATAGGTCATGTGAAAAGTAAGTGATAATACAGAATTTAGTAATGAACATATATAAACATAATACATGGCAGTAGTGGGAATACCTCAAAAACAGTGACTACATTTTACATCAAAAAATATGCAAAAGGGTGGCAATCAGCTATTATGCTGTTAACATATATGAAAAGGGACTAAATACAAATTAGTCATTTTAAGTATTTAATTTGCGCTGTTATGCTATTTAATAGAAGGAAATAGCCAACATATATTGCACTGGCTATATAAGGCAGCAACATGTATAATGAAACATGTCTGTTACACATTTATAGAGATACATTTTTAGTTCCGTACAATAAATGTTAACAATAGAGTTTCTAAAAAATAAATAACATAAAGCTATACATAGGTATTGAGCATTATGCTTATTATATTAGAAGTATTTGTGCAGATTTGATATAAAATATTATATACATACCATTTAACAAATTATTGTACAAACAAACATACAATAGAACCGGCGGATATTGGCACTCAGTTGGTTGTATTTGTATTCTGAACAATATTCAATATGGACTTTTTGATCAACAGTGCTTCTTTAACAAAAACAGATAATTTTAATAGCTTCTTCTTTTTTACACAGTCTCATAAGGCTTAGAAATTTATACACTGATGGTCGCTTGAAAAAATAAGGTTTGATGTATTTTTTCCTGATATCGTTATAACAAGGGCATATTAAAATAAAATGATATTCGTCCTCTATATCACGTGAGCTACAACAAATGCAATATCTTTCTTCCCTAGCAATTCGATTAGTACTAAACCTACCCGTTTGGATTCTTAGTGGGTGACTAGACATTCGTAATCTACAGAAGTAAAATCTGAGACTTTTAGGTAAAACATCTAGGTATTTTTCATATTCAAACGTTAATTTAAATTCTTTGTACAACATTAAAACAGGACTTTCAAGCGAGCGTAACCAATCTTGTTTAAAACAATCTATGAATCGGCATTTAAATTCAGCCAAGAAAGCGTTTTTGTTAATATACTGATAATTTTCGAACACGTATGCGAACCCATAATCATTTAGGAGATGTTTTACATTTGTTACCCAATTTCTTTTCCCGTTAATACAATCTTTGAGAGCCTCGTTATAAACAACATTTAATATAATATTATCACTGTCTTTGATATTAAACCAATATTTAATTATTCTAATGTATCTATGGATATAGAGTGGATATCTGCCCAGCTCACCATAGACTGCAGCAGAACACGTATTGCTGTTTACTCTTAATAGTTGTTTACAAAATTTAAGGTGAATTCTTTCTATTTCCTTTGATTTGGTATAACCCCAAACTTCACAAGAATAGTTAAGTATGGGTGTTACAAATGCATCGAATAGTTGGCAAAATATTTTGGGCGAAAGGTAAAAGTCGTTGCATTTGCAAACTAGAACATTTAAAGCTTTTAACGCTTTTCCATTGAGATGTTCAATGTTTTTACAAAAGTTTCCAGTGTAATTAAATACAGTACCTAGGTAGTTAAAATCATCAACAACTTCAATTGGCTGGCTATTATAGGTCCATTTTTCGTTTGTTAATAGCGCCCCACGTTTTCGAAAGACCATTATTTTCGTTTTTGTTATATTTACAGTTAGACCCCACGTACAGCAATATGAATACAAAAGTCCACCGGTGGCCTCTGATACTCTCTGTCCGAGTGATGAGGGTGTTGTAACGACCATTTCGTAACCCACGTCTTTATATTAAAACACCGAGAGTCTGCGACCGCGCGAGTTTGTCACGCCTGACATTGTTTTTGATTTCGACGTGTTGTTCTGAGCGAAACGTGTTAACGGCAAGCCTAAAACAGCTCAATCGCCAATCCCACATCAAACTGTTAAAATCTCTCATCACAATTTAGAGTGATTATTGTCGGTGATTGCATTATTAGATATTTTAACATATTCTTTAAGACTATTCAAAAATTGAAAATATCACACATATCAAGTTTTTTCATAGGACAATTGTTTATTTATATATGATTTTTCTGTTTGTATACTGATGTACACGCGATGATTAAAAAAGCTCCAATAGGGCGCTTTTTATACAACATAGTGTAGATTATACTTGGTGATAATATCAACGTTAATATGTAACATTTAAAACTATGTTTAAGACATGTTTGAATTAACGATCTCCCGATATAATAAATAAAAAAACATATGAATGTAAATAGATAATAAACACTATTTATGCATATATTCAATATAATTTGATATTAATATTAATAACGACCAAAGGTTTGCATACAATTTTCATTACTACTTGTAAATTAGTCTCTGAATGATAAAAAGGATTTTTTTTAAAACATTCAACTCTGTGAACGTGTACAGTATAAAAGCAATAAAAATAGAAAACTAATGTTCATGGTCCTTGAACCACCTGTTTGATTTATGAGTAGTCTGATATAATTCTACTTTGTTTATTTTTAAGATGGGATCTCATCATATTCGAATCTATGATTAACATTGTTCCTACATCAACCTGGTCATCATTTAACAGTCTCTATTGCACCTACATGGGAGTCCACCTATGGCACAACTGATGTCCATATCGCACCATGAGACCATTACAACTTGTTTGCAATAACACTTCTTTCAGAAAGGCCCATATGGGTTACTCGAAGTATCTTCCCTGTATTGAGCAAGTTGCATATTCTAATATTCTTACGTCTATAAGATGAAATTCTATAATTGTTTGAGTCGTCATGTTTAAGAAAAAATATGTAGAATTTAAAGTAATTATTCAACTTTTGGTGAGGAATAAAATAAAATACTTACAGTAGTATGCTTTCTTAATAGTACAATGTAGAGTGAAGTAATTTTTTAGATACCGCCTTGACGCCGCAAAAAATGCGTAGTATCCCGGTAGTGAACCTCAAGAGCGCGGTGTTACTGCGGGCACTGACAACGATACTTGAGTCGCGGTAACACCGAGGTGGTCCGCGGTTGAAATTATGTCGGTCCGCGGTGGTATTGTGGCATTCCGCACCAGATTTTTGTTGGTCCGCGGTGGCAAAACGTCGATCCGCGGCGGTATAACATCGGTCTGCGATTTAATTGCGTCGTTCCGACCGAGGTACCATTTTGGCGTTTCGCGGTGGCATTTCTGCGATCCGCTGTGGCATTTCGTCGGTCAACGATTGCATTGCGTCGGTCCGCGGTGGTGTTGTGGCGTTCCACGATTGCATTACATCCGTCCGCGATGGCATTACGTCGTCCATGTAGGTATTTTGTCGGTCCGCGGAGACGTTAAATCAATCCGCGGTTGTGTTTCGTCTGTCCATGAAGGTATTACGTCGGTCCGCGGTGACATTACGTTGGTCCGCGGTTGCATTACGTCGGTCCGCAGTTGCATTGCATCTGTCAGCGGTAGCACTGCGGTCGTCTTCGGTTGCATTACGTCGGTCCGCGTCGGCTTTTCAGAAGTCCACGGTAGGATTGTGTCAATCCGCGGTGGCATACGTCTGTCCGCGTTGGCAATGTTTCGCTCCGTTTTGGCGTTACGTCGATCCGTGGTGGCATTACGTCGGTCCGCGGTTGCATAAAATCGGTCCGCTGTGGCGTGTGGCGTTCCGCGGTGGAATTGTGGGGTTCCTCGTGTGCATTGTGGCTTTCTCCGGTGGCATAACGTCGTTCCGCAATGGAATTGTGTCGACCGCTGTGGCATTACGTCGGTTCACAGTGGCATTAGGTTGGTCTGCGATGGCATTAATTCGGTATGTGGTGGCATTACGTCGCTCCGCGGTGGATTTTCGTCCTTCTGCTGTGAAATTACTTTCGTCCGTTGTGGTATGATGTAGTTCTGAGGTGACATTACGTCGGATCGCAGTGGCTTAACGTAGGTCTGCAGAGGCATAACGTTGGGTTGGCACTACGCCGTACGTGGTGGTATAACTGCCACTTGTGGTCGACTTATGAGGCAACGTGAAAGTCGGCGGCGATTTATTTTCTTAATAACAACTATCAGGTTTGTTTACAGGTACGCACAACACATGCCGTTTACAGAAAAAGATGTGTTACCTGTTGCAACAAACTTTAACTTAATGTCGGCGTTCATGTAAACCAGCTGAAGGCATGCAGGTCTTACATTTGGTATATTAGTTTTAGTCATGCTATGTCGATATTATAACCATGTAAACCGGACGACTACATTAAACAACAAGGTTATTAAGATATGAATAAATATCATATCTGATATTTCGGGTCTGTAATCTCTTGCAGAATTACAAAGGAGTCAAATTGTGTAATAATTACAAACAAAGAGTAGAATATCAAAATCAAAATTATCTAAACTGAGAAACCAATATATCTGATTGCGATTTCCTAACATATAAATATTATATTTTGCGTTAAATGTCGTCCCAGATTAGCCTATGATATTCGCACAGGCTAATCAGGGACGACACTTTCCGTTTTACTGGATTTTTGCTGAGAAGAGACTTCCTTTTAGACGTGAAATGATATAAAAGCCTAAATTGTCACCACTGATTAGCTTCGAACTTCACATGCATTTACCTTGTTTTTTCAGAGCGGGGCCCACATATTATACCGACTGTAAACCAGCCGAGTACCAACCTTCCAGAGAATGAAGACGACTAGCAGGATCAGAAGGAGTCCCGAAAGGACGCTGATCAGGATGATCCACCACGCGAGCGGCTTCCGGGGCGGCGTCATCGGAACTAGGTCAGTGAACACTTGCAATAACCATAGCAACTGAGTAAGACAATTGCGAACGTGGAATCAGTAAACGGAACCCACATTCGCTCAAATACGTTTTATAAGATTGGTTATATAGATGGCTTCGTTTACATTCGTAAAATATTTATTCAAAGTATTTTATAAGTTTATACATATACAATAAAACATCTTAGAGTCCGATACACTAAAGCAAAAGTCATTTATAGGCAAATTTATGTACATGCAGTGTAATTAAACACGAAAATGAAACGTGTCTTTGTTTGGGATCGAACTCACGATACTCAGTTTATCCACACAATATTAACAGTATATCATAAGGCGAATTAAAATACAGATCTCACTAGAGCAATAAGACTTTCTTACTAACACATTCACATAAAATGACTATGAATATATTTTATGAATATATTTTATAAAATGACATAATTTATTTAAACGCATTGAATGCATCTTAGGAATATAGCACGTGGCAGTCACGTGTCTTCATATCACACTTACGTCTGTCACATGGGTGGTGGTGTCGGTGATGAGGCGCTCGAGTCGGTCCAGACGCACGAACGCCTCAGAGCGGATAGTGAGCGTCTGGCCGCCCTGGAACACAGCCGGCACATATGCAACACGGATGCGGTGGGGTTTACAATGATAGAAGTTTCCGCACCGACTAATCAGGGACAGCACTTTCCGCTCTTATACCGCTGGTATTTTTCGTTTAAATGAAGCCTCTCCTTATCAAAAATCTAGTTAAAGCGGAAAGTGTCCTCGAAAAATCAGCCTGTGATGACTGCACAGGCTAATCTGGGCCAATACGCACATATATAAATAACCTCTTTAAGAGAGCGCGGCTCATCTTAAGTCAAACGTTTCCAGACAATGTTAAGCAGTTTGGCATGTGCATGAATGGTTCTATAGAGACCGTTAGAATATTGCATTCAAATTTACGAACAAAAATAGACATGTTGATTCAGTAAAATATACATAGTAAACTGGATTTTGCTTTCTAAACAGCTTCGATGTGCAGTTTTTGTTTACATATATCATGTGCATGCACCACTGCCTGTCTTAAAACGACAGCGATTACCTCCCCTTAATTTTACGGTTTGATGAGAGTTGTGCACAAAACCAGTGTAATCTCTACGCGGGACTAAGTGCAACCAAGCACAGGGCGGGATTCTTACCGTGACGACATCAAACGTGTCGCCAGCAACGTGGACAGTCAACGTCACAACGGCGTTCTCTCTCGCCGGTATGTCCGTCATCTTGCAGTCGTACCGCGAGCATCTGTGCTTGTTACAGTCCTGAAACCAAGTCGGAAGTTTAACAAACATATAATAGCTTTGTTTGAAGGGAAAAGTGATATTTGGAAAGACCTTTTAAGATCACAATTTTGCAATATATGTATTTGTATACATCGCATACGTTGGCAATATATGTATTTGTATACATCGCATACGTTCGTTAAATGACTTTTTCTATAACTGCTTTTAATAACTGTTCAATTTTATAGGTTAATAATTATTGGCGTCGCACTTAAGAGCGGCGACTAGTATGTAATACGTTTGTTTTTTCGCTTATTGGAGAAGAAGTTATTTTACGGATCAATGTATATTTTTTTGTTGTCAGAATATCTTGCATAGTGGTGTTTTTTTTGTGTAAATTAGTGTAAATAAGTATTGCATTTGTGGCTATTACATTTACTACAACATTTATTGCCAATAATGCAAAGCTAATTCTTTTAATTAATAACTGATCACAGGGACTGGGTAATAATAAAAGATCACAGGGACTGGGCAAATACGCGAACCGGTGAAACTGTCTGGTGTTGTATAAAAACAAAACTTTTTTGTTCCACTATACTAGCAACCACCTAGTTACTAGTAAAGGCGCTATAGAGCGCGAAGCGCGACACGTATTATTAATTGTAATAATGAGTCTTGATAAAGGAAGCAGCCGCTTATCAATGAGGAGCACCATCACAGCACCCCAGTCTCATTACTATCAAGTCCTCCTACAGGTTTTTTTAAGAACCACATATAGAAGGACACAGGCCTGACCCGTATCTTACCAGTGGTATGGACCCTCTGGTATGGACCTTTAACCCCGCTCACTATCCAGCGTTTAAACTTCCGGGTTTACATTTAAACCGACTATTAATAGCTTATTAATATCTTAGTTAGAAGGTGATTTTTCAAGCGGTTCCGTAGTGTAATGGTTACACGCTCGCTTCACATGTGAGAGGCCCAAGGTTCGAGCCCCAGTAGAATCAAATTAATTGTTTTGTGTTCTATGTTAACTTTTTGTTTTGATGTAGACATTTTAATTTAAATAAATATGCTGTTTAATTGTAACCATTTTTGTTTTTATTTTGCCCTTGAAATATATGTGTGAGAGGGTGGGTGGGGGGTCGTTAACACATTAAAACTTTTACAGTGTTTTCATGTTAATGAGTACTCAACCCCTATCGTGAATGAGCAACGTAAGAATAAGTTCAGAATCATCTCCCCTTGAAGTTGAGAAAAATATGAAATTACGCTTACAAGATGAAGCAGATTTTTTAAAACCTACACAGTTCTGTTCCATAAATGAAAACTGCACACGGATGCCAGTAAAAAAAGGAAACCAATGTAAATAAAATGAACTATGAAATATTTGGGGGTTACAACACAAAGTCATAGATAATGGTTATTTGGGGGTTATAACACAACATCATAGATAATGGTTATTAGGGGGTTATAACACAAAGTCATAGATATTGGTTATACCAGTATCTTTTTCTATTTTGTTTAAAATAATCGGCCAATATATTAATATTTACAGTAGAAAAAATCGTTCCATGTAACTTCATTGAGTGCCTTTTACATTGAAATTCCCGACGCCCTTTGATGCTATGCATCAATACTTATCGTGTATTGTAAAGCAATAACTATACGTTTAAGCAGATCATCATAACAATTTCAGATATTGTCATGCTATCTTACATTGAAGAGAGATTATTTTCACCGACCATTGAGCATACAACGTATTTGATAGATATTCGTCTTAAATGTTTTAAACTCAGTTATTTCAGTATTCATATAGCACGTGCATTTAATCATTAAAAAGGTAACAAAAGTGAAATACGTTAAAAATTATCAACAGATGGATTTTAATGCAAAAACAAATATACAACAATAATAAAAACAAAACCAACATCTATATAAACATTTTTATTTTTTATACATAAACTTGTAAACATAAGATAATAGAATATCACAGCAGATTTGGTTGGAAACATACAATCTTAAAATATCACAAACATTGTTGGAAAGTTCAAACCTTCAAATATCACATATATGCTTCAAAACATAAAATCTTTAAATATCACAGATATGCGTTTAAACATAAAATTTAAAACTATCACAGAAAAGCTTGTAAACATATATCTAAAAAATTAATCACAGATAATCACAGGCATGTACAAAATCTATTAATATTACAGAAATAAACGTTAAATATCACATATATACTTGTAAACATAAAGTCTTAAAATATCACAGATATACTTGTTAGCATAAAATCATAAAATATCACAGAAATTCTTATTAAGATACAATCTTAAAATATCACAGATATGATTGTAAACATAACATTTTAAAATATCACAGACATGCTTGTTTGCATTTAATTTTAAAATATAATATGCATTAAAAATATCTTCAAATATAACATATATGCGTGGACACACCCAATCTTAAAATATCACACATATGCTTCTAAACTTTAAAATCTTAAAATATCGCAGATATTGCCCAAAACATAAAATCTTAAAATATCGCAGATATAATTGGAAACATAAAACTATAAAATATCACATATATGCTTGTTAATAAAAAAAGCTCAAATTATCACAGACATTGCTTGTAAACATAAAATCTGAATATATCACAGACTTAATTGTAAGCATAAAATTGTCAAAATATCTCACATATGTTTTTAAACATAAATGAAATACACTATCAAATATTTATTTTTAGACCAAAATATTACATAATATTACATATATGCTTATATATGCGTTACAACATATACATCTTAAAATATCACATATATGCTTGTAAACATCTAATCTTGAAATATCACAGATATGCTTGTAAACATAAATTCGAAAAATATCACAGAATAACATGGAAACGTAAATCTAAATTTATCACAGATATGCATGTAAACATAAAATCTTAAATCATAACAGATATATTTTTAATGCAAATTATCTTAAAAATCACAGATATGCTTGTAAACGTAAACTATAAAAATACATAAAATATCACAGATATGCTTGTAAACGTAAACTATAAAAATACATAAGATATGTTTGTAAACCTAAGACAACCTTTGACCTATGATAGAAATGCATGCAAAATATAAATACCAATAGCATATCATCGAAGAAATTCGTACAATATCAACAATAGTAAGCACAAAAACCTGATATTATAATTTATCAGTAACGACTTAACAAATAAACTCCTTTAAAAAATCCCACATATTATTGTCGGTATAAATAACTTTTAAAATAAATGGTTATGGAAACCAAAATAAATGTACTAATTGTACTTACAACTATTACGATTTTCGATAAACAACCCAGATGTGATTGTAAATAATGGCATAATGTATCACAGATATGCTTTTAATAAAAACATTCTTTAAAACGTGATGAATTGTTGGATGTGCTTCAAAAAGCAGTTAAATATAACACAATTAACTTTATATTAAACAAAAAACAACAAAGTGACAATACTTTTCAACAATAACCACGTATGACATGAATGTCAGCATGAATACGGATACAGATCTGCCGGAGTTTATGCAACTAAATATCCATATTCTGTCGATGAAATCAGAATCACAGCAGCAAATGTCCCGGTCAATTTCAAGGAATGTCATGAATACCTATAAAATGAGACGTGGTTTATAGGTTTTAAAGTGGCATGAAGACACACAAAGTAAGTTCGATTATTTCAGTAATTTCATAAATACATGTAAGTGCGAGGCGATAAATATATAAAGAGTACGTATGGGTAAATCGTTTAATAATAATATCTCGATATTAATTTCTGCATCAGACTAATAAACTGACATTATTTGGCATAAAATGACTTTAATGAAAAAAGGACTTACCATATATTGTATATGCATAATTGTGTCGTTTCCATGTTTTCCACGTGTTCACTGAAGCATCGTGTTCACTCTGGAAGCCTTCGTGTGAACACAAAAGATGGCGTTATGCTGTACTCAATGCGTAGTATCCCGGTGGTGAACCTCAAGAGCGCGGTGTTACTGCGGGCACTGACAACGATACTCGAGTCGCGGTAACACCGAGGTGGTCCGCGGTTGAAATTACGTCGGTCCGCGGTGGTATTGTGGCATTCCGCACCAGATTTTTGTTGGTCCGCGGTGGCAAAACGTCGATCCGCGGCGGTATAACATCGGTCTGCGATTTAATTGCGTCGTTCCAAGGTACCATTTTGGCGTTCCGCGGTGGCATTTATGCGATCCGCGGTTGCATTTCGTCGGTCAACGATTGGAGTGCGTCGGTCCGCGGTGGCGTTGTGGCGTTCCGCGGTTGCATTACATCCGTCCGCAATGGCATTACGTCGTCCATGTAGGTATTTTGTCGGTCCGCGGAGACGTTAAATCAATCCGCGGTTGTGTTTCGTCTGTCAATGAAGATATTACGTCGGTCCGCGGTGACATTACGTTGGTCCGCGGTTGCATTACGTCGATCCGCAGTTGCATTGCGTCTGTAAGCGGTAGCACTGCGGTCGTCTGCGGTTGCATTGCGTCGGCCCGCGTCGGTTTTTCAGAAGTCCACGGTAGGATTGTGTCAATCCGCGGTGGCATACGTCTGTCCGCGTTTGCAATGTGTCGCTCCGTTTTGGCGTTAAGTCGGTCCGTGGTGGCATTACGTAGGTCCGCGGTTGCATAAAATCGGTCCGCTGTGGCGTGTAGCGTGTGGCGTTCCGCGTTGGAATCGTGGGGTTCCTCGTGGGCATTGTGGCTTTCTCCGGTGGCATAACGTCGTTCCGCAATGGAATTATGTTGATCCGCGGTGACATTACGTCGATCCGCTGTGGTATTACGTCGGTTCACAGTGGCATAAGGTTTGTCTGCGATGGCATTTATTCGGTATGTGGTGGCGTTACGTCGCTTCGCGGTGGATTTACGTCCTTCTGCTGTGAAATTACTTTCGTCCGTTGTGGTATGATGTCGTTCCGCGGTGACATAACGTCGAACCGCAGTGGCTTAACGTAGGTCTGCAGAGGCATAACGTTGGGTTAGCACTACGCCGTACGTGGTGGTATTACTGCCATTTGTGGTCGACTTATGAGGCAACGAGGAAGCCGGCGGCGATTTATTTTCTTAATAACAACTATCAGGTTTGTTTACAGGTACGCACAACACATGCCGTTAACAGAAAAAAGTTACCTGTTGAAACTTATCTCAGCCAATAGCTAGCGAATGACTCAAATCAAGTTTACATGTAAATACAGATTCTATACTATACCAAGTATGCTGTCTGCTCAAACACGTGTTTCTATTCATAAACACTCTAAATGTTAGCAGCAAATCACTGGTAGATAAACCCAGCCCACTAGTTAATGCAGGTTAACATTTTACCACCGCAAAATCAAGCAGTTGAGATCCGGCTTTTTCATGTAAACCAGCTGAAGGCATGCAGGTCTTACATTTGGTATATTAGTTTTAGTCATGCTATGTCGATATTATAACCATGTAAACCGGACGACTATATTAAACAACATGGTTATTAAGATATGAATAAATATCATATCTGATATTTCGGGTCTGTAATCTCTTGCAGAATTACAAAGGAGTCAAATTGTGTAATAATTACAAACAAAGAGTAAAATATCAAAATTATCTAAACTGAGAAACCAATATATATGATTGCGATTTCCTAACATATAAATATATTATTGTAAAGCAATAACTATGCGTTCAAGTAGATCATCATAACAATTTCAGACATTGTTATGCTATCTTACATTTAAGAGAGATTATTTTCTACGACCATTGTGCATACAACGTATTTGATAGATATTCGTCTTAAATGTTTTAACCTCAGTTATTTTAGTATTCATAGAGCACAATATTTCACGTGCATTTAATCATTAAAAAAGGTAACAAACGTGAAATACGTTATAATTCATCAACAGATGGATTTAAATGCAAAAAACAAATATTCAACAATAATAAAAACAAAACTAACATCTATATAAACATTTTTAATGTTCATACATGAACTTGTAAACATAAGATAATAGAATATTACAGCAGATTTGGTTAGAAACATACAATCTTAAAATATCGCAAACATGGCTGGAGAGTTCAAATCGTCAAATATCACATATATGCTTCAAAACATAAAATCTTTGAATATCACAGATATGCTTTCTAACATAGAATCTTAAACTATCACAGAAAAGCTTGTAAACATAAATCTCCAAAAATAATAACAGATAATCACAGGCATGTACAAAATTTATTAAAATTACAGAACTAAACTTTAAATATCACTGATACACTTGTAAACATAAAATCTTAAAATTGACAGATATACTTGTAAGCATAAAATCATAAAATATCACTTTTATGCTTCTTAACATACAATCTTAAAATATCCCAGATATGATTGTAAACATAATATTTTAAAATACCACAGACATGATTGTTTGCATACAATTTTAAAACATGATATGCATTTAAAAACATCTTCAAATATAACAGATATGCTTGGACACATCCACTATTAAAATATATTGCATATGCTTGTAAACTTCAAAATCTTAAAATATCGAAGATATTCTCCGAAACATAAAATCTTAAAATATCGCAGATATAATTGGAAACAATTTTTTTTTTTATAAAATATCTCAGATATACTTGTAAACATTAAAGCTAAAATTATAACAGACATGCTTTTAAACATAAAATCTAAACATATCACAGATATAGTTGTAAACATACAATTGTCAAAATATCACATATGTTTTTAAACATAAATGAAATACACTTTCACATATATGTTTGTAAACAAAAATATTATATAATATCACATATATGCTTATATGCGTTTACACATATACATCTTGAAATATCACAGCTTTGCTTGTAAACACCCAATCTTACAATATCACAGATATGCTTGTAAACATAAAATCGAAAAATATCACAGATATGCATGGAAACGTAAATCTAAAATTATCACAGATATGCATGTAAACATAAAATCTAAAAAATATCACAGATAGGCTTGTTAACATTAAATCTAAAAAATCCCATATATTATTGTGAACAAGCTTTTAAAAATATCACCGATACGCCTGTAAGAATAAAAAATTAACATATTAAAGATATGAGTAAAATGTAAATTATCATAAAATATCAGAGACATGCTTGTAAACATAAAATCTTAACATATCAAAGATAGGCTTATAAACAAAGATCTTTAAATATCAGAGTTATGCTTGCAAACAAAACTCGTTAAATATTACAGATGTTTGTAAATAAAAAATCTCAAATTATCACATATATGTGTGTAAATGCGTATTATGTAAAAATATCACAGATATTCTTGTAAATGTAAACTATAAAAATACCTAAGATATGCTTAAGACCACGTTTGACATATTACAAAAATGCTTGCCAAAATAAATACCAATAGCCTATCATCGAAGACATTCGTACAATATCAACAAAATAAAGCACAAAGCCTGATAATGTAATTTATCAGTAAAGAACAAATAAACTCTTTTAAAAAATCCCACATATTCTTGTCAGTATAAATAACATTTTTAACAAATGGTTATGCAAACCAAGATAAATATACTAATTGTACTAACAACTATTACGATTTTCGATTTTCGATACACAACCCAGATGTGATTGTACATAATGGTATAATGCATCACAGATATGCTTTTAATATAATGTATCACATATATGCTTTTAATAAAATCTTCAAAAACGTGATGAATTGTCGGATGTGCTTCAGAAAGCAATGAAAATATAAAACAATTAACTTTGTATTATACAAAAAACGTTTTCCACGTTTAAACTCTGGAAGCGTTCGTATAAACACACGCAAGGGCATTAAGCTGTACTCATCATTTCCTTTAGCTGTGTTATGCATCGTTTGGTGTATTCCTTTGATCTGTTATGGAATTAAAACACGATCAAAGTTGCTATTGCATTATCAATAATGTACTTAAATATATTTGATTTCATCTTTTTTAACTTTAAAACTTAAAAAAAATGCATTTAAATAAATTTTTAATATATCACAAACAACTATATCATATAATAAATACCCCATTGCGAACATTTCCATCTTTTAAACAACAAAGTCCACGAAACACGCCAATTGAACCGTAACGTCCACCGGTGGCCTCTGAAATGCTCCGTCCGAGTGATGAGGGTGTTGTCACGACCATTTCGTAAACCACGCCTTTATATTAAAACACCGTCCGGTACACGAATGTTTGCGACCGCGCGCGTTTGTCACGCGTGAGATTGTTCTTGATTTCAATCTGTTGTTCTGAGCGAAACGCGTTAACGGCAAGCCTAAAACAGCTCAATCGCCAATCCCACATCAAACTGTTAATATCTCGTATTACACTGTAGAGTGATTGTTTTCGGTGATTGCATTATAAGATATTTTAACCTGTTCTTTAGCAATATTCAAAAATTAAAAATATTACATATATCTTTTTTTCTCGTAGGAAAATTATTTATGTATAAATTGATTTTCCTGTTTGTATACTGATGGACACGAGGCAGATGACTGGAATAAACTTTGCGATTAATAAGCTCCAATAGGGCGCCTTTTAATACCACAGTGTGTTGATTATACTTGATAAGAACATCAAAATAACTGTTACATTTAAAACTTTTTTTTCAAAGATATGTTTGAACTAAACGATATATCTCCCGATATAATAAATAAAAACAAACAAATGAATGTATATATGCAATAAACAATATTTAAGCCCATATTCAATATAATTTGATATGAATATAAATCAAGCACATAGATCTGTATACAATTTTCAATAATTCTTTTAAATCAGTCGCTGTATGATAAAAAGGATTTCTTTGCTACACGCAACTTTCGTTGAACTCGTTAAGTATTAAAGCAATAAATTTAGGAAACTAATGTTCGTGGCCATTGAACCACCTGTTTGATCTATGAGTAGTGCAATATAATTCCACTTTGTTTATGTTTAAGATAGGATCTCATCATATTCGACACTATGGTTAACATTTTCCAATATCAATCTGGCCATCAATAAAAGTCTCTTTTGCACCTACATGGGAGACCACCTATGATACATCTGATGTCCATATCGTACCATGAGACCAACACAACTTATGTGCAATAACACTTCTTTCAGAAAGGCCGCACATGGGCTATTGGAAGTATCTTCCCTGTATTGAGCAACTTGCATATTCTAACGTCTATAAGATGGAATTCTATAATTATTTGAGTCATCGTGTTTTAGAAAAATAGGTAGAATTGTTTTTTAATGTAATTCATCAACTTGTTTTAAAGAATAAAATTAATGAATTATTAACAGGGGGTATGCTGTCGTAATAGTGTAATGTAGAGTGTAGCAATTTGTCAGATACTGCGTTGACGCCGCAAACACATGCTTTGTATCATGGTGGTGATACTTAATAGCGCGGTTTAACTGGTGGCCAAAACAACGATACTCGAGTCGTGGTTGCACCGAAGTGGTCCGCGGTGGAATTACGTCGGTCCGCGGTGGCATCGTGGTATTCCGCGCTAGAATTGTGTCGGTCCGCGATGGCATAACGTCGATCCGTAGCGGTATTACATCGGTATGCGATTGCATTACGTCATTCCGCGGTACCAGTGTGGTGCTCCGCGGTTGCATAGTGGCGGTCCGCGTTTGCATTGCGTCGGTCCGTGCTGGCTTTGTGGCGTTTCGCGGTTGCATTACATCGGTCGGCGGAGACATTACATTGATCCGCGGTGGTATTACGTCGGTCCGCAGTGTCATTACGTTTGTCCGCGGTGGAAATTATTCGATCTGCGGTTGCATGACATCGGTCCGCGATGGCCTTTTGTCGGTCCGCGGTTGCGTTACGTCGGTCGGCGGTTGCATTACGTCAGTCCGGGTGGCACTGCGTTGGTCTGCGGTGTTATAACATCGGTCCGCAGGGCATTACGTCGATCCGCGGTGGCATTTCGACAGGTAGTATTGTGCCACTCCGCGGTGGCATACGTCGGTCCGCGGCGTCATTACGTCAGTCCTCGATGACACTACGTCGGTCCGCGGTGCCATTGTGTCGCTTCGCTTAGTCATAACATCGATCCGCTTTGGCGTAAGGTCGATCCGCTTTTGCGTACGTCGGTCCGCGGTGGCATTACGGTGGTCCGCTGTGGCGGTGTGGCGTTCCGCGGTGTCATTGTGGTGTTCCTCGGTGGCATTGTGGCTTTCCGCGATGGCATAATATCGTTGCGCAGTGGCATTGTGTCCATCCGCGGTGACATTACGTCGATCCGATGTGGCATTACGTCGGTCCGCGGTGGCATAACGTTGGTTTGCGGTGGAATTAATTCGGTATGCGGTGGCATTACGTCGGTCTGCGATGGTTTTACGTCGTTCGCTTGTGCAATTACGTTTGCCCGCGGTGGCATGATATCGGCCTTCGGTGGCCAATACCGCCGAAACACTAGCGTTATAACAACTGAGCTGACCGTGCTGATTGTTCTTACTAGCGCACAATATATGTGTGCAATATACGAAATCTTCACACGATTCAGCCAGAAACAAAATTTCAAGATGTTTCAGTATACTATAAAGTAGATTCAGTAGATATACTTGTAAATATAAAATCTTAAAATATCACAGATATCACGTGCTCAATGCTCTAATAATCATGATCAGCATTCTGCACACCCCTAAACGTCGTTATAAAATATGTGTTTACTTTATTGGCAGAACACGGGAAACATGAAAGTTTGTTCAAATGAAATAATTTGCGATGTAAACATATCAATTACATGCACGTGTAATAGAGGCAATTTTATTTGTTTTTATTTTGAAAAAAAAATATAACGCTTATATCATTTAACTATGAATCAAACAAACAAACATTGTATGAAAATACAATTTATCTACCAACGTAAAATTATTTAGATCAACCATTATAACACGATTTCATTAAAAAAAAGGTAACACAAGTGAAATACGCTTTATTTCATCAACAGATGGATATTAATGCAAAAAACAAATTTTCAACAATAATAAAAACAAAACCAACATCTATATAAACATTTTGACTTTTCATACATAAACTTGTAAACATAAGATATTTGGATATCACAACAGATTTGGTTGGAAACATACAATCTTAACATATCACAAACATGGTTGGGGAGTTCAAATCTTTAAATATCACATATATGCTTCAAAACATATAATCTTTTAATATCACAGATATTTTTTAAACATAAAAACTTAACCTATCACAGAAAAGCTTGTAAACATAAATCTTCAAAAATAATCACCGATAATCACAGGCGTGTACGCAATGTATAGATATTACATAAATAAACTTAAAATATCTCAGATATTCTTGTAAACATAAAATCTTAAAATATCACAGATATGCTGGTAAACATAAAATCATAAAATATCACAGATATGATTCTTAACATTCAATCTTAAATATCACAGATATGATTTTAAACATAACATTCTAAAAAATCACAGACTTGCTTGTTTGCTTACAATTTAAAATATAATAACACATCCAATCTTAAAATATCACACATATGCTTGTAAACATTAAAATCTTAAAATATCGCCGATACGGTACAAAACATAAAAAGCTTAAAATATCGCAGATATAATTTGAAACATAAAATTATAACATATCACAGATATGCTTAAAACATAAAAGCTCAAAATATAACAGACATGCTTTTAAACATAAAATCTGAAAATTTCACAGATAAAGTTGAAATCATAAAATTGTCAAAATATTACATATATGTTTTTATACATAAATGAAATACACTATCACATTTATGTTTGTAAACAAAAATATTATATAATATCACATATATGCGTATATGCGTTTACACATAGTCATCTTAAAAGATATGCTTGTAAACACCCAAATTTAAAATATCACAGATGTGCTTGTAAACATAAAATCGAAAAAAAATCGCAGATTTGCATGGACGCGTAAATCTAAAATTATCACCGATATGCTTGATAACATAAAATCTTAAAATATCACAGATATACTTTTAAAAATAGATCTTTAAATATCAAGGTTATGCTTGCAAACAAAACTCGTTCAATATTACAGATATGCTTGTAAATAAAAAATCTCAAATTATCACAGGTATGTTTGTAAATGCAAATTATCTAAAATATCACATATATGCTTGTAAACGTAAACTATAAAATTATATAAGATATGCTTGTAAACCTAAGACCACGTTTGATATATCACAGAAATGCTTGCAAAATATGAATACCAATAGCATATCATCGAAAATATTCGTACATGATCAACAATATTAAGCATAAAAAAACCTGATTATATAATTTTTCAGTAATTTATTTTCATAAATACCCCTTTTCGGACATTTCTATCTTTTCATCAACAAAGTCCACGAAACACGCCAGTTGGACCATAACGTCCACCGGTGGCCTCTGATACGCTCTGTCCGAGTGATGAGAGTGTTGTAACGACCATTTCGTAAACCACGCCTTCATATTAAAACACCGTCCGGTACACGAATGTTTGCGACCGCGCGCGTTTGTCACGCGTGAGATTGTTCTTGATTTCGATCTGTTGTTTTGAGCGAAACGCGTTAACGGCAAGCCTAAAACAGCTCAATCGCCAATCCCATATCAAACTGTTAATATCTCTTATCACACTGTAGAGTGAATGTTTTCGGTAATTGAATTATTAGATATTTTAACCTGTTCTTTAGCAATATTCAAAAATTGAAAATATTACACATATCCTTTTTTCTCATAGGAAAATTATTTATGTATATATTGATTTTCCTGTTTGTATATTAATTGACTTGATGCAGATGACTGGAATAAATCTTGCGATTAAAGAAGCTCTAATGGGGGCGCTTTTTAATACCACTGAGTGTAGATTATACTTGACAAGAAAATCAACATTACTGTTACATTTAAAACTTTTTTTAAAGATATGTTTGTAACTTAACGATATATCTCCCGATATAATAAATAAAGAAACAAATGAATGTATATATGCAATAAACAAAATTTAGGCCTATATTCAATATAATTTGATATGAATATAAATCAAGCACATAGATCTGTATACAATTTTCAATAATTCTTTTAAATCAGTCGCTGTATGATAAAAAGGATTTCTTTGCTACACGCAATTTTCGTTGAACTCGTAAAGTATAAAAGCAATAAATTTAGGAAACTTATGTTCGTGGCCATTGAACCACCTGTTTGATCTATGAGTAGCCCAATATAATTGCACTTTGTTTATTTTTAAGATGGGATCTCATCATATTCGACTCTATGATAAACATTTGCCATTTTAGCAATTTGTTTTGAAGAATTAAATTAATTAAATATTAACATTGGTATGCTGTCTTAATGGTACCATGTAGAGTGAAGCAATTTGTCAGATACTGCGTTGACGCGACAATTTCTGTAAGAAAAAACAACGGCTTACTATATTCATGTATTTTGTATTATCATTTTGTTTAACACTAGAAACTGTAAACTTTATGTGTAATACAATTCTGTTCTGTTATGTTCTCAATCGCCAATCTGACATCAAACTGTTAAAATCTCGTATCACATTGTAGAGTGATTATTGTCGGTGATTGCGTTATTAGATATTTTAACGTGTTCTTTAAGACTATTCAAAATTATTAAGGTAAACGATACAAACACGATATCATTAAAAAGTAAACAGTAGCGAAATACTTTAAATCTCATCAATTGACAGATTGTTATGCACAAACAACAACAACAACAAATAAACAACAATAATATTAACAAAACCGACACCTAAATATAAAACATTTTTAATTTACATACATAAACTTGTAAACATAGGAACATAACATTTTTTATATCACAGATGTGGTTGGAAACCTTAAATCTTAAAACATCACAGACATGCTAGTAAACATTAAATCTTAAAACATCACAGATTTGCTAGTAAACATTAAATCTTAAAATAGCACAGATATGCTAGTAAACATTAATTCTTAAAACATCACAGATAAGCTAGTAAACATTAAATCTTAAAAACAAATAAGATATGCTTGTAAACATAAAATCTTAAAATATCACAGATACGCTAGTAATATTAAATCTTAATATATCACAGATATGCTTGTAAATATAAATCTTAACATTTTACAGATATGCGTGTAAACATAAATTCTTGAAATATAACAGATATTTTTGTAAATATAAATAATCTTTAAATAGCACAGTCACGCTTGTAAAAAAAAATCTTAAATATCACAGATATGCTTTAAAACATAAAATCTGCCAATTTCACAGATATACTTGTAAACATAAAATCTTATAATATCATAGACATGCCTGGAAATATAACTAATATTGAAATATCCAAAATATGCTTGTAAATATACAGCAGCTTTAAATATCACAGATATGCTTGTAAATATAACTCTTAACATATCAGAGTTATTCTTGTAAACATAAGAATTCGTTTGAAATATCACAATATCGAAGACATGGCGAACAGTATCAACGATTTTAATCACACACAAAAATGATAATGACATTCATCAGAAACGACTCAACTAATAACATACGATAACGTTAATAACAGCAACAACTAATCAGATAGTCCTGCGTTTTGGTCACCAAGTTGTCATATTTCTATCGCTGAAAACAGAATCGCAGCAGTACATACCCCAAACACTCGCGAGGAACACAGAACTTTAGCTTCTTTGATGTCATGTTCATCTACAGGAAGAGAGATGTGATTGTTCTATTATAGGATGTTTATTAAATTATGCATAGTTTTTCCGAGCGAATATACAAGTTTGTGAAGATAAAACGCAATATCTGGAAATATATATCTAATCTCTTGCAATGTAAACGAATGAATGTATGAATGTGTGAATTAATTAATGAAGTAACGAGCAAACGACCGATTGAATGATTAAATTATTACCTATTTTGGAGACAAATAATTCGATGATATTTCGTCTCAAATTTCAAGCAATTAAGTCCATTCCGTAAGCCGGAAGACAACCTTGATCTCCGATGAACTCCGAACCATTCAAGACAATGGGTGCCAGCGATGTGTCGTTCTTGTCCACCACCCATTTTCTTATATAGTAATACCGTCCGGTGCATGAACGTTTGAACCCGCGCGCGTTTGTCACGAGTGTGATTGTTCTTGATTGCACAATCTTGTTCTGAGCGAAAGGTGTTAAGTCTAGTTGAAATCAGCTCAAAAGCTAAACCGAAAGCAAACTGTGAAAATATGTAATCCCATTATAGAGTGAGTACTGCACTACTAATACCTTCCTAGTGTAGAGATGATGGTCGAATATACTTCTTGTATGACCAGAAAATCCGATGTAGGGTCGAATCTACCAGCGGCATTGATGTAGTTTTTATAATCATTACGAATTAAATGAATAAATATAATTTGTAAAATATTCATAATTTGATTTTGTTTTTTGATGATATTTATAAGCTATTATATTATGTTCCACTGACTAAATGTATTATTTCATTTAAAACCAAATTTTTATAAATAAACTGGTCAATTATGAATACAAACTACTTTTAATTGAATTAGCAGCTGTCCAAATAGTTAGGTGGATGGTATTAATAGAACACTAACGATATAAACATTGAAAAAGCACAACCTTTATTATCCATGGAATTATTTATAAAAAAATAATTGCATTTCAATCTTTATTTCCTCTCATAACAGAAACACTAAATATCCTAACATGAAATGAGAGAGCTAGTTTCTTTACAAGTAAATAAATTGCACATTATATTTGCTTTTTTATTTAGGAAACACGTTAAAATTGTCAACTATTGTTATTTATTATAAACAGTTATATTAAATCGTTTGTATTAATACTAAACGTTGTATAAAATCACTATATTATACATACACATAAGATTCCATAACGCTACGCAGGAGAATCTTAAATACCTATATGAACCATCTTAACTCCCCAGGTGTTAGAAATTTGAGAGGGATGAGGCCGTTTAAATGGTCATTTTCATAGGAATGAATTTCATGGACAATGCTGTACAATCCGAGGGTTGTTATCACTGGATGATAACGATTCTGATAGGGAAACGACGCAGTCATTGATGGATAAATCGTGCAACAATAAGTATGCATTTACAACATTTTATTTTTATTTTGAAATTAGTGTTTTACGAAGTAACAATATATATATATATATATATATATATATATATATATATATATATATATATATATATATATATATATATATATATATATATATATATATATATATATATATATATATATATATATGGCGTTTAGAAAACATTACAATATAAAGAATTGAAACTCCAGCTGCTGGAGCAGTATTGAATTTCATTAAAAACAATTAGTTGGTCCATTATTTAAGGCAAGTGACCGATTGCCCAAACAGTACAAAACAGCACAATACAGCACAATACAAACCAACATAAACACAAAATATGAATAAAGCTGGGGTCACCGCCTTGGAACGGTCAATGCAAAGCATTGGGGGTTTAAACCGGTTATAGAGCGCTCAACCTCACACTTGGCCCAACAATATTCATAATACATTTAAGTGTAAATAAAATTTAACGTCATAGCATTGTAACTCAAATCAAACAATAATAAAAGGGAATTAAAACGCATTCAATTTAATTACAATTTAATTACTCAATGGTATTGAAGATACCAGAGCAACAGAAATACAACTTTTTGACGAACGATAAAATGAAATATAAACAAGTGTCAACTAAATTCCTTCTTTATAGAAAAAGATTTTAAAATATAGCGTCATTAAGTTGATATTTCAGATAATCATCGTCAAATACAGGAAGAAGCAGCAATAATGGGTGTAAAAATTCCATATTACATTGCTTGGTTGTTTATGTGACTGCTAAAAATTAAATTAATAATAATTAAATAAAAAAAGAAACGCTTATCAGAGAGAAAATATAAATAAAATTGAACGTTATAAACCCAATGACCTATGCATGTAGCTTACATTTACCCAGGAACAGAGAAAGAGTTATGACGTAATTGACAGGCGAAGACACAATGACGTGAAAAAAATCCAGGGGCGGTACTGTAAAGTAATAATAAAACTATTAATGGGGGGCTACTGCAAAATTGTACTACTAATAAAACAAGTTTAGTTGATTAAATATTAAGAATCAAATATATAAAAATAGTAATTCCATTAAAGCGACATTATTGGAATCAAACAGTATATAGGTGTATTGACAACTGACGACAGAAATGATTTGATGTACGATTTGAGTCCAAAAGTAGTTTTCATGCAGATTTGTTCATACGACACAAAGACACAATTTTGTTCAACAGTGAAAAATGCCCTAAAAAAACAAGTTTAGTTGATTAAATATTAAGAATCAAATATATTAAAATAGTAATTCCATTAGAGCGACATTATTGGAAACGAACAGAATATAGGTGTTTTGACAACTGAGAATTAAATGGTTTATGGGTAGCTGAATATATGCGTCAATGTAGTAATGAGTATTATGTAATTCAAGTGTTTTAACGGGGCTCTGTACGTTGGAAGAAGTTGAGTACTAGTATATGTATCATGAATTGTGACGTACTTCGTTGTGCAAAAGCTCCGTTAACTACCATCAAATGTTTTAATAAAATTGTACTTGTGTAAAACAAATATTTACGTAGAATGTGTTTTTCTCTTCAACGTTTTGGCAAAAAGTTCATATAAAAGATGTTGTAGAGGATGTATTTACGGTTTTCATGCAAGACCTTTCGAATACAAATGTGTTCCGAAAATTTACCGTGTGTGTTTTATTACTATTCCAAATGGATATAACTTAGCGTACAGGCAATATTTGTGGGTGAATGTTTTGTTCCAAAAATACCTCGACGTATTTTGCGATGGTGCGATAAAGTTATCACGGTGATGGGTGACGGTGGAACATTTTATCATAAAAAAGAGTAAATAATTTATGGCATAATTATATTTATTTATTTTTATTTATTATTGTCTCATCCACATGTACTTCCATTACAAAACATAATATCTACAACATTATAAAATAAGTACACATGGCCATTCATAATAGAATTATAGCAGACAGAACATCACATAGGCAATATACATACAATGCTAATAGCACCTGATATCTATCAACATTAAAGGCATTTGTTAAATATTTGACGTGATGCAAGATTAATTACATATCTACAAGATAAAACATTTAAATGGACAGATTCATTCCTTTAAAATACAATCATGTTCATAAGATGCATCAGATATCTACAATAAAACACTAAATAAGTAAGAAGAGGGTAAAATCAGTTAGTTTCACAGTGGATCATAAAATGCATCAGATATCTACAATAAAACATTAGATACCGGTAAGTAAAAAAGATAAAATCAGTTAGTTTCACAATATATATGTTATTTGCGTTGTTTTAATATCATAAAGCAGGTTTTGGTAGCTAGTTTAACTACATTATTGTCTGACAAGATAATGTTTCACTTATCATCAACATCAAAATTTTCAAAGCCTTGAAACTGAGATAGAAGTTCAGTCATGAGTTCTCGTCTAACCCCGTTGTATAATGGGCAATCAAGCAGTACATGTTTTTCATTTTCCACAACACTTATACCTATACTCTTACAATAGTTACATTTTCTTAATTCCTGAGGTGTATTTGTATATCTTCGAATTTCTATATTTATTAGAGCAATACCACTTCTAAACTTTGCCAAAGCCCCTCTATGCCTTTTATTATACACAAGTAAACAATATGGTTCAACCTCATACATTTTTTCTAGTATCAATAATACTCGTAAGAGTTGACAAGTGATCAATTGTACTCCTCGTTTTCCTAAAACCATTCTGACCTTCAAACAATACTTTTTATCCCATCATCAGACGTGCATTGTCGAAATAAACCACTGTGGAATAAATTTATCTTTATTTCAGCAGTGCTGAAATATAGCTGTCACGCGCGGCGAAGAATGTTCATATTACTCGGAATCAACTATAAAGTAATCATTTTTAGTAAAATCGAATCAGATTTAACAAAACAAACAATTTGATACCAAGATTTAATATAGTTTTTACACATAATGCAACTCAAAAAGCAAATAAACATTATTTACAAATATTAAGTGCGCGTACTCGTGACGTCATTATTAATACGTCATACGACACAATGCATGTTGTTTCACGCTAAAGATGCAGTTGTTTAGTGTCTTTTTTTTCATTATTTCTTAAAAATCGGGGACGTAGAGGTATGATAAACGAAAAACAGGTTGGTTACTGATCTTTTTGTAATGTATTAGGCTCGACACGATTAAAATAATGAAACAATGTTTGCTTAAAATATCTTTGGGATTTTCCGTCTAGTTCGATTTTCCTATTCTATTTTTAAAGAAATAATTTACGACTAAGAAAATTGATGGGATAAATTGAATACTAGGTCGGTGCCGAATAAAGCAAAGTTTATCTTGCTCGGCACGAAAATCTGAACCACTCGCCAAGGCTCGTGGTTCAGATTTTCTAAGCCTCGCAAAATAAACTTTGCTTTATTCGGCACCGACCTAGTATTCTCTATTTCTGCCACGATTTGCTCTGTAAGCTGATCATTGAGCAAGGAGCAATAGACTTAATATACAATAGGGGTAATGGTAATACCTCTGTATGACATTGGATCATGGATATTGCTGGTTGAACTTTTCGGTATAGGATTTATAATACTCTTACCCCAGCTTTTGGGGATTTTCCCTATTCCAAAGCAGTTATTAAAAATCTTGAACAGACCGTATACAACAATCATTTTTAAAGACAGCTGCTGATAATTCATCATACCCTACTGCTCTATTATTCTTTACATCAAAAAAAGCTTTCTTTACATCTGACATTGAAAAATGATCATCAAAAAAGTCATTATCAACAGACACATTCTCTTCAACAATAAAATTGGCATCCTGGATAACATGTTTGCCGTTTTATCACTGACAGCATTCAAAAGATTACAAAAATCATTTTTCAATCTGTCAAAAACTTTAGTCACATCATTTGTTAAATTACCCATTTTAAGACTAACGCTTATGGCTTGAACCAAGTTTATGCAGTATAAAATAAATGTTATATACTTGGTTTGATTAATTTTGGTTAGCTTAACTTACATTAGGATTATACATACATGAAAGAGGAAATGAACTTAGTAACCTCTTTGTAATATAGAAAAGTTGGAAAACTGCGCCCAGTGCGGAGCTCGGTTCCAATTCCGCCGAAACACTAGCGTTATAACAACTGAGCTGACCGTGCTGATTGTTCTAACTAGCGCACAATATATGAGTGCAATATACGAAATCGTCACACGATTAAGCAAAAAACAAAATTTCAAAAGACCTGTATACCACTTAGAAGATTCAGTAGATATACTTGTAAACATAAAATATAAAAATACCACAGATATCATGTACTCAATGCTCTCATAATCATGATGATGCCTTTCACCCCTAAACGTCGTTATAAAATATGTGTTTACTTTATTGGCCAAACACGGGTAACATGAAGGTTTGTTCGCATGAATTTTGCGAAGTAAACATATCAATTATATGCACGTGTAATAGAGGCAATTTTATGTATTTATTTTGAAAAAAAAGGATCACGCTTATACCATTTAACTATGAATCAAACAAACAAACAAAGTATGAAAATACAATTTATTTACCAACGTTAAATTATTTTTGTCAACCATAATAACAACCATAATAACACGATTTAATTAAAATAAGGTAACAAACGTGAACTATGTTTTATTTCATCAACAGATGGATTTAAATGCTAAAAAACAAATATTCAACAATAATAAAAACAAAACCAACATTTATATAAACATTTTGACTTTTCATAAATAAACTTGTAAACATAAGATATTAGAATATCACAGCAGATTTTGTTGGAAACATAGAATCTTAAAATATCACAAACATGGTTGGAAAGTTCAAACCTTCAAATATCACATACATGTTTCAAAACATAAAATCTTTAAATATCACAGATATGCGTTTAAACATAAAATCTTAAACTATCACAGAAAAGCTTGTAAACATAAATCTTAAAAAAATAATCACAGATAATCACAGGCGTGTAACCTTCGAATATCACATACATGCTTCAAAACATAAAATTTAAAATACCACAGATATGCTGGTGAACATGAAATCCTGAAATATCACAGATATGCTTCTTAACATACAATCATAAAATATCATAGATATGATTGCAAACATAACATTTTAAAATATCACAGACATACTTGTTTGAATACAATTTTAAAATATAAAATGCATTTAAAAATATCTTCAAATATAACAGATATGCTTGGACACATCCAATCTTAAAGTATCACAGATATGCTTGTAAACATTAAAATCTTAAAATATCGCAGACAAGGTCCGAAACATAAAATCTTAAAATGTCGCATATATAATTGGAAACATACAATTATAAAATATCACAGATATGCTTGTAAACATGAAAGCTCAAATCATCACAGACATTCTTGTATACATAAAATCTGAAAATATCTTAGATTAAGATGTAAACATAAAACTGTCAAAATATCACTTATATGTTTTTAAACATAAATGAAATACACTATCTTATATATATTTGTGAAATAAAATATTATATAATATCAAATATATGTTTATATATGCGTTTAAACATATGCATCTTAAAATATCACAGATATGCTTGTAAACAACCAATCTTAAAATATCACAGATTTGCTTGTAAACATAAAATTGAAAAATATCACAGATTTTCATGGAAACGTAAATCTAAAATTATCACAGATATGAATGTAAACATAAAATCTTAAAAATATCACAGACATGATTGTAAACATTAAATCTAAAAAATCACATATATTATTGTAAATAAAGATTCTTAAAATATCACAGATATTCTTGTAAGAATACAATCTTAACATATTAAAGATATGAGTGTAAATGTAAATAATCATAAAATATCAGAGACATGCTTGTTAACATAAAATCTTAACATACCACAGGCTTATAAACAAAGATCTGTAAATATCAAAGTTATGCTTGCAAACAAAACAAATATGTTTGTAAATAAAAAATCTCAAATTATCACATATATGTGTGTAAATGCATATTATGTTTAAATATCACATATATTTTTGTATACGTATTCTATAAAAAAAATACCTAAGATATGCTAGTAAACCTAAGACCACGTTTGACATATCATAGAAATGCTTGACAAAATAAATACCAATAGCATATCATCGAAGACATTCGTACAATATCAACAAAATAAAGCACAAAGCCTGATAATATAATTTATCAGTAACGAACAAATAAACTCCTTTAAAAAATCCCACATATTCTTGTCAGTATAAATAACATTTTTAACAAATGGTTATGGAAACCAATATTAATATACTAATTGTACTTACAACTATAACGATTTTCGATAAACAACCCAGATGTGATTGTAAATAATGGAATAATGTACCACAGATATGCTTTTAATAAAATCATTCTTCATAAACGTGATGAATTGTCGGATGTGCTTCAGAAAGCAATCTAAATATAAAACAATTAACTTTGTATTATACAAAAAAACGTTTTCCACGTTTTCACTCTGGAAGCGTTCGTGTGAACACAAGCAAAGGCATTACGCTGTACTCATCATTTCCTTTATCTGTGTTATGCATCGTTTGGTGTTTTCCTTTGATCTGTTCTGGAATTAAATCACGATTAAAGTTGCTATTAAATTATCAATAATGTACTTAAATATATTTGATTTGATTTTTTTTTAAGTTTAAAACTTTAAAAAAATGCATTTGAAATAAATTTGTATAAATCATAAACAACTATATCATATAATAAATACCCCTTTGCGGACATTTCTATCTTTTTAACAACAAAGTCCAAAGAAACACGCCAGTTGGACCATAACGTCCACCGGTGGCCTCTGATGCGCTTTGTCCGAGTGATGAGGGTGTTGTAACGACCATTACGTAAACTACGCCTTTATATTTAAACAACGTCGGGTATAGTGGAGTTTGCGACCGCGCGCGTTTGTCACGCGTGAGATTATTTTTGATTTCGATCTGTTGTTCTGAGCGAAACGTGTTAACGGCAAGCCTAAAACAGCTCAATCGCCAATCCCAAATCAAACTGTTAAAATCTCTTATCACATTGTAGAGTGATTGTTATCGGTGATTGCATTATTAAATATTTTAACATGTTCTTTAACAATATTCAAAACTATAAAATATTACACATATCAGTTTTCTATGGAAAATTATTTATGTATATTTTGATTTCACTGTTTGTATACTGGTGGTTACGAAAAAAACTCCAATAGGGCGCTTTTTAATACCAAAGAGTGTAGATTATACTTGATGAGAACATCAACATTCAACTGTAACATTTATTTTTTTCTAAAGATTTGTTTGAACTAAACGCTCTATCTCCCGAAATACATGTAATAAATAAAGAAACATATGAATGTATATATATATATATATATATATATATATATATATATATATATATATATATATATATATATAAAATAAACAATATTTAGGCCTATATTCAATATAATCTGATATGAATATAAATCAAGCACATAAATCTGTATACAATTTTCAATAATTCTTTTAAATCAGTCTCTATATGATAAAAAAGGATTTCTTTGCTACACGCAACTTTCGTTTAACTTGTAAAGTATAAAAGCAATACAATTAGGAAACTAGTGTTCGTGGCCATTGAACCACCTGTTTGATCTATGAGAAGCGTTGACGCGACAATTTCTGTCAGAAAAAACAACGGCTTACTATATTCGTGTATTTTGTATTATCATTTTGTTTAACACTAGAAACTGTAAAGTTTATGTGTAATACAATTCTGTTCTGTAATGTTCTCAATCGCCAATCTGACATCAAACTGTTAAAATCTCTTATCTCATTGTAGAGTGATTATTGTCGGTGATTGCGTTATTAGATATTTTAACATGTTCTTTAAGACTATTCAAAACTATAAAATATTACACATATCAGTTTTTTCATAGGAAAATTAATTCATGATAATTATATTAATCTTTCTGTTTGTATACTGATTGACACGAGGCGGATGACTGGAATAAATCTTGCAATTAAAAAAGCACCAATAGGGCGCTTTTAAATAACAAAGGGTGTAGATTATACTTGAGACGAAAATCAACATTTATCTATAACATTTAAACCTTTTTAAAGATATGTTTAAACTAAACGATCTATATCCCGATATAATAAATAAAGAAATATATGAAGGTAAATATAAAAAAAACAATATTGTGGCCTATATTTAATATAATTTTATATAAATATTAATCAAACACATATATCTCTATACAATTTTCATTACTACTTAGATAAGTATCTAAATGATAAAAATGATTTCTTTAATACATGTAACTTTCTTTGAACTTGTAAAGTATAAAAGCAATTCAATTAGGAAACTAATGTTCGAGGTCATTGAACCACCTGTTTGATCTATGAGTAGTCTTATATTATTCCACTTTGTTTATTTTTAAGATGGGATCTCATCATATTCGACTCTATTGTAAACATTTGCCAATATCAATCTTGTCATCAATAGAAAGTCTCTATTGCACCTACATAGGAGACCACCTATGACACAACTCATGTCCATATCGCATCATGAGACCAATACAACTTATTTGCAATAACACTTCTTTCAGAAAGGCTCATATGGGCTACCGGCAGTATCTTCCCTTTATGGAGCAAGGTGCAGATGGAATTCTATAATTATTTGAGTCGTCGTGTTTAAGAAAAAAAGGTAGAATATTTTTTTTAATAATTAGCATCTTGTTTTGAAGAATAGAATTAATTTAATATTAACATGGGTATGCTGCCTTAATGGTACCATGTAGAGTGAAGCAATTTGTCAGATACTGCGTTGACGCCGCAAAAACATGCGTAGTATCCAGGTGATGAACCTCAAGAGCGCGGTGTTACTGCGGCACTGACAAAGAAACTCGAGTCGCGGTAGCACCGAGGTGGTCCGCAGTTGAATTACGTCGGTCCGCGGTGGCATTGTGGCTTTCCGCGCTATAATTGTGTAGGTGGCAAAACGTCGATCCGCGGCGGTATTACATCGGTCTGCGATTGCATTACGTCGTTTCGTGGTACCATTGTGGCATTCCGCATTGGCATTGTGGCGATACGAGGTGGCATTTCGTCGGTCCGTTATTGCATTTTGTCGGTCCGCGGTGGCGTTGTGGTGTTTCACGGTTGCATTTCATCTGTTTGTGGTGGCATAACGTCGGTCCACGGAGGCATTATATTGATCCGCGGCTGTATTACGTCGGTCCTTGTAGGCATAACATCGGTCCGCGGTAACACATCGTTGGTCCGCGGTGGCAATGCATCGGTCCGCGATGGCATGCTGTTGGTCCGCGGTTGCATTGCGTCTGTCTGCGGTGACACTGCGGTCGCCTGCGGTGGCATTACATCGGTCCTCAGTGGCATTATGTTGGTCCGCGATGGCATTACTTCGGTCTGTGGTTGCATTACGTCGGTCTTCGGTGGCATTTCGACATTCCACGGTAGGATTGTGTAACTCCTCGGTGGCATACGTTACGTCGGTCCGCGGTGGCATTGTGTCGCTCCGCGAAGGAATTATGTCGATCAGCTTTGGCGTTACGTCGATCGGCGGTTGCATAACATCGATCCGCGGTGTCATTGTGACGTTCCGCGGTGTCATTGTGGCGTTCCTCAGTGGCATTATGGCTTTCTGCGGTCGATCCGCTGTGGCATTACGTCGGAACGCGGTGGCATTACAGTGGTTCGCGTAGGCATTAATTCGGTATGCGGTGGCATTACGTCGCTCCGCGGTGGATTTAAGTCGTTGTGCTATGGAATTAAGTTTGTCCGCTGTGGCATGATGTCGTTCTGCGGTGACATAACGTCGGTCCGCAGTGGCTAAACGTAGGTCTGCAGAGGCATAACGTCGGTCCGCGGTGGCATCACGACGTCCGAGGTGCGGTCGCATTATGAGGCAACGAGGAAGCCGGCGGCGATTTATTTTCTTAATACAAACTACAAAAATATACTAGGCATATTTTGTAAACAACATCATATATATTATTGTTTTTATACCTGTTCAAGCATATTTTAACTTAATGACGGCATTCATGTGAGCTAGTACACGTAATGCAGGTGTTACGTTTGGTATATTAGTTTAATTACGCGATGTAGATATAATAACAATGTCAACCGGACGACTACATTACACAAAATGGTTACTGTGGTATAAATAATTCTCATATGTGATATTTCGGGTTTGTAATCTCTTGCATACTTACAAAGGAGTCAAATTGTGTAATAGTTGCAAACAAAGAGTAAAATATAAAAATCAAAATTATCTAAACTGAGAAACCATTATATCTGATTGCGGTTTCCCAACATATAAATATACATTTTTGTACCTGGTAAAGCAATAACTATACGTCCAAGTAGATCATCATACTACTTTCAGATATTGTCATACTAATTTGCATGTAAGAGAGATTATTTTCACCGACCATTGTGTATACAACGTATTTGAAAGATATTCGCCTTAAATGTTTTTACCTCAGTTATTTCAGTATTCATATAGCACAATATTTCACGTTCATGTAATATTTAATTTCGTTTTAATATGTAGTGCGGCGCATTGTAATGCATGTGTGTAGCACAAGATTGTATAGTAAAACAGAACAAGCTTTTATGTCTCACTTGCAAACGAAAGTTTTTAATTTTAGAAATGCATATTGTACATGTATATTGAATGGAAATTCAAGTTTATATGTAGAGTAATCAAGATAATGTCGCAGTGTTTTTAGCGACCATCCGCGGAGTTTTTCGGCGACACTGGTTTTGCATAGCAGTGTAACAGCGGAAAGTGTATAATGGATACGAGCTGTTCTGTATTATCGTGTTTCTCAAGTGATGACCCCTTAAATGGTTTTTAATACATTATTAAATTCACGCACAATTGTATTAATTATATTCATAGTGTAAAGGAAAAGGTAGTTTTTATTTTGTTACTGTTTATTCGTGAGTGTATGGTATTATGTTGACGCGATTTGATATCGCGTTTAAAAACGTTACTTTGTGAATTTTTGGAAAATCGCGCGGATACTATCTCATCCAATAATTATTTTGGTAAATATAACTGTAAGGAACTTACTTTTAATCAATGCTCTCATAATCATGAACAGCATTCCATACACCGTAAACGTCGTTAGAAAATATGTATTTACTTTATCGGCAGAAAACGGGATACATGAACAATTTTTCGCATGAAATTTGCGAAGTAAACATAACAATTACATGCATGTGTAATTGAGGCTATTTTATTTATCTATTTTGAAAAAAAAAATCACGCGTATATCATTAAACTATAAATCGAACAAACAAACATAGTATGAAAATACGATTTATTTACCAACCTAAAATTAATAAGATCAACCATATTAACACGATTTCGTTAAAAAAAAGTAACAAAAGCGAAAGATCTTATTTCATCATCGGATGGATGTTTTTGCAAAAAACAAATATTTAATAATAATAAAAGCAAAACCAACTCCTATATAAACATTTTGACCTTTCGAACATAAACTTATACATAACATATTAGAATATCACAGCAGATTTGGTTGGAAACATACAATCTTAAAATATCACAAACATGGTTGGAAAGGTCAAATCTTCAAATACCACATACATGCTTCTTAACATAAAATCTTTAAATATCACAGATATACGTTAAAAAATAAAATCTTAAACTATCACGAATTAGCCTGTAAACATAAATCTTTAAAAATAATCACATGTAGGCGTGTAAAACATCTTTAAATATAACAGAAATAAACTTTAAATATCACAGATATAGTTGTAAGCATAATATCTTAACATATAAAAGATAAGCTTGCAAACATAAAATCATAAAATATCACAGATATGCTTCTTAACATAAAATCTTAAAATATCACGGATATGATTGTAAACATAACATTTTAATATATCAAAGATATGCTTATAAACATACCATTTTAAAATATTATATGCGTTTAAACATAAGTTTCTTAAAATTTAACAGGTATGCTCGGACACATCCAATATAAAAATATCACAGATATGCCTGTAAACATAAAATCTTAAAATATCTCAGATATGGTCCGAAATATAAAATCTTAAAATATCATAGATATGCTTGTAAATATTAAAGCTTAAAATATCGCAGATATTAATGGAAACATTAAATCTTAAAATATCACGTATATGCTTGTAAACATAAGGGCTTAAAATATTGCAGATATTAATTGAAATATAAAATCATAAAATATCACAGATATGCTTGTAAATATAAAAGCTCAAAATATCACAGGCATGCTTATAAACATAAAAAAAATGCAAACTTAAAATTTTACAATATCACATATATGTCTTATATATATCTTAACATATCACAGATATAAACATAAAATATGAAAATATAACAGATATGCATGGAAACTTAAATCTAAAATTATCATAGATATGCATGTAAACATAAAATCTAAAAATATAACAAATATGCGTGAAAATATTAAATCTAAAAAAATCAGATATAACTGTTAACAAATAATTTCAAAATATCACAGATATGCTTACACCCCCCATATAATTTCACATTAAATCATTGCATACAAAGATTCTTAAGATATCACAGATATGCTTGTACGAATAAAATCTTAACATATTAAATATATGAGTGTAAATGTAAATAATCATATTATATCACACACATTCCTGTAAACATAAAATCTAAAAATATCACAGATATGCTTATAAACATAGATCTTTAAATATCACATTTATGCTTGCCAACAAACTCGTTCAATATCACAGATATGCTTGTTTCACTTCTTTATATTGTAAATATAAAATCTCAAAGTATCACAGATGTGTCTGTAAATGCAAATTATCTTAAAATAGCACTGATATGCTTGTAAATATAAAATCTCAAATTATCTAAGATGTGTCTGTAAATGCAAATTATCTTAAAATATCACAGATATGCTTGTAAACGTAAACTATAAAAATACCTTAGATATGCTTGTAAACCTATGACCACGTTTGACATATCACAGAATGGTTGTAAAATTGAATATACCAATAACATATCATTGAAGACATGGCGTACAGTATCAACAATATTAAGCACAAAAACCAGATAATATAATCAGTAACGACTAAACTAATAAACTCCTCAAAAAAAGTCCACATATTCTTGACAGTATAAATAACTTTCTAAACAAATGGTTCCGGAAACCAAAATAAATATACTAATTGTACTTGTAAATAATGGTATAATATATCATAGATATCCTTTTTAATATACAATTATTTTCATAAAGGTGATGAATGGTCGGATGTGCTTTAAAAAGCAGTTCAACTACATAAAAAATAACTTTGTATAAAACAAAAAACAACAACATAACAAAACTATTCAACAATAACCACGTATAACATAAATGTCAACAATAACAAGGGTCCAGATCTACCGCAGTTTAGGGGAACTAAATATCCATATTCTGTGTATGACATCAGAATCGCAGCAGCAAATATCCCAGCCCATCTCAAGGAATGTCATGAATACCTATAAAATGAGATGTGGTTTTTAGGTTGAAAGTGATATGAAGACACGCAAAGTTATTTCGATTATTTAATTAATTTCATAAATACATGTAAGTGCGAGGCGATAAATATATAAAGAGGACGTTTAGTTAAAACTTTAAATAATAAAATTTCGATATTGATTCCAGTATCAGACTAATTAACTGACATTATGTAGTCAGTAAATTGACTTTAATAAAAAAGGGCTTACCACATATTGCTTTCTGCCGAAGCAAAATTCATAACTGTGTCGCTGCCATGTTTTGTACGTTTTCACTGAAGCATCGTTTTCACTCTGAAAGCATGCGTGTGAACACAAGCAATGGCGTTACGCTGTACACATCATTTCCTATACCTGTTATATGCATCGTTTGGTGTATTCATTTGATCTGTTCTGGAATTAAAACACTATTAAAGTTACTATTAAATTATCAATAATGTCCTAACATATAATTGATTTCAAATTGTTTTTATAATGCAATACTTTAAAAAATGCATTTTAAATAAATTTTAACTTATCAAGAACAACTATATCATAATAAATACCCCTTTGCGGACATTTCTATCTTTTTAACAACAAAGTCGACGAACACGCCAGTTGAACCATAATGTCCACAGGTGGCCTCTGATACGCTCTGTCCGAGGGATGAGGGTGTTGTAACGACCATGACGTAAACCACGTATTTATATAAAAACCGTTCGGTACAAGAGACCTTGCGACCGCGCGCGTTTGTCACGCGTGAAATTGTTCTTGATTTCGACGTGTTGTTCTGAGCGAAACGTGTTAACGGCAAGCCTAAAACAGCTCAATTGCCAATCCCGCATCAAACTGTTCAAATCTCTTATCACATTGTAGAGTGATTATTGTCGGTGATTGCGTTATTAGATATTTTAACATGTTCTTTACGACTATTCAAAACTATAAAATATTACACATATCAGTTTTTTCATAGGAATATTAATTCATTATATATTCATCTTTCTGTTTGTATACTGATGGACACGAAGCGGGTGACTGGAATAAATCTTGCAATTACAAAAGCACCAATAGGGCGCTTTTTAATAACACAGTGTGTAGATTATACTTGATACGAACATCAACATTTATCTGTAACATTTAAACCTTTTTAAAGATATGTTTAAACTAAACAATCTATATCCCGATATAATAAATAAAGAAATATATGAAGGTAAATATAAAAAACAATATTGAGTCCTTTGTTGAATATAATTTAATATAAATTTAAATCGCGCACATAAATCTCTTTACAATTTTCATTACTACTTAGATAAGTATCTAAATAATGAAAAGGGTTTCTTTAATACATGCAACTTTCGTTGAACTTTTAAAGTATAAAAGCAATGCAATTTGGAAACTAATGTTCGAGGTCATTGAACCACGTGTTTGATCTATGAGTAGTCTTATATAATTCCAATTTGTTATTTTTAAGATGGTATCTCATCATATTTGAATATAAGGTAAACATTTTCCAATATCAATCTGGTCATCAATCGAAAGTCACTATTGCACCTACACATGAGACCAGATCTTTATTTAGTTCACAGGTCACATAATACTTGATACATATATTGTGACAACAGGTGAGCGTATAGTTCACAAAAAACATTTCACAATACAAGTGTTCCAACAAAAAACAAGAATGAGGTTATTATTTGGGGAAGGTGATCAGGAGATTTACTTATTTATTTATTTATTTATTTATTTATTTATTTATTTATTTATTTATTTATTTATTTATTTATTTATTTATTTATTTATTTATTTAACAGTATCAATCAGTATAAATCGTTTTAATTATAAAATATGCATGTATATAAAAGAGGAGACATGAGATAATGGTAGCAGCAAATTAGTCGATGATTAGGAAGTACGGGATCCAATTTTTATTAAAGCAACTTATTGAAGGTTATACGATAAACATTATTTTATCAGAGATAGCATGTATTGCAAAAAAGTCACATACAAAAACGTCGAAAATCAAAAACAAACAAATACATTTAGCAAAGTTCGACGTGCGAAAATAGGAGCTTGAGTTTTAGTAAAATTAGGGTTACACATTAGTAGTTAAAAAGTCGCTGACAACTTGAATTTGAAAAAGTTCAACGTAACTGTTTTTCTCTTTAAAATCTGTAACACATCATCAGAACTTGTAAAACATAGCGTAAATAACAGATTTTAATTATGAAGCGTAAAACAATACAAAAGCATTGTCAAAAAGGCAGAAAAACAAAGTACTGAGTCATGTAATGCCTCGTTAAATTTAGACCTTCATTTATTGACATTCCCTCGTGTATTACAGGCTTAAGATAGACGACTTGTGATTGGTGTATGCTAGTTTCTAAACCCCATTAGCGTACACTCCCATCGAAATAAAAGTTATGGGAGGGTAGCCAAGGGGTTTATGAGTAAAGGTTGCATAAAAAGTATATACTTGATATCTTCGCACTAGACAATGCTTTTTACTATATTATATATACTTCAGTTGTATATATTTGCACTGGTATTTTGTTTTACTCGATAATATTTAAAATAACGAACCCTTTTTGTGCCAAACGTGGTGGAGTGTTGGGAGAATAATAAATTTGGTTGGTCAGTTTCGTGTGAATTAATTTCATTGATAGATCTGAATTGAATGAGTCAGGTGTTCTTACCAGAAAAGTGCATTTCTATCACGGGGTAGATTGCATCGATTATTGGATATATATCGGCTAACAGTAAGTATCATAGTATGCGTTTACAATAGTATTATTTTTGTTTTAAAATTAGTCTGTGTGTTTTGTTTACGAGCAATATATAGATGTAGATTAATTAAGCCATTATAATTAAATTAAATGGTCTGTGGGTTATTATTTGTACCACAAGTATTTGAATTGGGTTAAGTACGTTTGAAGAACCCAATTATGTGTTTAATGAATTGTGCCGTATTTCGTAATGCGATTGGGCTTTAAACGCACATCAGTTGTTTAAATTTAATTATATTTGGGTGTAACCAATATTTACGTAGAATGTGGTTTACTCGTTTTTCTTGAAAAAAGGGGCATATAAGAAGATAGTGCATTTCGTCACCGATGTCATTTTTGTTACAGAGGATGCATTTACGGTTTTCATGCGGGATGTACGGTTGCGAGAATCGACCGGTCTCTACAGGCAGACGGTGATTTCCGGTACGGAAGTTTAGCATACTTAGTCTTAGAGATTGTGGTAGTATACATATATAGTTTTCAAGTTTCGTATTATCTTTAAACAGGGAGTACATTTTTCCTTTAGAAGATGATTTTAATTGTGAAACCCAGTTCTGTATAAATTGGTCGATCAGGACTTTCTTTACTTGGGAGTGGATACTTTTTGTAGTTTTATTATCTTGATGTAACCAAATATTCGTTAGGCAGGTAGAGTTTAGAATGTGGGTAATATATTGTGTCCATTTAAAATTTGGGTTATTATGGAGTGTATATTTGTACAATAAATAAGATGTTTTTGTGGTTTTTCTAGAACCAATTTGTTAACCATACGTTAAAATCGGCAGTATTGTGTGGTCAAATAATTTTATTTGTAAATCTATTGGTACTTCTAAATTGTTTATACGTGTAAGCAAAGTAAACATAGCTTTATTTGCCTGTTCCAACAGATGATTTTTACACTTAAGAAAACTGCCCGAGGAAGTAAATACTACTCCTAGGTATTTGTATTCTGAAACTGTTTCAAGTGGCTGGTCGTTTAAATAGAATTGGTATTTACTTGGTTTGTTCGTGCCAAAAACCAACACTTTAGTTTTAGTGTAATTAATGTTTAATTTCCATTGTTGGCAAAACTGATTTATAAAACAGTTAAGACTAGCATTAAAGTCAGCCTCATTTTGACCGAATATTATTGTGTCGTCTGCATACAGCAATACAAGGAGTTTTAAAAAGTACTGTAAGTAGTGTCGCCAACAGGTATTTCAAGATTTACACCAGTGCAGTGTTGTTTAAAGTAATCTTCAAGGTCATTCATATACATAGAGAACAAAATAGGGGATAGATTTTCTCCTTGTCGTACGCCACATGTGCTGTGAAAAACTGGGATTTAGTGCCGTTGGAAGAGACGCACGATTTTATGTTTGAATATATATATTTCTAATAACATCAACAATCTTTCCTCTTACACCCAGTTTGAAGATATTGTGCCAGAGACCAGCTCTTCAGACAGAGTCAAAGACAACTGAAAAATTTACAAATGAGCAGAATAGTTTACGTTTTTCAGATCTTAGTTTTTGGATTAATACATTAAGTGCAAATATATGTTCTTTTGTTGAATAGCTAGCTCGAAATCCGGCTTGGTTTTCGTTAAGTAAATTGTTTTCATTTAAAAATCAGTTAAGTCTTTGATTGATAACGGTAGTAAATAATTTACCAAGGCAACTAAGAATTGTAATAGGGCGATAATTACTTGGTTCGGCGTGAGAGCCTTTATTTTTATAAATTGGTTTTATTGTTCTAATTAGCCAGGTGTCTAGTAGGATCCCGGTGTTTAAAATAATGTTAAACATGCTGCAATACACTGGGAGCGTGGTGGTTGACGTACTTTTAATAAATTCATTTATTATATTGTCGTAATCGGAAGACGCTTTGCCATTCTTTAATTTAAAGATCACTTTTTGGATTTCTTCACTTGAGATAGGTCTATGTAAGGTTTCGACGGTGTGGATGGAAGGCGTACAGTCGTCGTTCATTTCCGGGGGATATTCGTTTATATGACTGTTGGAGTTGGTATTTTTGAAGAAAGTATAAAATTGCTCAATAGTCGGATTATTATCAGTGATTGTTTTCTTATTTAAGCTGTTGAGATATTTCCAGTAGTCTTTAGGTTTATTTGAATGCATGGAACGTAATCTTTTTTCAGCAGTATACTTATGTTTACGAATAAATGTATGCAGCACGTGTTATAGTGCCGACTGGCCGAGTTAAGCTTTTTAACCAGGTTTTCCGAAGGAAAAAACTGGTTATTAGATTGGCGAATGCGGGCGGGCTGGCTGGCTGGCGGGCTGGCGGGCTGGCTGGCTGGCGGGCTGGCGGGCTGGCGGAATAAGCTTGTCCGGGCCATAACTATGTCGTTCATTGTCAGATTTTAAAATCATTTGGCACATTTGTTCACCATCATTGGACGGTGTGTCGCGCGAAATAATTACGTCGATATCTCCAAGGTCAAGGTCACACTTTGAGTTCAAAGGTCAAAAATGGCCATAAATGAGCTTGTCCGAGCCATAACTATGTCGTTCATCGTCAGATTTTAAAATCATTTGGCACATTTGTTCACCATCATTGGACGGTGTGTCGCGCGAAATAATTACGTCGATATCTCCAAGGTCAAGGTCACACTTTGAGTTCAAAGGTCAAAAATGGCCATAAATGAGCTTGTCCTGGCCATAACTATGTCATTCATTGTGAGATTTTAAAATCATTTGGCACATTTGTTCACCATCATGGGACGGTGTGTCCCACGAAAGAATCACGTCAATATCTCCAATGTCAAGGTCGCCACGACTAAAAATAGATTTAAAAAAAAAAAAACTTACAAAGGGGGTTAATTTTTTTTGGTCATTTCAAAAGTTCAGTTTGAGTTTTCTCCCTTTATCAGATTTTTTTTTCACAATGAAAACCTGGTTTTGTGACAATTTTGTCCCTTGTTTTTGTTTTGATTGGTATTATTTATATGATACGCTTTGCGAGCACTATTATATTTATTGCGGGCAGAATGACATTGGGGCCCGAACCAGGGTTTGTGTGTAATTTTATCTTTGGTTATTGATGTTTTATTATAATTTGTGTTGTGGTTTGAATGGGATTTAAATGATTTATCTGCCGAGTCTTTGAATAATTTTGATATTTTATCGGAGACATCGTTTAAAAACGTTTTAATGTTGGCCTGTGGGCAATTACTTAACAAACTGGATATTTCAGTTAATGTTGTTTTGTTTAGATTATTAACGAATTCATCACGTTTTTCATCTTTCCACTTCGGGGTCTTATAATTAGGTTTGCCTTCTTGATTGTTTTTAATATTTTGATTAGATGGTGGTGCTATTTGTAATACCATAGATTGTAAACAGTGGCCATCCGAGAAGAGCTCATCTAATTCAATTATTTCAAATTCTTTAAATTGGTGTATTATTTTTATTGACGTTAATATGTAATCGATAACAGAAGTGTTTCGAACTATGTATTTACCAATACTTGAATATTTGCTTATCCTTCCGTTAAGGATAAGAAGGTTATTTAATTTACATATTTCAAGCAGTTTAGTACCCGATTTATTAACTTTTGTGCACTGGGATAAACGAGTTATTGGGATTTCAAATTGGTGCAAAATGTCTTCATGGTTACAGGGGAATACTATATCTTCTTCAAGTTGGAAGTATTTATTAAGAAAGATATCTGGGACCGTATAGTCAGGTAAATTTGATGTGTAACTATTAGTGTCCCCAGTTATAAAAAGATTATCATATTGTAGGCATTTGGAAGTTATATAAGTTTCAAAAAGAAAAATTCATTATCATTATAAAAGCGAGACTGTTCAGGTGGGATGTAAACGTTGCCTATCACATAATTATCAGTTCCATTACAAATATTTAACCAATACAAATATTCACAATTAGAATCTAGTGCAGTGATCATAATAAAAGTGTTTTTCAAATTATTGTTCACAAAGAAACCCAGTCCACCAGATTTACGTTAATAATTCTCTTGCCTAGGTTTGGAGAAAAATGAGTAATTAGGCACAGACACAATATCGTATTGGTCGATTTTGGTTTCTTGAATACATAGTATGTCAAACATATTAACAAGTTCGATGAATTCCGGGTATTTGGATCTGGTTTTGAGACCACAGACATTAAGAGATCCTATTTTCAGCTCATGTTTCTTTGAGAGTTCATCTTTAATTAACATATAATCACTTATTTTCTTTGTTGCAGGCGGAGTCTGGTTAACACTTGGATCGTCATTGGCTACACAGAGTTGAGAATGTTCACAGTGCGTTTTCGTTGAGGAACACGGTATTTGGAGACATTTTTCACAGAATGCCACATTCCCCGTGTATCCCTACACGATGGATGTTTGAACCTGGGCGTTGTTGATATCCGGTGGTATTTTGTTGACGTCACCGCCTGGCTGGACTACAGCGGACATGCTGGCCATAGCTGGATGGATCCTGAGAAGATAGCCGGGTTTCTGATAAGTGACGGCAGCGGGCTTCTTCGCCTTATTTGGCGCAGAGTTATTTTCAGGATTAGTGCTTAGACTCGGGTGCTGGGATTCCGCTGATGAATCCGATTCAGATTCACCAGATACATCTTCAGTTACAACAATGTGTTTGACATTGTGTGAGTCAACGCGTTCCTCTGTCGCTTGTGAGGGTAAGCGCGCCGTGAGTTGCTGGAACCGCTCGTCTACATGTATGGGATACCAAGGGGTCGAAACTTTAACTTCTGCTCGAGCAGAAAAAAATGCTGCTCGAGCAGCATTTAAATGCTGCTCGACCAGCAAAATGCTGCTCGAGCAGCAAATCTACTGCTCGACCAGCATTTTTTCTGCTCGAGCAGAAAATTCCTGCTCGACCAGCATTTATTTTTAGATTATGGCATTAGCCAATCAGAACTCTTGTTATATTTGCCATTTGGTGCGAAACTGGTTTGTTTGGAAAAAATGGCTGCCGCCATTATGGTGCCTTTTCACATCTTCTGCAAGTTTATGTGACGACCTGTTTAAAGTTTAAAAATTGACACGCGGTAAGTGCTTTATATTTTGGCCGCAAACTAGTCGATCAAAAATTGTTGCCATTCGCTTAATAAGAAAATCGATCATAAATGTCTAACGGCTGTTTAAACTTTGGCGAAAATCACGACGATGACTGATAAGAATTGCTCAATGGGTGCGCACGTGTAGTTTCTCTGTTTCTATCGATTTACTTTCTTAATGATTCTTAATAATTGCTTCCGACACAGGTGCCGATTGCCTGTGATTGTGCCTTTTTGGTTAACATTGTTTACGTTTCTCGTTCTCCCCATACATGTATATCTGCTGTCCTAACTTTTACAATTATCCAAAATATCATGTCTGTTAACCAGTTCTCAGTGCCCCAGATAAGCTGCGTATCTGCGTCTTTCAACCTATTAAAATGTTTAAAAATGTAAAGAAATACAATATCATGAGTATTGAAAACGCAACCAATTTGACTTTTACGCAAATTTGTAAAATTAACGATACAAAACTTCGATTAAAAATGCTTTGCTCATTTTAGGTATTTTCTCTTTGGAATTATTATCGTGACGCGGTGACACTTACATTCAGCAAGCTCAGCAAACGGTCATAGTTATTCAAACGCTATGCGTTTTCAATCTGACCTAATTCGTCGCTCATTGTGCATGTATTTGTAAAGCGTCTGTACTTTCAGTTTCTATTACGATGCGAAATAAAAATAGCTAAGAGAGGTCGAAAGACGTCCGAGATTGTTGCGCCAAAATATCAGCCGATCGCAAACTTTTTCGAATCAAGAAAGCAAGAGCCAATAAGTGCCGAATCATTCGTGTTATCGATTTTGTTAGAAACTGTGTATACAGCAGTTGAGTTGACATCCAAAAAAACATGATGGAAAGTCTGTGACTTAACAAACCTGTCAAAAGTATAAAAAGGCATGTCATTGGTTTGAAATTGTCGACATTTTTTAAAGTTTATATCATGGACAGTTTCAAGGATCAAAGATATTACGAAACATCAGTTTATTAAAATTTATGATGATAGTTTACAGTTCTATTGAATCAATACAAGTGTGCAGCGTCAACGGAAGTAATTCAGCAATTATTTTAAGGTATGCATTTTTATTACTCATTTCACTCTATATGAAGAATGGAATCACCCTATTTTTCAAAATCAATGGTTGAAAACCCTATTTCCCAAATAATTATCTGGGGCACTGAGTTCTCGAGGACTTTTCTCAATTTCAATGTAAATTATTTTTCACCGAGGCCAATTAGCTTGTTCAAAGCTAACAACAGGTAAAATGTGAGTTGTGTCTGAATTACAAGTTGTTTAATTTTTCATTATTGAAATGTTTACAATTTACTATTTATTGAATAACTTGGCAGTGCATAATTAAGTTCTGGGATGTTATTTTCAGCTCTGAACTGCGAAAAAATTGCATAATAATTACATTGGTAGCACTATAATGAGTTACCTTTCATCTGTCCTTGCATTTAAAGTCTCTTTAACGCTCAAAATCAACGAAAATTTCGTTAAGTATTTCGTAAAATAAAGTTAACACTTTAACAATCAGTGTTCCTTATAGCAATATCCAAAATTTCAACGCTAGATGTGGTATGATTGCATTGATTTTTGTAGATAGAAAATGCTCGTGTTTATTTATTTGTGGCCACAATTAATTCCCGCGAATATATCTATTCATACGACACAAGAACACCATTTTAGTGTCCATGTGTCGTATGAATAGATATGCAAAACAGTAACGAAAACGAGCATTTTGTATCTACAAACATCTATTTTACCAGTCCACATCTGGCGTTGAAATTTCGGCAATTGCCATAAGGAACACTGATTCTTAATTGGTTAAGTTTATTTTACGAACAATTGTATGAAATGTTTGTTGATTTTTAGTAGTAATGTTACTTTAAATGTCCCTAAAGCAGACTTCCCAAACTTTGCAGAAAAAGTTTAGGCATTGTATTACACACTCATTTTAACCATGGCATGCTATTGTACAACATGTCTTGACAGAAATAATTTCGATAAAAAATATTTGCAGGAAATAATTTTTCCATTGCGAATCGTTTGTATCTTTTTATCTTTATTCTGAAATGCCCCTCTTAAGAATAATGTCATGTATAGCTGGTTTAGAATTAAGGATGATGATATGTCCTAACAGCATTTTGTCATGTCATTTACTGTACTTCTTAACCTACATGTATTTGAATATTCAGTTCCCATATAACTACGCCCATATGTTGTGGACATTTTCATACAAGAATACAAACAGGAATATGTATTGGAGTTTGATGTTTAAATTGACAGTCAAACGGAGGGTAACAGGGTTTTTTTAACCAGAAGTGAGGAACAAAACGCAATTTGCAGGGGAAAAAAATATCTCTTTATACCGCTTATGTATATTTGCATCACAGGAGCTCTGGTGTTGTGAGGTTGAGGAAACTAGTGTTGAATCTAAAACATTTAGCATCATGGACTCAAAAGTGAGAAGCCAAGTCAGACACCGCAAAATGTAAAATAATCTGTCAGATGTTTGGCCTGACAGGCTACGAAATTCTGTCAGACTGAAGGATAATTTCTGGATTCCACTTATTAGCATACCTGATAATAGCATATTTCTGTTATAAGCATATAGAATGTCAAAGCACAGATTAATTCTTAAATTTTAATGTATTTTTCTTCTATTAATAGCATAATTTTTAACCCCAATATTCAGAATTCACTTAGATTCTTTATAGCATAGAACATTCTCAGAATGCCAAGAAAATATGCTTTAAATCTGCAAAAATATGCTCAAATGCAAATGCAAATACCTTAGAATACAATTCCATTTGATAAATAGTTATCTTAAACATCAATCATATACAATGTTGAATTTAAATTTCACTTTGACGATCAATTATTAACAGATTTGACTTATTGTATGCCCCCAGTTGCTATATTTATGCTAAAATGTGTGTTCCTGTTAATAGCATATTCCTGTTATTAGCATAATTTTTGCTGACATGGTATGCTAAGAACAGGAATCCACTGTAGCAACATATTAATCAGGAATTATGGTTTGAATCCGTGAACTATTATTTTTAATGGTGAAAGAAAATCTCCATGGCGCGTTTTCAAAAATTCCGAATCAAGCTTGGTAAAAGAACACACAGAATAGCAAATGTATTACAGCGCCAGCCCAACTTCCGGGTTAAAATGATTGCTTTTTTTATATTACGTAAAGACAAATGCCGCATCATATCCTATGGGTGATTTAAAAAATAATGAAGCCTAAATAAAACATGCATTTATTTTCTTACCATTAAGCATGTTTGAGTTCTTTTTCTATCTGACAGAAGTGTTTCCATGTGATTAACTTAAATGTAAAAATTCTTCTCAATAACTTGCTTCATTAACAAAATAAATTGAAAAATATCCTTAAAATTGCCCCAAGTGTACTGGTTTTGCGTGACATTTTATGTAAAAGGCAATTTTCAATTCTATACTTCAATAAAACTTTCAGAAATATTAGGTATTGCCATCATTTAATGAATATAAAAATGCATATGCTTTAAGAAAAATAAAACAATGCTTCTTACTTAGGTTGATATCTGTTGTAGCAAGTGTTCAAAGCAATGATGTTCTTGTCAATTTTGTGCCACAATTTTCAACTCTCTTCACGTATATTAAGAGGTGGCATCATAAAGTGCTTCAATATTTATAAGCAAAAAGTGTCCTTTTAACCTGTCACATGTTTTTTCTACACATTTGTTCAGGTATTTATACAATTATTTGTTCATGTAAATTTTGAACAGCTGAATACTAAATGTGGTCAGAATTTGTCCCTGTCCCAAGTGTACATTTTGCAAGAAAGTTATTTTAAATTGTTCATAAGATAGAATTTTCAAGTTTTTACATCATTTTCTTCAAACCATTAATGCTTATCACTAGATGTACTGAAAATTTGATGCCAAAACCTTGTGAACTTTTTTTGCAAGACAAATATAGCATTGTCCCAAGTGTACGAAATTTGTATCATGGTTGATGGACAGGTGATAGCTTTTAAAAAATAAACAAAGGCACTAATTTTCTGGAAAGAAGTACACAGAAGGGTGTAATCTCCAAGAGAAAAAGATGGTTTCTTCACTCTGGGGGTGAACTACTCTTATTATATGGGTATGTCTCCATATTTTGTCTTCAGAAGTAAAATATAAGCATATAAATGATAATGTGTGGGAAGTATATTTGACTTTACCATAACATTATTAAAAAAAATACATTTCCTCTTCTCAAATTAATGTCAATTTTAATCAAAATGTTTCTCCAATAATCTTCAATGTTAGCCTGAAGTTGGTTATTTAATGTTGTACATGTACACTTGGGACACAAAATGAATGTTTTTCTTATAAACCTCCAGAAAGTGAAAACAAACTTACATTATAGCAGAATTAATGATTACATTTCGATTTAATAAAGCATTCAAAAGCAACTGAAAAAAAGCCAAAATAAAAGTTGAACATGGTCAAATGTCAAATATGATGGATGACAAAGTCTTTCAGACACTTATAATTAAACCACGCAGACTGTCACCCTTGTGGTACAATTCCTAAACATCTAAACTAAAAACCATGTTAAAACCTTTGATAAACAACGGTACAGCACTTATTATTATTTCATTCATTTTTAATGACACATTACCAAAATATATAGAGGATATATTGTATTACAGAAGCTCAAGTAAGAGGACATCGTGTTTAATGTATAAAGTATAAAAAGAATAAGGTCTAAAAAATAAAGAACAAGGTCCAATATATAGAGAATACAATGTTTAATATATAGAGAGCAAGGTCTAAATAAAGAACAGTGAATTATATGTGTCTTGTTCTGAGAAAACTGGGCTTAATTCATGTGCGTAAAGTGTCGTCCCAGATTAGCCTGTGCAGTCCAGACTTTCCGCTTTTATGGTATTTTTAGTTTGAAGGAAGTCCCTTCTTACCGAAAATCAAGTTTATTGATAAAATATTGATAACATGTTTTAATGAGATTTTATTAAGTGCAAAAGACATGTACATTTATAAAAAAAAAATCAAAACATTTGGTTAAAATCTTTTGTTGTGAAAAAGTGATTACATCTGACAGAACGGCCCTACTCATTTATAAAACATGAACCCTTTCCCTATGCAATACAAACAAAACTGTTGCCATAACTTAACATCTAAAATTTTAGAAAAATTTTCATTTAGGCTTCATTATTCCCACGCTTTTTGGAGAAAAAGTGGGGTTATTGTGGTTATTTCCGTCTTCCGTCCGTCTGTCCGTCCGTCCTGGCCACTTTCTCCTCCTACACTGTAAGCACTAGAACCTTGAAACTTACACACATGGTAGCTATGAGCATATGTGCGACCCTTCACTATTTGGAATTTTGATCTGACCCGTGGGTCAAAAGTTATGTGGGTTGAGGTGGGGCCGGGTCAGAGATTTTTACTCATTTTTATGCCCCCGGATCGAAAGATAGGGGGTATATTGTTTTTGGCCTGTCTGTCATTGTATGTGTGTGTGTGTGTGTGTGTGTGTGTGTGTGTGTGTGTGTGTGTGTGTGTCCCAAAACTTTGGTCATAACGTTTGTAATATTCAAGATAGCAACTTGATATTTGGCATGCATGTGTATCTCATGGAGCTGCACATTTTGAGTGCACCGGAGACTACACCGAATGTCTTCAATTTGATACTGAACCTCTTTTATGGCAATACGGATAATCTCAACTATGTATGGCCCCATTACCAACCCTGGGGTGCCCCGCCCACATTGGCCATGCCCACATAGACCATGCCCACCCAAAAATGCCTTTTACTATAATTTCTTCATTTCTACAACGATTCACTTCAAATTGATACTGAACCTCTCTTATGACATTATGGTTAATCTCAACTATGCATGGCCCCATTACCAACCCTGGGGCACCCCGCCCACATAGGCCATGCCCACCCAAAATTGCCTTTTACTATCATTTCTTCATTTCTACACCGATTCACATCTAATTTATACCGAACTTCTCTTATGACAATACGTTCAATCTCAACTATGCATAGCCCCATTACCAACCCTGGGGCACCCCTGGGTCACAATGCGGCGTGGAGATACACGTCGGCTTCTGTCGCGCCATTTCTAGTTTTATATTTATGAAATCACCTATATTTGTGTAAAGTTTGGAGAAAAATCAAGAAAAACATATTTTAACAATGAAATACATTTAAGTTGTTTGATGATATTTTCATGTATTTCAACGTTTCCAATGTCCAGATAAATACCCTATTTGTACCCATTGAAAATATACCAAACAAGATATTCAAAAAACTTTGTAAATCTTATTTGTTTTCTATATTTGGATCTTTATCTTAAATATTAACTTGCAATGACCGCCAACATTTTAAAAATGATAGGCTATATATAAATTTAAGCTTGCTTTCTTAGTTCATTCTTATTTATTATTGTGTCCTATCTCTCACACTTATGAGTTTCAAATAATGTGTTGATAGATTCACACACACATATATATATATATATATATATATATATATATATATATATATATATATATATATGTTTGAAAACTGATTACCAAAACAATTTGGTATAGATAAAGTACCGCTTAAGTATACAGGCACATGATTTTTGTTGATTTTTACCAACAAAATATTTGTTGCAGCCAGTTCACGTGTCAATGAGCACAACTTGTGAAAGATGGCTTGGAAAAATTCAGTTCAGAGTTTAAAGCGCCACCTTGCAACAAACAGCGCCATGGAAACAGCTGTGGAGTGTTTGCATTGATGGTAATACATTAGCTTTATATTTCTACATAGGAGTCACTTTGTGGTACTGTCGGTCGGTCTGTCGGTCTGTCCCGAAATTTCATCCGATCTTCACCAAACTTGGTCACAAGTTGTATCTTGATGATGTTTAGGCCAAGTTTGAATATGGGTCATGCTAAGTCAAAAACTAGGTCACGGGGTCACTTAGTGTGTTTTAAACTGAAAGTTTGTCCGGACCATAACTATGTCATTTATCGTTAGATTTTAAAATAACTTGGTACATTTGTTCACCATCATGGAACGGTGAAAAAAGTACGTCGATATCTCAAAGATCAAGGTCACACTTGGAGTTCAAGGGTCAAATGCTTGTCTGGGCCATAACTTTTATCATTTATTGTGAGATTTTAAAATCATTTGGCAAATTTGTTCACCATCATGGAACGGTGTGTCGCGCGAAAGAATTACTTCAATATCTCGAAGTCAAGGTCACACTTTGAGTTCAAAGATTAAAAATGGCCATAAATGAGCTTGTCTGGGCAATAACTATGCCATTCATTGTGAGACTTTAAAATCATTTGGCACATTTGTTCACCATCATTGGACGGTGTGTCGCGCGAAAGAATTACGTCGATAACTCCAAGTTCAAGGTCACACTTTGAGTTCAAAGGTCAAAAAAGGCCATAAATGAGCTTGTCCAGGCCATAACTATGTTGTTCATTGTGAGATTTTAAAATCATTTGGCACATTTGTTCACCATTATTGGACGGTGTGGCGCGCAAAAGAATTACGTCTATATCTGCAACGTCAAGGTCACACTGTGAGTTCAAAGGTCAAAATTGGCCATAAATGATCTTGTCCGGGCCATAACTATGTCATTTATTGTGAGAATTTAAAAATACATGGTACATTTGTTCATAGTCATTGCACGATGTGTCATGCGAAAGAATTATGTCGATAACTCCAAGGTCTAGGTCACACTTGGAGTTCAAAAGTAAAAAATTGCCATAAAGTTGGACTGCATGTCATGCTAAAGAATTCAAGAGTTCAAAGGTCGAAATGGCCATAAATGATAATGGCATTATCATTCTTAAAAATCGCCATAAATTTGATTCTCTTGTTTTGTGACAACAGCATGCAAAATAGTCTGTGTCAATGCGGCACGTGGGGGTATTTGTCACGTTTGTGACAAAGCTCTAGTTTGCTTAGTAAAGATCTGCATTAACTTTTATTCAACAAAATAATGGGAGAATGTAGAATTTAATCATCGTACCTTTCTGTTGGTGCATTGGTTTTTAGAGCCTTGCATTTTCTTTTAATTTATAAAGGACATGATATTTCATAATTAATATCATAACCTGAGGATCAAGCTGTGTTATAGAGTCCCACTTTTGTCAAATAACCCTGAAAAAAGGTTAAACAAGAAGATTACTCATATTTTAATTTATTAATGTGTCATATAATGAAAAAAGCATTCTCTTTGCTCCATTATATTATTTTGTATGAAAAGTTGTTTTTCAGTGTCTTAATGTGGGTGTATAGTTATGATGCATAAAACATGAATACATTTCACTGTCAAACTATCGTTCTTGCAATTTTATTTTCAGAAATAGTATTTTTTGTGAACACTTAATCTAGTGAATATATGCTTTTCTTATTGCAAACAAATGTTGTTGTTTTTAAGTTAAGTATGAATGACTTTTACTTTATTTCCAGACTGCCAAATGTTTGGTCATGAAAAAGCATCCCACAATGTTGCGACAGGCCCATGATTCAGTTTATCGAGACTAGTCGTGAGACGCAGACAATTGATTCATGGAGTGCGGCAAACAAATCTGTGCGACTCCATCACTCCACTGTAAAGACCTGCACGGCATTAAAATGGATATTATCAATATGTGTTGTTGCTCGAAAATATGTTTTTGTAGCAGGAAGTGCTTTGGGATAGATTAATCTGAGAACTCAACAAAATATTAATAAAATCCTTCTGTGCCTTTCAGTTCTGAAAACAGAAGTAGCCAGTTGGTATTACACATCTCCTAAACAAGTACAGCACAATAAAACTTAAGGTTTTATAATCCTAAATTTTTATAACATCTTTATATCCACACAAAAATATTGATGATTGTGGTGCTCAGATTGCAAAACCACCTGTTTGGCAAAAATAATGCAGATGGTTAGATTATGATAAGTGTAAGAAAAAAAGAATAACTCTGGAGATAATAATTGATATGATAATCATTGCTTGACAGAATCACACTTGACCTAGATATTTATTTATGTAGTGGTGTATTTTTCAATGAGTGCCTTAAGATTTCAAAAGCATATTTACTTAAAATAAATAATCCCGATGGCGTAAATGACTTATCATTTCATGTTCATGAACCGGTTTTAAAGTACTTTGTAGACTTATCTGCTAGGCGGTGAGGACTTTTAGACCACCTGATAAACTTCAACTTTATTTGCCCTAGTTAAGTAACCGACTAAAGATATGCTAACATAATACTGATGACTGATGAGTCTTTTGTGTCTTATATTCTCATTGCTACTTAAAATATTAAGTCTATTTCAACGTTTAGACTAATAATAAGCAAATTCGTTAAATTGATATCCCCCGCCAAATAAATTTTGATTATTGATGGGTGCAGAACTAACAGAAAAGTTTATTTGAAGGGTTGTACCCTTATCTCACTTATTTTAGTTTAAACCTATTTATTTTAGCTCGATTGCATCGAAAGCCTAAGGCTTATATAAACACTCTCGAGTCCGTTTCCTGGGTGTCTTTGGGGGAGATCTAAAGAACGCTCCCACGGTGGGGATCGAACCCGTGACCTCCCGGTCACGGGTTCGATCCCCACCGTGGGAGCGTTCTTTAAAAGTAACAACATAAAAAAACAATTGGCAATAACTCTTATTTAAGAAAGTGTATGGTTATAGATTTTGTGCATGACACCTCTCCTCATTGATATCTTAACATCCATTAAATTTCTTCTTTAAATCGTGTATAGTATCTGTGATATAGTCCTGTAAAGTAACATCAGACGTGTACATATGTACTAGGGTTATGTTTCTTGTGCACGGCACTTATTCTCATTGACAATTATACACCCATGAAATTTCATGTTGAAATCTTGTATTTATAGTTTCTGAGATAAAGCCCTGAAAAGTTACATCATACAAAAACAACAAAGGGCAATAACTCTTATTTAAGAAAGTGAAGGGTTGTGGTTCTTATGCATGGTTCTATAAATGAGATATAGCCCTGAAAAGTTACATCATAAAATAACAATAACAAGAAAGGGCAATAATCGTTATGTAAGAAAGTATACGGTTATGGTTCTTGTTCATTGATAATTATACACCCATGAAGTTTCATGTTATTAAATTACCTTATTATGCGATATTAGGAATACATTAATTCCAAAGTATTACAGATCACGACCTAGTATGTTCAAGTTTATTGAACTACTTAATTGTTCAAAAAAATAGTGTTAAGAAAACTTGCCATTTTTTGTTTAAAATGCTTTGTGTTACGAGAAGATGTGCTATATGTGTAGTATAAATGATATATCTTCCACAAAGACAATAAGCTTAGAATAATGTTATATTTGTAACAATTATTAAATTTCATGTTAACATTATATGATCACTTTGTATTAACCCCATCCATGTGACATTCTCACTAAAACATGTTGTATGTCATTACTTTTTTAAATTGATCTTTCCTCAAAAGGATGTATGTTTTGTATATAATTGTCACGCATGCTGTTATTGCATATGTATGTTTATGGCGATGAGCTGTATGCTTAAGCTAAAATAAAATATTCTGTTCTGTTCTGTTCTGTTCTGTTCATGTTAAAATCTTGTATAGTATCTGTGATATAGCCCTAGTTACATCATACAAAAACAACAAAGCGCAATAACTCTTATTTCAGAAAGCGACGGGTTATGGTTCTTGTGCATGGCACCTCCTCAGCTATATTTATACACCCATAAAGTTTCATGTTGAAAACTTGTATTGAGTTTCTGAGATAAAGCACTGAAAAGTTTGTGAGTGACTGCACTGACAGACAGACCAACGGTACGTTTAAGTATATTTAGCGTACCCGGGGTACATTAAAGTATACATAACAGTACACGGGGTACTTAAAAGCATTACCCCAGCCGAACCGACAATTACCAATCGAGCTTATTGACATATTAAATAAATGATGATAGTGGTAACTATGATTGTGTGAAATATAATACAATAGTTTTCCTGAATTGAGTGTACATGTGAATTAGCTAAAATAATGATAAAAACACCGATTGGGATTATTCATTTCTGGAACTGAATTTGATTCATAATCAGTTTTTAACTTTTTAAAGCTGAAATAATATATATATATATATATATATATATATATATATATATATATATATATATATATATATATATATATATATATATATATGCAAATACTTTCTTAAATCAATGTTATATCTTTGAATTTGTATTAAAAAACTGCAACACTCATGACTGTAAATTAGGCATTACCATATTTCTTTACAACGTAATGCATGTACATCATCGATATATATAACATTTAAAACGAAAATCGTTTTAAAATTCAAATGTTTGCATGGTGTTAGAACTACTGTTTTGATATCTTTGTTGTGAACAATGTGTTTAGGTTCAACGTCCGAAAAAAAGATGTCCGAAAATAACTGCAAGATGTTAAAACGCAAAATTAAGTTGAATTGACACAACAATGCGTTAAATATTATTTTTCATCAATCTGACATTTTTCACGGCGACTGATCGGAGCAATATCACGGGGGTACTGTGAAAATCGTCAGATCTCACGATCTGACAATATTGACGCTACACCGGTCTATTTCGTTTCCGTAGAGATAGCTAATGTCGTCCGTTTGTAAGCTCAAATTTGATTGGCTGACGGGTTCAATGGCTTATTCTAAAAATAAATGCTGATCGAGCAGCATATTGCTGCTCGAGCAGGAATTTTGCTGCTCGAGCAGCATTTAAATGCTGCTCGACCAGCATTTTTTTCTGCTCGAGCAGAAGTTAAAGTTTCGACCCCTTTGGTGCGCCATATACATGGGCCGTAACATCAGCATTTCTGGAGCAGCGTAGTGTGCTGTGCCAATCTGGGAAGGCATTTTTTACAGTTTCTCCATGAATCACCAGCGCTGCAAGGAAGGCCATTTTGACATTCTTGGCGCCGTATTTGTCGCGCGCCGCCTTGAACTCGGGCCATAGTTGTTTACGTGCGTCGCTTATTTCGCGGGGATAATCACGAGAAATGCCAAAAGAGGTGCCACGTAACAGCTTAGCGTTGTCCATGATATCGTTCACGTCACGCTCGCAGCGAACGGGCTTCCATGTCAATACTTCAAGTAGCCTAAGACGGGCCTCCGTGATGTCATGAATGCAGTAGCTTGTGAGCGGACAAACTTTTGATTCAAACATTCAAGTTTATGATTTAGGGAATTTAGTGAGTTGTTTGAAGAAATTATATCAAACAGACATGTTAATTTTTGTTTCATGCTCATTTCGGAGAATTGTTCACGTGTTGTTTTCACTTTTCCATGTAAGTCAAAGTCACCTTGTTGTGGGTGGGGTGAGCCCATCGTTGACGAACTACTAGTTTCTCGACGTTTACGTTTGAAGTCTCTTACTTGCCAACTGTTTTCTTCAGACAATGGGGCATATTTACCTCTATACTGGCTTGCCATATCACTATTGATACCTCGTTAGTTTTAATAAAGCTAAAAGATGTTATAATTTTTTTATTTTAACGGAGCCGATTGTAAACACGTCCGCTTTCGATCACCTCCCCTTGCCATCTCATGCACGTGTAATAGAGGCAATTTTATTTTTATATTTGGAAAAAAAAATAACGCTTATATCATTTAACTATGAATCAAACAAACAAACATAATATGAAAATACTATTTATCTACCAACGTACAATTATTTAGATCAACCATAATAACGCGATGTCATTAAAAAAAAGTGACAACCGTGAAATACGTTTTATTTCATCAAAATATGGATTTTAATGCAAAAAGCAAATATTAACAATATTAAAAACAAAACCAACATCTATATAAACATTTTGATTTTTCATACATAAACTTGTAAACATAAGATATTAGAATATCACAGCAGATTTGGTTGGAAACATACAATCTTAACATATCACAAACATGGTTGGAGAGTTCAAATCTTCAAATATCACATATATGCTTGAAATCCTAGAGTCTTTTAATATCACAGATATGATTTTAAACATAAAATCTAAACCTATCACAGAAAAGCTTGTAAACATAAATCTTCACCGATAACCATAGGCGTGTACAAAATCTATTGATATTACAGAAATAAACTTTACATATCACAGATCTACTTGTAAACATAAAATCTTAAAATATCACAGATATACTAGTAATCATAAAATATCACAGATATGCTTTTTAACATAAAATCTTAACCTATCACAGAAAAGCTTGTAAACATAAATCTTCAAAAATAATCACCGATAACCAGAGGCGTGTACAAAATCTATTGATAATACAGAAATGAACGTTAAATATCACAGATATACTTCTAAGCATAAAATCTTAAAATATCACAGATATGCTGGTAATCATAAAATATAACATATATGATTCTCAACATACAATCGTAAAATATCACAGACATGCTTGTTTGCATACAATTTAAAAATATAATATGCATTTAAAAATATCTTCAAATATAACAGATTTGCTTGGACACATCCAATCTTAAAATATCACAGATATGCTTGTAAACATTAAATTCTTAAAATATTGATTTTATGGTCCGAAACATAAAATCTTAAAATATCGCAGATATAATTGGAAACATAAAATTATAAAATATCACAGATATGCTTGTAAACATAAAAGCTCAAATTATCACAGACATGCTTTTAAACATAAAATCTGAAAATATCACAGATATAGTTGTAATCATAAAATTGTCAAAATATCACATATATGTTTTTAAACATAAATGAAATACACTATCACATATAGGTTTGTAAACAAAAATATTATATAATATCACATATATGCTTATATGCGTTTACACATATACATCTTAAAATATCACAGATATGCTTGTAAACACCCAATCTTAAAATATCACAGATATGCTTGTAAACATAAAATCGAAAAATATCACATATTTGCATGGACGAGTTAATCTAAAATTATCACCGATATGCATGTAAACATAAAATCTAAAAAATATCACATATAGGCTTATAAACATTAAATCTAAAACATCCCATATATTATTGTAAACAAAGATTCTTAAAATATCACAGATACGCTTGTAAAAATAAAAAATTAACATATTAAAGATGTGAGTGTAAATGTAAATAATCATAAAATATCAGAGACGTGCTTGTTAACATAAAATCTTAAAAAATTAAAGATATGCTTATAAACATAGATCTTTAAATATCAAAGTTATGCTTGCGAACAAAACTCGTTCAATATTACAGATATGCTTGTAAATAAAAAATCTCAAATTAACACAGATATGTTTGTAAATGCAAATTATTTTAAAATATCACAGATATGCTTGTAAACGTAAACTATAAAATTACATAAGATATGCTTGTAACCCTAAGACCACGTTTGACATATCACAGAAATGCTTGCAAAATATAAATACCAATAGCACATCATCGAAAATATTCGTACAGTATCAAAACCCCTTTGCGGACATTTCTATCTTGTCAACAACAAAGTCCACGAAACACGCCAGTTGGACCATAATGTCCACTGGTGGCCTCTGATACGCTCTGTCCGAGTGATGATGGTGTTGTAACGACCATTTCGTAAACCACGCCTTTATATTAAAACACCGTCCGGTACAGGAGAGTTTGCGACCACGCGCGTTTGTCACGCTTGAGATTGTTCTTGATTTCGATCTGATGTTCTGAGCGAAACGTGTTAACGGCAAGCCTAAAACAGCTCAATCGCTTATCCCACAACAAACTGTTAAAATCTCTTATCACATTGTAGAGTGATTGTTTTCGGTGATTGCATTATTAGATATTTTAACAGGTTCTTTAACAATATTCAAAACTATAAAATATTACACATATCTTTTTTTTTCATAGGAAAATTATTTATGTATATATTGATTTCACTGTTTGTATACTGGTGGTTACGAGGCATATGGCTGGAATAAATCTTGCGATTAAAAAAGCTCCAATAGGGCGCTTTTTAATACCACACAGTGTAGATTACACTTGATGAGAACATCAACATTCATCTGTAACATTTTAAACTTTTTTTTAAAGATTTGTTTGAACAAAACGATCTATCTCCTGATATAATAAATAAAGAAACATATGAATGTAAATATATAATAAACAATATTTAGGCCTATATTCAATATAATTTGATATGAATATAAATCAAGCACTTAGATATGTATACAATTTTCAATAATTCTTTAAAATCAGTCTCTGTATGATAAAAAGGATTTCTTTGCAACACGCAATTTTCCAATCTCTTGCACGACGGTCACATTACATTCACCTCTGTGTTGGGCTCAGAACGGACTATTGTTATGAAAGCGTCTCATTCATGTCATGATCATTCCAATCGTTCATCATTGAGGTTACAGTATACTAACCAATCTCTTGCGCGACGGTTACATTGCATTAACTGCATTAAAGAAAACCATCTCATACCATGATATCTCATATCAGTCTTAATTCATTATTATATAAAATTGATATGTTTTTTATGTTGAGAAACCAACATACATACACACGTCGAAGCAATTCCTAACGTCACTCAATAAAAAAGTATGTTCAATTGTTTACATTTGTGAAGTGCATGGAATGATTCCATCTGCGTAAATGGGTGATAAAATAGTTCCAAAGAGTTGCATTAAAACTCGCAAGTTTTTGCACGAATTATCGTACATTTTTAAGTCATATTTCTTAATTTAATGCATGCGATCTTAAATATCCAATCAAATATACATTGAATGCGTTTGTTCGGTTTTAGCTATTTGGTAGACAAAATGGCGTGCTGAGCCTTACGCAGAGTTGTATGTGATAGCAAGGAACGACAACTCTGCGTGGAGATTGGCAATTTTCGTTGAACTCGTAAAGTATAAAAGCAATACAATTAGGAAACTAATGTTCGTGGCCATTAAACCACCTGTTTGATCTATGAGTAGTCCAATATAATTCCACTTTGTTTATTTTTAAGATGGGATCTCATCATATTCGACTCTATGGTTAACATTTTCCAATATCAATCTTGTAATCAATAGAAAGTCTCTATTGCACCTACATAGGGGACCTCCTATGACACAACTGATGTCCATATCGCAACATGAGACCAATACAACTGGTGTGCAATAATACTTCTTTCAGAAAGGCTCATATGCGGTACTGGAAGTATCTTCCCATTATGGAGCAAGTTGCATATTCTTACGTCTATAAGATGGAATTCTATAATTATTTGAGTCGTCGTGTTTTAGAGACATAGGTTGAATATTTTTTTAAGTAATTTATCAACTTGTTTTAAAGAATAAAATTAAAACAAATATTAACAGGGGGTATGCTGACTTAATGGTATAATGTAGAGTGTAGCAATTTGTCAGATACCGCATTGACGCCGCAAACACATGCTTATTATCCCGATGGTGAACCTCAAGAGCGCGGTGTTTCTGCTGGCACTGACAACGATACTCGATTCGTGGTTGCACCGAATTGGTCCGCGGTGGAATTACGTCGGTCCGCGGTGGCATTGTGGCATTCTACGCTAGAATTCTGTAGGTTCGCGATGGCATAACGTCGATCCGTAGCGGTATTACATCGGTCTGCGATTGCATTATGTCGTTCCGCGGTACCAGTGTGGTGCTCCGCGGTGGCATTGTGGCGGTCCGCGATTGCATTGCCTCGGTCCGTGGTGGCGTTGTGGAGTTTCGCGGTTGCATTACATCGGTCCGCGGAGACATTTCATCGATCCGCGATGGCATTACGTCGGTCCGCGGTGACATTACGTTGGTTCCTTGGGTTCAATTCTTCTGTCTGCGGTTGCATTACATCGGTCCGCGATGGCATTTTGTCGGTCCGCGGGTGCGTTACGTCGGTCGGCGGTTGCATACCGTATATCCGGGTGGCACTCTGGTGGTCTGTGGAGGCCTTACATCTGTCCGCAGGGCATTACGTCGGTCCGCGTTGGCATTTCGACAGTACATGGTAGCATTGTGTCACTCCGCGATTGCAACGTCGGTGGCATACGTCGGTCTGCGGTGTCATTACGTCAGTGCTCGATGACACTACGTCGGTCCGCGGTGGCATTGTGTCACTTCGCGTAGGAAATACGTCGATCCGCTTTGGCGTTAGGTCGGTCCGCGGTGGCTTTGCGGCGGACCGCTGTGGCGATGTGGCTTTCCGCGGTGTCATTGTGGTGTTCCTCGGTGGCATTGTCACTTTACGCGGTGGCATAATATCGTTCCGCAGTGGCATTGTGTCAATCCGCGGTGACATTACGTCGATCCGATGTGGCATTACGTCGGTCCGTAGTGGCATTAAGTTGGTCAGCGGTGTCATTAATTCGGTGTGCGGTGTAATTTCGTCGCTCTGCGATGGCATGATGTCGGTCTGCGGTGGCATAACATCGGCCCGCAGTCGCTTAACGTAGGTCTGCAGAGGCATAATTTCGGTCGGCGGTGGCATTACGCCGTCCGAGGTGGTATTACTGCGATTTACGGTCGCATAACGAGGCAACAAGGAAGCCCGCGGCGATTAAATTTCATAAATATCAGGTTTGTCTACAGTTACGCACAAAACATTCCGTTGACAGAAAAATATACCTAGGCACTCTTTGTTAACAACATCATATAAATTATAATTTATATACCTGTTGTTCCAACATATTTTAACTTAATGACGGCGTTCATGTAAGCTAGTAAAAAAGCAGCTTGCAGGTCTTACATTTGGTAGACTAGTTTTAATAACGGAATGAAGATATAATAACCATGTCAACAGGACGACTACATTTAACAACGTGGTTATCAATGTATAAATAATTCTCATATCTGATATCTAGGGTTTGTAATGTCTTGCAGAATTACAAAGTAGTCAAATTGTGTAATAATTACAAACAAAGAGTAAAATATTAAAAATCAAAATTATCTAAACTTTGAAACCAATATATCTGATTGCGGTTTCCGAACATAATTAAATATACATTGTAAAGCAATAACCATACGTTCAAGTAAATCATCATAACACTTTCAGATATCGTTATGCTATTTTACATGTAAGAGAAATTATTTTCACCGACCATTGTGCATACAACGTATTTGAAAGATATTCGTCTTAAATGTTTTTACCGCAGTTATTTCACTATTCATATAGCACAATATTTCACACGTGCATTTAATATGTTCTTTCGTTTTAAAATGTAGTATGGCATGTGTGTAGCACAAGATTGTATAGTAAAACAGAACAAGCTTTTATGTCACATATGCAAACGATTTTTTTTAATTCTAAAAATGCATATTGTACATGTAAATTAAATGGAAATTTAAGTTTATATGTAAAGTAATAAAGATATGGTCGTAGTGTTTTGCAGCGACCATCCGCGGTGTTTGGCAGCGACACTCAGGTTTTGCGATCGCAGTGTACCAGCGGAAACTGTATAATGCATACGAGCTGTATAATGGGTACGAGCTGTATAATGGGTACGAGCTGTACTGTATTATCGAGTTTCCCAAGTGGTGACCCCTTTTGTGGTTTTTAAAACATTATTAACTTGTTTTAATAACTATATTCTTAGTGTTAAGGAAAACAATGGTAGATTGATGTGACTGTTCATGCGGTTTGATATTGCGTTAAAACATAACTTTGTGAATTTCTTGAAAATTGCGCCTATGATGTCGCATAGACAACACATCTTTTGTGGCCACGACATCAACAGTTATTCGTTAACAAATTAATTAAATTATGTACATGAAATCTGCGTATGCATTGTTTCGGGTGTCGTAATTTCTTCGTATGACATTAAAGTTTAAATACACAAATATTATTTCGGTAAATATGACTGTAAGGAACTTGCTTTTATTTCATGCCATCATAATCATGATCAGCATTCCATACACCGTAAACGTCGTTAGAAAATATGTATTTACTTTTCGACAGAACACGGAAAACATGAAGCTTTGTTAGCATGAAATTTGCGAAGTAAACATAACAATTACATGCGCGTATAATTGAGGCTAATTTATTCATTTATTTTGAAAAAACAAATCATTTTACTATGATTAAACTAACAAATATAGTATGACAAAACAACAATTTATTTACCAACGTAAGATTGTTATGGTAAACTTAAATAACACGATTTAATTAAAATAGGTAACAAAAGCGACAGACTTTTTATTTCATCAACGGACGAATGTTTATGCAAAAATACTAATACTCAACAATACTAAAGTCAAAACCGACACCTATATAAACATAATGACTTTTCATACATAAACTTGTACACATAAGATATAAGAATATCACAGATTTGGTTGGAAACATACAATCTTAAAATATTGAAAAACTTTGTGGGAAACGTAAAATCTTCATATATCACATATATGCTTCTAAAACATAAAATATTTAAATATCACAAATACGCGTTTAAACATAAAATCTTAAACTATCACAGATAAGCCTGTTAACATAAATCTTCAAAAATAATCACAGATAGGCGTGTAAATCCTCTTGAAATATAATAGAAATAAACTTTAAATATCACAGATATACTTGTAAACAAAAAAATCTTAAAATATCACAGATATGCTTTTAACTTAAAATCATACAATATCAGATATATGCTTCTTAACATGCAATCTTAAAATATCAGAGCTATGATTGTAAACATAACATTTTAAAATATCACAGATATGCTAGTTAACATACAATTTTAAAATATAATACGGGTTTTTACATAAATATCTTAAAATATTACAAAAATGCTTGAACACATCCAATCTTAAAATATCACAGATATGCTTGTAAACATAAAATCTAAAAATATCGCAGATATGTTCTTCAGCAAAAAATCTTAAAATATCACAGACATGCTTGTAAACATAAAATCTTTAAATATCGCAGATATAATTGGAAACATAAAATCATCAAATATCACAAATATGCGTGTATACATAAAATCTCAAAATATCACAGACATGCTTGTAAACATAAAATCTTAAAATATCACAGAAATTATTGTAAACATAATTTTAAAATAATGCATATATGTGTGTAAATATAAATGACATTCACTATCAGACATATGTTTATAAACATAAATATTATATAATATCACATATAATATGCATTGAAACATAAAAATCTTAAAATATAACAAATATGCTTGTAAACACCCAATCTTAGAATATTACATATATGCTTGTAAACATAAAATCTAAAAATATCACAGTTATGCATGGAAGCGTAAAATGTAAAATTATCACAGATCTGCATGTAAACGAACAATCTAAAAATATCACAGGTAAACTTGTAAAAATTAAATCTAAAAAAATCACAGATATGATTGTTAACATAACATTTTAATATAGCGCAGATATGCACATAAAAAACTTTAGATTTCACAGATATTATTGTATACAAAGATTCTTAAAATATCACAGATATGCTTGAAAGAATAAAATCTTAATTCTCAACATATTAAAGATATGAGTGTGAATGTAAATAATCATAACATATCAGAGACATGCTTGTTAACATAAAATCTTAAAATATCACAGATATGCTAATAAACATAGATCTTTAAACATCAAAGTTATGCTTGCAAACAAAACTCGTTTAATATCACAGATATGCTTGTAAATATAAAATCTCAAATTATCACAGATATGTTTGTAAATGCAAATTATCTTAAAATGCCACAAATATGCTTGTAAACATAAACTATTAAATACCTTAGATATGCTTGTAAACGTAAGAAAACGTTTGCCATATCACAGAAATGCTTGCAAAATTGAAATACCAATAACATATCATCGAAGACATGGCGTACAGTATCAACAATATTAAGCACAAAAGCCTGATATTAATATAATTCATCAGTAACGACTAAACTAATAACCTAAGATAAATGTTAACAACAACAAATTATCAGATGTACCAGCGTTTCTTTTCTGGGCACCAAGTTGTCATATTTCTGTTGTTGTTGCTAGAATCACAGCAGCACGTACACAACACACGCGCGAGGAATACCGCAGTTTATCTTCTTTGATGTCATTTACATAAAAGAGGGATGCGATTTTCTATAAAGACGGTGTTCATTAAATCATGCTTAGTTTTTCCCGAGTTTATAAGTTTCTTTAGGTAAAACGTCTTATCTGGACAGGAAAATGACACTTGCAATTTAAACAAATGCATATATGCATTAATGAAATTAATTAATGAAGTCTGGAACACAGTCACGAACGAACGAAAGATCGGATGATTGAAATTAATAACTGTTTTGCAGACAAAGAATTATATGATTTTTCATATAACATTTAAAACAAATAAGTCCATTCATAAGCCGGAAGACCATATCGGCCCCCGATGACCTCTGAGCCTGTTTTTCCGAGGGTTGCCAGCGATTTCATTTCCCCCAACCATTTCAGTATGTAGTAAAACCATCCGGCGCATGAGCGTTTGGAACCGCGCGCGATTGTCACGAGTGTGATTGTTTTTGATTGCCAAGTGTTGCTCTGAGCGGAAGGTTCTAAGACTAATTTAAATCAGCTCAAAAGCTAAACCAATATCAAACTGTGAAAATCTGCAATACCGTTGTAGATTAATGATTGTCGGTTTTTGAACATTAAACATCCTCACCCCTTGATGAAGAGAATTTACCACTAATAAAAAAATCAACATGTAATTCCAAAGACAATTGCTAAACAAGTATAAAAAATGTTAATCCTAAGGCTATCTAAGAGTAAGTATAACACTTAACATGTCTTCTTAATGTAGAGATAATGGCCGAACGTATAATCCACTACGTGTATGACCAGAGATTCCGACGTAGGTTCGTTTCTACCAGCGGCATAGATTGTTCTTTATTTAGTTAAGAAATATATACATAAATCTCTTTTGCAAAATATGCACAATTTGATTTTTAATTATTACATTATATTTATAGTATTTCATATTATTTTTGATTGACTAAATGTATTACTGCATTTAAAAACAAATTAATATGCAAAAACTTGTCAATTACGCAAAAAAACACTTTTCTTTCCATACAATTATCAATAAAAAAAAACACAATAATAAACAAGACCTGTTTTTGTGAAAAGCAATGCCCCCTACTGCGTGTTGAAGTCGCACCGCAACACTTTTAAAGAATATTGTTAAGTCCAAGGCAAATAACTTCGCTAAAAATCAATGGACTGGAAAGGATCTCACACTTCACCTGTGAGTCCTGTAGGTATACTCACATACCAAAAATCAGCGTAATATATAAAATCGTTGCGTAAAAACCTCTGGAAACCGATTATTATAGACAACGTTTCTAAGTCCAAGGCCCAAAACTTCGCCAAAAATCAATGGACCGGAAGACACTCACACTTCACCTGTTGTAAGTCCTGTAGGTGGTATACTCACATACCAAAAATCAGCTTAATATCTGAAGGCATTGCGTAAAAACCTCCGGAAACCAATTATTATAAAAGAGAACATTTCGAAGTTCAAGGTCCATAATTTCGCCCAAAATCAATGAACCGGAACGAATTTTTCACAGTTCATCTGTAGGTCATGTAGGTAGACGCATACCAAAAATTGGCTACATATCGAAAAGCATTTTGTACAAATACTCCGGAAAAGCACATTACATCTGTAGATCATGCAGGTAGACTTAAATATCAAAAACCTCCGTTAAACAGAATGCCGGACGGACTTACGGACGGACGGACACTGCGACTGCCATATGCCACTCCTTCCGGGGATGGGGGTTAAAAAACAAATTTCAAATTCTATTTCCTCACATTACAGATGCGGCAAATATCTGAGAAATAAGTGAGAAAGCGTGTTTCTTTCAAGGGAAATATTTCACTGATTCTTGTTGTTTATTTATCAGCACAAAACTAAAAGAATGTTATTTTTTGTTATTTACTAAAAACAATTATATTAAAATTGTTTGTAGCAATACTTAAAGTTGTACATACTTCAGAACCGCTACGCAGGAGAATTCCCTATACATTTTCATAAGTTCTCACCTGTTACTAATTTGGCAGCCGGCCATTATTTGGTGTCCCATATTTAACGCGGGTATGAACAGTTTAAGTTATCTTTTTGTGAAACATAATGATGTGGTGGTTAAACGTGTATTTAAGGGGTAAAAGGCAAATATCGACTTAAAAAGAAATATTTTTTTTATCAAGGCTCGTCGTCGAATTACTTTTATTAGATTTCATCAGTAAATAATTATTGTTTTAATTTATATTATCAGTTCTGCTTCAACCACTGCATGTCAATTTATAGATCATTAGGTTATTTAACTTAGTTGTGTTCAATTTGATAATATGAGTCGTGTTCTGAGAAAACTGGGCATAATGCATGTGCGTAAAGTATCGTCCCAGATTAGCCTGTGCAGTCCGCACCGGCTAATCAGGGACGACACTTTCCGCCTTAACAAGATTTTCGGTAAAAAGGGACTACCTTTGAACGAAAAATACCATAACAGCGGGAAGTGTCGTCCCTGATTAGCCTGTGCGGACTGCATTGTGTAAAAAAATGAATTTCAGATTGTACTTTGATAAACAAGAATTTCAGATATGAAAGTTAAATTTTCATCCGGGCTTGTTTTCATACATGCGTATGTTAGCTTATTGTACGTAAGTGTCCGCATTTCATGTTCATGTTCATATCATTATTCCATCTTATGGAACAATGTTGGGCATACATATAAAATATTATGAGGTGTGGGGATTTACTAAAGCTGAAACTATTTAGCGAGTCCAACGCAAATTCTGCAAATGGCTTTTAAATGTGAAAGCTTCTACCAATTCAAATGCTTTGTATGCCGATGTTGGTAGATACCCGATGTATATATGTAGATATTTACGAGTAGTTAAATATTTCTTAAAATTGTTAAACGAAAAATCATCCAACTGTATTTTAAACAATATTATTCGTAGGCAATGTAAAGAAGCATGTGATTACCCCTACGCAATATCATGGGCATCAAACGTTCGAAAACTTTTGCAAGAGTCAGATTTTAATGACGTGTGGATATATCCAGAATCTGTTAATGTTAACAGTTTTATTGTATTGTTTCGCAATAGATTACATGATTTGTTTATTTCAAAATGGCTAACTGATGTTAATGACACTTCATCACTATTTCTTTACAAGGAATTGAAACCCACCTTTGAAAGATCCATTAACTTAGAAAATTTTAAATTTAGAAACATAATAGCAAAATTAATCTTCTCATGTTCTATATATAGAAACTGGTAGGCACCAAAACATTCCAAGAAATGAAAGAATTTGTAAATTATGTACACTAAATGAAATTGAAGATGAGAACCATTTTGTTTTGATATGTCCGTTGTATGATAATTTTAGAAATACATTTATACCTGATGTTTACAGAAGAAGACCAAGTATGTTTAAATTTGTACAATTATTAAATGAGACTAGAAAATCTATACTGATACGTCTTGCTAATTTCTGTATTAAAGCATTTAAACTTAGAGCCGAAAATATAAAGATAAGTTTTCCCCAGAATTGGAATTTTGTATATATTATCTAACCGCATTATTTTTCTCAATCAGTTACGGATTTTTACATCCATCTAACTTTGTTAAAAAAATAAGAAAGATCCTTCTCTTACATATTACATTCTCACAAAAATCATGTATTAGTAAAAATGCATAAACAAAATTGTTGTTTTTTTGACGCATGAGTATTTATGTATATTTATTATTGCTATATTGTTATTGTGACGATGAGCTGTATATGCTTAAGTCGTAAATAAACTCTCTGTTCTGTCCATTGTAATAAATACTTTGCTCAACTGACGTTTCTGTAATTGGCGTCTCACTGAAGTGCGGCGACTAGTATGTAATACGTTTTTTTCGCTTATGGGAGGAGAAGTTATTTTACCGATCAATGTATATATTTTTGTTGTCAGAATATCTTGCATAGTGGTGATTTTTTGTGTAAACTAGTGTAAATAAGTACTGCATTTGTGCCTATTTCATTTACTTAAACATTTATTGCCAATAACGCAAAGCTAATTCCTTTAATTAATAACTGATCACAGGGACTGGGCAATAATAAAAGATCGCAGGGACTGGGCAAATACGCGAACCGGTGAAACTTTCTGGTTTTGTATAAAAACAAAACTTCTTTGTTCCACTATCCTAGCAACCACCTAGTTACTAATAAAGGCGCTATAGAGCGCGAAGCGCGACACGTATTATTAATTGGAATAATGAGTCTTGATAAAGGAAGCAGCCGCATATCAATGAGGAGCACCATCACAGCATCCTAGTCTCATTACTATCAAGTCCTCATACAGGTTTTTTAAGAACCACATATAGAAGGCCGCAGGCCTGACCCGTATCTTGCCAGTGGTGTGGACTCTTTGGTATGGACCTTTAACCCCGCTCACTTCCGGGTTTACATTTAAACCGACTATTAATAGCTCATTAATATCTTAGTAAGAAGGTGATTTTTCAAGCGGTTCCGTAGTGTAGTGGTTACACGCTCGCTTTACATGTGAGAGGCCCAAGGTTCGAGCCCCAGTAGAATCAAATTATTTTATTTGTCTTCTATGTTAACTTTTTGTTTTGATGTAGACATTTTAGTTTAAATAAATATGCTGTTTTATTGTAACCATTTTTCGTTTTTATTATGCCCATGAAATATATGTGTGGGAGGGTGGGGGGTCGTAAACACATTAAAACTTTTACAGTGTTTTCATATCAATGAGTACTCAACCCCTATCGTAAATGAGCAACGTAAGAATAAGTTCAGAATCATCTCCCCTTGAAGTTGAGAACAATATGAAATTACGCTTACAAGATGAAGCAGATTTTTTAAAACCTACACAGTTCTGTTCCATTAATGAAAACTGCACACGGATGCCAGTAAAAAAAGGGAAACCAATGTGAAAAAAAGAACTATGAAATATTTGAGCGTTACAACACAAAATCATAGATAATGGTTATTTGGGGATTATAACACAACATCATAGATAATGGTTATTTGGGGGTTACAACACAAAATTATAGATAATGGTTATACCAGTATCTTTTTCTATTTTGTTTAAAATAATCGGCCAATATATTAAAATTTACAGAAGAAAAAAAAACGTTCCATGTAACTTCATTGAGTGCCTTTTACACTGAAATTCCCGACGCCCTTTGATGCTTTGCATCTATACTTATCTTGTATAGATCTGTATTGTTCCCAGTCGGAAAGCCCGTATTTGTGCATCGTCATACTTTTGACATATGCGTGTGCTGTGTTTTTAAAACAGCTCCAAACTAGCTGGTATAAATAACCTAATCGTGTACAAAAGAGATGCACACGTCATATATCTTAAAAAAATGGTTCTAAACAAAACATAAAAACAGCTTGATACGAGACGTCGGAAAGAACGAACAAGGCGTAAATTCGATATTTTTTATCACGTGCTTTATTTTTTTGTAATGTAAATAGTTACGTTGATTATGCTGCACACAGTTGCATTTAATGTGCAAGTATTAATTGTACAGCACATTCTGAAAGGCCACGTTTGCAGATTGTTGTGTAGAGCTATTTAGATTGGAACACCTTTGTAACTAGATAGGCATGACGCAGAAGACGATTAAGCTCGTCAACAGACGTATTTCTTTGTGCTTGTGATATAACGCATATTAAAATGTAGGTCAGATGTAGATTTAATGATTAAGTCTGCTTTGTTTAGCGCGGTTCAATTCAATGGAGGTTTGAAATAGGCAAAAAGGTAATTTGTACTTAAGTTTACACATATAAAATAATGTTTGTTATAGTATATGTTACATTTTAAAAAGATCGCAAATGTACAGCTCTTTGTCCCGCACTCATTTAACTTGTTAATAAATATATATTTTCCTATCACTTTCTATTGCTGAAACGAATAAATACTGTTTTTATGGTGGTAGATGTCGGCAAATTGCTCCGTCGTGTTTGCGGATTTGAATGTCGCCTCAAGAACGGCTACAGTGTTCATATTTGTCGTATTGGCGCCCTTTTTGTCATTCTGGTTGGTATATTTACCGTTCTTTCGTGTAGAGGTGTTTGGAGGTCGCAAAAACAACGACATCCGAGAACGACAAAGCGCCCAATGTCAAAAGGGCAAACATGTCTTAATTGTCGCATTGGCACCTCTTTATCGTCCGTATTGGCACCCTCTTTTTCGTCCGAATTGGAATCCTCTTTATTGTCCGTATTGGCACCCCATTTATCGTCAATCTTGGCACCCTCTTTATCGACCGTATTGGCACCCTCTTTATCGACCGTATTGGCATCCTCTTTATCGTCCGTATTGGCACCCTCTTTATCGACCGTATTGGCACCCTCTTTATCGTCCGTATTGGCACCCCATTTATCGTTCGTATTGACACCTTCTTTATCGTCCGTATGGCACCCTCTCTATCGTCCGTATTGGCACCATCTTTATCGTCCGTATTGGCATCCTCTTTATCGTCCGTATTGGCACCCTCTTTTTTGTCCGTATTGGCACCTTCTTTATCGTCTGTATTGGAATCCTCTTAATCGTCCGTATTGGCACCCTCTTTATCGTTTGTATTGGCACCATCTTAATCGTCCGTATTGGCACCCTCTTTATCGTTTGTATTGGCACCCTCTTTATCGTCCGTATTGGCACCCTCTTTATCGTCCGTATTGGCCCCCTTTTTATTGTCCGTATTGGCACCCTTTTTATCGTCCGTATTGGCACTCTCTTTATCGTCCGTATTGGCAACCTCCTTATCGTCCGTATTGGCACCCTCTTTATAGACCGTATTGGCACCCCTTTTATCATTTGAATTGGCACCCTCTTTATCGTTTGTATTGGCACCCTCTTTATCGACCGTATTGGCAACCTCTTAATCGTCCGTATAAGCATCCACTTTATCGTCCGTATTGACACCCTCTTTATCGTCCGCATTGGTACCCTCTTTATCGTCCGTATTGGCACCCTCTTTATCGTCCGTATTGGCACCCTCTCTATCGTACGTATTGGCACCCTCTTCATCGTCCGTATTGGCACCCTCTTTATCATCCGTATTGGCACCCTCTTTATTGTCCGTATTGGCACCCTCTTTATCGTCCGTATTGGCACCCTCTTTATCGTCCGTATTGGCAACCTCCTTATCGTCCGTATTGGCACCCTCTTTATCATTTGAATTGGCACCCTCTTTATCGTTTGTATTGGCACCCTCTTTATCGACCGTATTGGCACCCTCTTTATCGTCCGTATCGACATCCTCTTTATCGTCCGTATTAGCATCCTCTTTATCATCCGTATTGACACCTTCTTAATCGTCCGTATTGGCACCCTTTGAATCGTCCGTATTGGCAACCTCTTTATCGTCCGTAGTTGTACCGTCTTTATCGTCCGTATTGACACCCTTTTTATCATCCGGCTATGGAGACCATCTTCAAATTGGTGAACACGTCAGAACGATATAGAAAAATAAGCCTTAATAGTTTTGCATGTTAAAAAATGTTACTTCGATATGTCAATTCTTTGTTTGTAAGTGTTGCTCATATGCAGTGTAGCTGTTTATTACAGCTTTTCACATAAGCTGACCGTGGTCAGCGTCCCATGAAATTTGAACAAAATTTCACGCCAAAAGGCCAGAAACTTTTCGAAATAGAAATCGCGCAATCTACAAACAGTTATCACGATTTCATTAATATGTAATTCAATTGACTTTCTATATTGCTAAGTTTAGGGTATGAAAAGGGATACACACGAGGGTTTTGCACCGATGTTAACTGCGTGTTCAGCATTAAACAATTTTATCTCTAATGAAAAGGCTTGAGTTATATACTCAAGTCTCGAAATCAATTAATACACTTTGTGTGAACCCCTTCATTATGAGAAGATTGTCAGCGCCAGATCGTTTTTACATATAGGCTATGCTCTCATATTTAGTAATAACTATCATATTGCATTCTGTGCACTAGTATATTTTAAATCATATTAGTATTGTTGTTCTCTATCCTGATTTTCGTTTTGACCATTTGTTTACTGTTAAACAAGAAAAAGTATTAACTTTAAAACAAGCCATCATTCCAGCAGTGGGATGGTGACCTCACTTTAACGCATAGCGCTCCATCCAGCAAAGTAGCAGTCAGTTTGCAGTCAGTAAAAGAATCGTTACATAAATGGTATCGGGTTTACTATTAGAACTTGAATTTTATTTTGACCACAAATATCGTAAATGAAGATATTCGGCGATATTTTTATGATATGTCAATGAAAGATTCTTAATGTGTTTTCAACAACTCCTTTATAAGATTTATTTCTGATTAATTTAATAAGAACTATTCCAAGATATTAACACATTTATTGAGCATAAGTGCGATGAATGCCGAAACTATTAATAATCGAATCAAATAACAATGTCGGCCACACCACTAAAACAGGCGCATTCGAATAACGCGCGTCTTAATATTTCACATATGTATGGATGATTAGCGTGTGGTTGATAAAACTTGTTTATTTTCACTTAATTTTCATTCATTTTTTTCATCGCTGTTCTGTATTTATAGATATTTGATCAATAATATCCAATAATGCGTAAAAAGCGACGAAATCTGGCGCAACACCTCGTTATAGATTTGCATGTTATGCAGCTATGAATTTCTGCAGAAAAAAAGCATTCGCTATCTTTGATCCCATTGATATAACTCTTTATCTTTCACCAACAACAGCCACAATCAACGCCGTATATACTTTTTAAAGATATTTCTTGTTTATATTGAGTACAAAACAAAGATGGATTCTTCGAGAGAACAAATGTTCACCTCGGTTGAAAAGACGACACATGGAACTAACAAACAACGCGTTCTTATCCTGGCACTTGTGGTTGGCGTCGGAACGTTTGCAATCGGCATTTTGATTGGTCGTTTTGCTACATGTCCAAAATCAGAGCCAGAAGTGAGTAAGCAATCAAGTTTGCCGAACGTCATAGATTTGTTAGGGCGAGACGAAGATGCATCAATAATCAGCGAAGTAATTGATGAAATAAGCTCGGAAAACATTCGAGATCATGTAAGGTAGGTATATGAAATTAAGATAAATTTCAAATCGTGTATTCAAATATTTGTATTAAAACATGCATATAAAATTAACATGACGTGATACACATAAGATGTATGTAATATGTCCATACATTGTATAATTAATAAGGCATGTATATAAGGCATTAATAAGGCAAGGTTCTTATTAGTTTCAGGTTGTTTTATCAAAAAGTATTTAAAGGAAAAGATATTGATTTTTTATGTTCATACGAGTACGATGTTATTTATATTATTAACATTATATTGAATGTACAAGAACTAATCCCTTATTCAACCGCGTAATCATAATACATAAAACAAGTTTATTGTGTATGTTTTCATAGATGTTGACATAAAGAATAGGTATACAACTCATATAAATATGGTTCTGTTGGGGTTCGTGATCTCATTTCGTTAAGAAAGGCGGCAACATTCATAAATAAATACAGGGACCGAGCTGCGTATCCGTGAATTGATTTACGAATAAAATCCTTTTTAGTTCAAGTTTTGTTTTGATTTATTTGAAGACTTAAGTGCATTATGTTTTATTTAAGTTTGTCATCAATCGGTATAGATTGAATACATAATAAGAAAATCATTATTTAAATAAATAATGTGTAGGAAATATTTAAACAGCCACTTAACTCTCCGTATTACGTTTTCTTTCTTGAAAGAACACTAGCAAAATACCCTCACATTGCGGGGATGGAAACAAGCCACGAACTAGCCCGGATGTTAAAAGGATTCTGGGAAAACGCGGGTCTAGATCACGTGACCTTGACGCCATACAACGTGCTTTTGTCGTACCCAAATATGTCGGATTTAAACTTCGTGGCATTGCTGGACGAAAACAACAACACAGTGTACAAGTCTAATTTGACAGAGGCAATATTAACAGCGGAGGAGAACACAACCAACGTGGTGCCGCCTTTCAATGCATTCTCTTATCCCGGCGATATAAAGGTTTGCCAATATATACAAGCTCCATTCCACACAATATAAATGAAACTCTTTTTAGAAGGGCATCCGTTTAAGTCTAAGTAGATGCGACTGGCAAGTCCAGCTTTTGTTTTGTTTTTAAGGAATGCAGTTAGTTGTGTTAATGTTCCACGGTGCTCTGTTCGAATTGAATATATGCCTTATTTTTACGAACAAAGACATTCATTCCAGCGGCAGATTTTACTCTGTTTAAATATTTAGCATTTAAAAACAATTATAAGGACGACTTAGTGTATATTATATACATGCGAGAAAACTGGTATACTATTGATCTATTTAGCTACCCGTTTATGTTTGTCTGTGTCCTGATATCCGCTTTGTCCTCATATTGAAGGGTGATATTGTGTACGTGAATTACGGCAGGGAAGAAGACTTTGAATACATAGAAAAGAACGCCAGCATCAGCGTAGCAGGCAAGATTGTAATGGCGCGCTATGGGAAAATATTCCGCGGAGACAAGGTAATGGAAATGCGACCAGAGCTTCAGATAAAATGCGTATCTGCGTATTTACGCATTGAAAAATAATAAAAAAACGCATTGAAAATCAGCCAGGTACGTAACGTTACGCAATACAAATCTTGGTACGTATTTTGAACCGATTAAAGTATTTTAAAGAAAGTCTGTTCATATCATCATTTTAACTTCTTTCCTTTGCATTTATTTATATAAATAACCAATAATAATATTTCAAGATTAAACACGCCATGTAATATATCAGTTATCTGTGTAAATAGAAAATACCCCTCAATATTCCTACGTATCCTTTATGGCTGAAACAAAGGAGTAAAATACGCTTTAACAATAATATCAGGGAGTAACATACCCTTTCGACTAAATCCTTATCTGGAGCTCTGAATGCGACACACGCGCATATATCCCATCATCAGACGTGCATTGTCGAAATAAACCGCCGTGGAATATATTTTCCTTTATTTCGGCAATGCTGAAATAAAGTTGTCACGCGAGCCGGACTCTTGTGTCAGTCATGTGTGGAGGATGGTCATATTACTCGGAATCAACTATAAAGTAATCATTTAAAAATCGAATCAGATTCAACAAAACAAACAATTTGATACCAAGATGCAATATATTTTAAACACAAAATGCAACACAAAAAGCAAAAAACAACATTTTTTTAAACAAATATTAAGTGCGCGTACTCATGACATCATTATTAACACATCAAACGACAAAAATCATATTCTTTCCCGCTAAAGCTGCAGTTTTTTAGTATTTTTGTTTCATTATTTCTTAAAAAACTGAGACGTAGATGTATGATAAACAGAAAAACAGGTTAGTGCCTGATCTTTTTGGAATATATTAGGCTCGGCACACAAAAAAATAAAACAAAGTTTGCTTAAAATAACATTGGGATTTTCAGTGTAGTTCTATTTTCATATTCTATTTTTAAAGAAATAATTGACGACTAAGAAAATTGATGGGATAAATCGCCAAGGCTCGTGGTTCAGATTTTCTAAGCCTCGCAAAATAAACTTCGCTTTATTCGGTACCGACCAAGTATTCTCTCTCTATTATATAATCCTCGCTCTGGGGAAACAGGTTTTAATATATGTGCGTTAATTATCGTCTCAGATAAGAGTGTGCAAACCGCACAGGATATTCATGGGCGACCATTTACAATTAAACCAGGTTTTTGCTTAGAATAGTCTTTCTTCAAACGAAAAATACCATACACGCGGAAAGAGTCGTCCCTGATTACCCTATGCGGACACTACGCACATACGATTAACTCTGTTTTCACATAGCGAGGCGTATATTTATAAGTATATTCTTAAGAAGCAAGTCTGAAAAATTGATTGTGTTGTTGATGTTTGTGAGGATTTGTTTTAGTTGTTCAAGATATGGTGTTTGGCGATGTATTGTTCAGAAATCATACGATTGTTCAGGCATATTGATAGTGATAGAAAAACTTATCATGTGATGCTAGAAGTATTGCTTCCATCATTTTTATCGCTAAAATAGTGCCTTAAATTGTTCAAACGTTTTAATCAGGTTCGTTTGTCGGAAATGAGAGGAGCAATCGGAGTAATTCTCTTTTCGGACCCAGCCGACTACACCAACGGCGATATCAACCAAGTATATCCAAATGACTGGTGGCTTCCGCCGTCTGGTGCCCAACGCGGCACAGTTTATATTGGAGTAGGGGACCCACTCACAGCAGACTATCCGGCAATAGGTTTTCTTATTTTATTTGTTGGTCAGTTCATTCTAACGACGCATCGACAAAAAGGGTTTAAATGAAAAGTGTTATTTTCAATAATTCGAAAATCTTAACAGATATTAAGTGTTAACTTACTTAACATGTGCAAATCTTAAATACCAGTCTCTTTATTTCTCAGACTACTGCAGTAAGTCTCGTGCGATCCCCGTCCCCCTACCTCCGACTGGCTTCTAGTAACAATATAAATATATAATATTATTGTTTAACTCAAAGAAGTTCTACTTACAGGCACTGCGAACCGGAAGTTGGATCCTTCCAACTACCTTCCTAGCATTCCCGTTCATCCCATCGGATACGGTATTGCAATACACTTGATGAGGTAGAAACATTATCTTTTACCTGGGTGGGTTTACTTTGTAGAGGTAAACCGTCGAATCCCTCCTCTCCGCTATAAAACGTACAAACTGCGATTGTTAAGTCTCACATGAAGCTCTTACTTCAACCCTTTTTTTTCTCAACCCATTTCACTCAATAAATTAACTAAATTATCCCCTTCCTGTTCACCCCATCCCAATTACCATTTTTACCTAATTTTTCCAATATTTCCCCCTCCTTATTTAACCCTTACTCAACCACCAGTTTCTAACCCACTTCTAACTCGCCATACCAACTAGCTCTTTCTCACGTCATTCTCACTCACTTCTGTAACTAAAATCTCATGATGTTTATCACTACTTTATCCCTAATTATTGTCAATCAATTCTCTCCATCTTTCTAAACCCTCTTACAAAAGAATCATCCTCATCGAACACCCTCTCTGTTCATTCCTCTGCCTTTTACTAAAATCCTCTCTTACGCACATCTTTTCACACATTCCTCTTACTCTATTTCCCCTTTCGTTCTTACCCTTTTCTAAGTCACTCTTTTAACTAAAGTTTCCCAATCTTGCTCATCGTTCGTTTGTCACCCCTTCACCTTTTACTCAACCAATCTTTCCAATCTGATTCTCACTCAGCCCTCTTCTTCTTACTCAACTAATTCTTTCTCATATCCCGTTTCACTCAGCCCTCTTCTTACTGTTCAACCACCTGTTTATCATCAATTCTGACTCAACTTTCATCTGTTACTTTATCATCTCTTTCTCACACCACGTCTCAGGCACCAATCTTAATCAATTCATTCTCATCTTTTTTTATTCACCCCTCTTACTCAATTCTTCTCATCCCTCTCATCCTCTTCGAAATCACCTTTCGTTATTTATTCACCGCCATCTTCCTCAGTAAACTCATTACTCACCCCTCAATCTGTTACTTTACCACCTCTCTCTGAACTCCCTTTCTTACTCCCATATATTCTTCTTATTCAACCACCTCTTTTTCACCACCTTCTCACTCAACCCTCCTCATCTTACTTACATCTTTTTATCCCATCATTCTCGTGCAACACTCTTACTCAATTTTCTCCAACGTTCAAATCACCCCTTCATGTTTTACTCAAACAGCTGTTATTAAACCACCTTTTTTCTCTAAGCCCCTTCATATCTTACTTAAATATCTGTTATTCAATCACCTTTTTCTCTAAGCCCCTTCATGTCTTACTCAAATATCTGTTATTCAACCACCTTTTTCTCTAAGCCCTTCTCACTCAATTCTCCGCCTTTTACTCAACCATCGTTTTCATGTATCTTCCACTCACAATCTTCATTCAATGATCACTTCATTTCTCCCTTTAATATCCTGGACATTGTCTGTATCAGTTATGTAGTGGAGATGTTTATTGTTTCTTTAATTCACTTTTGGCAGGTCGCTGAGCGGACCGGAAGTTAATGTCACGTGGAGGGGACTCATGAACACGACGTATCGCTTTGGGGGCGGCTTCAAAACCACAGGATGGTACACGAAATATTCAACTCTACATGCATATTATTTATATTTTAACATCCACTTTCAACAAAAACGTATTAGCGTACTAGCTTTTAATGTTTTGGACTTTCCGTAGCATACAAGGAGCATGACGTTGTTTTTTTTACTTTGCAAAAATTTGAACTGCTTCGACAATTATCATTATTCATATTTGATATAAGTCGTTGCGCATCTCGAGACCCACTGATTCTGACCTATTTCTTAAGTTTTACGAGTATGTAATCAGCATAAAACACAAGATGTGCCAACTAGTTCAACTTAAATTCAAAATTTCAACTTTTGCGATAAGTTATAAATTAAGATTCTTCAGATGTGACAGTTATAGCGACATCCGCTAATCGGTTAATAAGAAGATGAAAAAAACATGAACTTTCGGGACGCGAAAATCTCAACTAGAACAATTTTAGGGACTTTTAATTACAATTGTTTTATTCTGCCGAACCTTGTCACAGCAAATCACTTCCATTACAATCATTACTACCTAAAGCTTCGTCATGAAAAAATTTGAAAGACTTTGAAAGATCCAGAGATTTAAGAGATCAATTCACATAACGTCCGCATTGACATACACTCACGGACGAACGATTGCACATGAGAAATAATGAGTAAACACTAAATAAAAAGCTTGCGCAACTTATTTAATTTTGTCATTTGATGTCAGTTGATAAGATATAATTATAAAATCAACCTTCTGAAAGAACAGGAGTAATTTACTATTTTTATAAACAAACATGTGTCTGCAATTAAAACACAGAATTAATGCTAATGATCCGGATTATTTTTTTTCAAGCATGCGTTATTTTACTCACAGTATTAATGAACACATTTGACAAATGTTCATGGAATTAAATTGATTTAATTGTGCCTAAGTGCATTCGACAGACACAATTTTTTAAGATAAATATGAATACGAACATTTATTTTGGGAATGGAAGTACGTCAATAAATTAATAGTAGAATTGTTTTCTGGATGAAATCATTTTCCGATTTTTTTTATTATGCCATCCTTTATACTAGGACACGCAAATACAATTGGGCCTTTAAACCTTACATTTCTTATGATCAAAATGTATATTTATAATTGTAAAATGAAAAAAACTAGACCCACTCTTAAAGCGGCTACATCATACATGTCCTTACATGTCAATGTACTAAAGGGAATTAACTGTGTAAATGACATGCGTCAAAGTAATGAATGGGAACTTTTATTACCTCTTTTTCAGCAGTTGAGGCAAGAGAAGTCATGTTATTATCAAATTTCTCTCTGCCAAATATAGTTTGTATTGTTATGTAAAAGTTAATATTGTAAAAATGTACACATTTTTTGTTGTTTTATGCATTTATTGTTCGTTAACTATGTACGATGTGGAGTGGGATGCCCTCGACCCTCACACACCTATTCACAAGGATAATAAAATATATTGAACGGGAAAGAAAATATATATATATATATTAAGGCAATCCGATTTGAAAACGGGAGACCCTGCAGAAATTAATTAAATTATTTGAAGATTTTGAAAAACAATATGATCTACGATTGGACAAAAAGATTAAAATCGATTCTATGTTCTAGGAAAGCCCGTATCCACGTATCCACTAGCAATGGACGTGTGGACGTCTTCAACGCGATTGGAATCATGCGAGGAGAGATTGAACCGGGTGAGATTGGACGCAGTAAATAATCGTTGGAGTACTGTACAGAATTGTGTATTAAACATAAATTTATATTTTTTGAGCTTAGATATATTGAGTAAAGTTTTAAATGGTGTGTTTAACTTTAAGAATAAATGGTTTGATGCTAGATATGTGGAAAATGTATAATACATGATGTAGTGAGTCGATGGCGTGTTTAGTTTGACGTTAGATTTATAAAGAAGTGATATTAATAATACTTATAGTTTGATGTTAAATCTATCAATAAAAGTTCTAAATTATGTACTTAACAACAGATGAATATATTTTGACTTTATAATTATCACGTACAGTACTAACTTATGTATTAAGCCTACGATGGCTATGGTTAAACGTGAGGTTTATCAAGCAAATATCTTAATTATGCATTTAACCCATTTATGCCTAGTGGACTCTCCCATCCTTTTAAATATGATCAATTTATTTCCAAAATTAGGGATGTCTAGAATATTTATTTTTTATATTTAGAATATTTCTTACAGAAATTCCTTTAAGCAAACAGCGCAGACCCTGATGAGACGCCGCATCATGCGGCGTCTCATCAGGGTCTTCGCTGTTTGCCAAGGCCTTTTTTCTAGACGCTAGGCATAAATGGGTTAATCTAAGTAGTTTATAGTTTGACGTAAGATTTAATGATTAATTAATTATTATTAATGTAAAGGTTTACATTATGCATTGAACCTGTTTTGTCTATAGTTAGACGTTAGATTTAATGATGTATCAATTAATAAGAATATATCATCAATTATTCGAATTATGGAGTGCAGTACAAAATGATGTGTGTGTGTAACCTAAGTACTATAAAGTCAGACTTAAAGTAACATTACTACTCAAAATCAACGAACATTTCGTACAATATTTCGTAAAATAAACTTAAACAATTAAAAATCAGTGTTCCATATGGCAATTGCCGAAATTTCAACGCCAGATGTGGTCTGGTAAAATAGATGTTTGTAGATACAAAATGCTCGTTGTTTTTCCATTTTAATTTCACGCAACGATATCTATTCATACGACACATGAACACTAGCATGGTGTTCGTGTGTCGTATGAATAGATATATTCGCGGGAAATTAAAAAGGAATTAATTGTGTCCACAAATAAATAAAAACGAGCATTTTGTATCTACAAAAATCTATGTAATCATACCACATCTAGCGTTGAAATTGTGGATATTGCTGTAAGGAACACTGATTGTTTAGGTGTTAACTTTATTTTACGAAATACCTTACGAAATTTTCGTTGATTTTGAGCGTTATAGTGAACAATCAAAAGTAGTTCAATATTTTGTATGAGGAAAAGCCTTGTTTCAAGTTATTTTCACTTGGTCAGGAGAAAGTACCAGTAATTAATTACTCAAATCTCCTAACTTAATGCGACTGAACGAATACGGAGGTTAATGATGTCAACATTTCGTTCTTACTCAATGTTTTGCAATATATTTTTTGTTTCATGGTCTGGTCATTTATAACGTCAAGTTTTTGAAACGCCTGTCGCGAGAAGATTCCACCTAAGCAGAAGGAAAGCAGACCTTCAAAACTGACTCATCAAAATTCTGGATAGAATGCGCTGTTTCGTGAGAGCATTTTGAGGGATAGTTTCCATTTTTTATTTAGATCGGTATGTTCTCGTCGGTAACCATAGAGACGCGTGGGTGTTCGGCGCAGTGGATCCCGGAAGTGGCACGGCGGTCATGATGGAGATGTCACGCGTACTGGGAAACCTTGTGAAGTCAGGTATTATTAATTATTTTTAAAAATGTAGAGATTACGATGAGTTGAAAAATTGAAATCAGTTAATATATCTGGGCTTAAAAAACAACAAATATGAGTCTTGGTGCGCGGGTTGTAATGTTAATCGGGCAAATACACTTATTTATTTGTTTTCGTAACTAACGTGGTATTTTATGGATCCGATAATCGCAATTCTATGTCGTTATTTTTAACATACAAAATGGAAATGACCGAAAATACGATAAAATTACGTCATGAAAATCAACAAAAAGATGACGTCATTGCACTGGGCGCATGACATAAATTAAATAATTATAATAATAATAATACCATATGGTTTATTTTGCTAATGTACGTCTGATGACAGGATAAAAATATGTTCGTAAAGTGGTCTCTAAATTCAGTCTGTGTTGTGAATAGGACACTTCCCATTCGACGCTTTACACGCACAAAGTAGTGCTGCATTAAGTCGTCCTGATTGACAGGCTGATCTTCTCCCTAAATACCGCCATCTATTTTTTTTATAAAAAACGCTTTATACAATTCTTAGTCAAGTTGCAAAATTAATATCAATTGTTTGAACAGTCTAAACAATTTGTGTGAAATTAACCGATGTTTCTTACCATTTGTTAATCAACATTTAGGAAATCAAGTGTGAATTTTATAGTGATAATTTCGTACTTAATTAAAACTATTTTAACCAATTTCAAATGTAAAATTTGACAAAAATTGTTGCGTACACACTATACATTTAGTGCTAACAATTTATATTTTAATTCTAACATTATTCAGATGATGGGTTATCAAACTTTCTATTTATCGGAAGTCCGCTCTGGACGATTTACAACGATTCATAGACTATTACGTATGAGATTAATATTCTGCCTTCAGGCAGGTGGCGTCCGAGGAGGTCCATCCTGTTCTGTAGCTGGGGAGCAGAGGAATATGGGCTCGTGGGGTCAACGGAATGGGTTGAGGTAGCCTTTATTTTTAGAACGGAGTAAATCGATGTAAAATTCAGCATTCGAAAAGAGTGTGTCACGTTAGTATTTAGCTTTAGAAATGATTGGTTTGAGGACGCTTTTAGCTTTTAGTTTTTGAACGCATTTGTTTCTAGGTAGACTTAAACTTTATAACGGAGTCGATCGATATAGCCATCAGCCCATGAACTTTGTAGGTCAATGTAGACTTTGGAATCAGTTTTAGTTTAAAACGGAGTGGGTTGCAGAAATTTTAAGTTTTTTACGGGGTGAGTCGAGGTAACGTTTAGTTTAAGAACGGAGTGGGCCGGGGTAGTCTTCCATTTTAGAAAGAAGTGGGGTTTGAGTAGCATTCCGTTTTTAAAACGGAATGGATTGATGAGATCGTAAGGTTTTTAACAAACAGAATTTAATGTAGTGTTTGGTTGTTTGTATGATTAATAGTTTAAACTTCATTTTAAATATACATTTTTTTATGTTGCAATTTTCGATCAACAGTTCTTGAAGATGTTTAGTTTTTCAGCACTACACAAAAACACTAGGTGCCAGAGCTATTGCTTACCTGAATTTGGACGTTGTCGTGCAAGGTAAACATTAGACAAACTGCTTTAAGTATTTACCAGCATGTTTTCGTAAAACAAGGCGTTTTTGTCATTCAAGTTCTTTTATTAAAAAAGATAGGACACTTGTTGGCATTTCAGAAATAGTTTGAATTACGGGGTTCACATTTTCACTTGTAAGCGAAACAGTATTACAACCATTATATTGAACAAAAAAGAAACACGTCAGAATTGACAAAACATGCGATAAATTCTTAAAGTTGTTCAGACTTTATTGAACGACGACATGGGCTTGTTCAGTTTTGGAAAATGTAGCGAATGAAATATCATCTTAAATATCGTTATAAGAATAATTGCAATAGTTGTATTGCATGTAAAAAATGTGAAAATGTCATAAATTACAAAAACGATCTTACAGTACTTAATGACACCAGGTAACTTCTCTCTACTGGCACGAGGTACGCCTATGATCCACAACTCCTTGTTCGCCGCAACCAAGATGGTCCCCAACCCCAACAGCGCGGAATTTGCGGCGGGCCGGAAGTCCGTGTATGACACGTGGTTAATGGCGTCTCCCGGGAAACGAGGAATTCCGAGGTATGAAAATAAGACGAAAGATTAATCGAAGTGTTTCTGTATTACTTGAACATAATAAATGGCAAACTCGCTTATATGGATCGTTTATTTGATGTCATAACTTTATTATTTCCGCGAAATTCTGCATTAGATTTGTAAAATGTTAACACACGGTTACTGAGCATAAAAAACAAGGACATATGTGTCGGTAAATTATCGACTTTATGGCCACAAATGACCATAAAACATACATATTGTTTACGAGGGTTACATTGACAATCGATTATCTACCGTAACAAACACATTTTTTTTATCTCGCTTCATTTTGGAACTAAAATAGGAAAGCAGAAAGTAATACAATTTCGATACATAGTAGCGGAACTAATGATGCTTAAGATTTTACTTAACAAGCAATTTAAAAGTACATGGATAAATGTATCCATCAGATAATGGACAAGGGATTTAAGGTATTCTGTATACTACGCGCTAGATGCATAGTGTATGTATCATATCTTCTTTACTATGACAACAACTCTATAGTATTGCAACGAATAATCGATCATTCGAGTCGATTCTATTTGATTGCCATCTTAAAATTGTATGTATGGTACAAAAAGCTAAAAATGGATGTTCAAGTATCGACAATCGAACCTGACCGTTCAAAATTGGTCAATGTCTCGTGATATCTCATTGCTTTTTCCTTCTTGAGCTCCACAAAGCAATCGGACAGATCTTAGTCCACATGACGCGCCATCTTGCGGACAGTTTGATCATACCGTTTGACGTCACAAACTACAGCGCAGTGTTACAGGAACTAGTTTCGGAGTTTCTTGGACGTTTTAACGGATCACTTTCTACTCAACACATGCGTGGTGGTAAACCATCTTGTCTAAACTTACTTTTCATCATTACAACACCTTCTCATTATCCAAATTAAAATATCAAAATGAATAAAGATCTACAATCGAGAAGTCTCGCAGATAATCGACTCGATAAACGTATGGTTAATCTATAATAGAGAGCAATCGAGTTATCTCCCTTTCCAGTGATTATATAACGACTTATTACACTGATAACAAAATAATTAATATACCCCAAATTATGTGTTGGTTTTTGTTTGAATCCCAGAACTTCTTCGGGAAGCGGCGGATAACTTTACAAAGACTGCAACGTCGTTCTCCGAGTCTATCCAACAAGCAAATCTTACTAAGTAAGACTATTTTTGTGAAAATCAGTGTTCTTAGTGCGTACATACTTTCTTTTCCTAGTATCAGTTCGTTTTTTATCTTTTCGTTTAAAGTTCAAAATGCCAAGTTAAAAACGCACTGCCAGTTTGTAATACCATAAATTTCAGCGAAATCAATTATTTTAGGTATTATTTATGCAATGAAACAAGTTGTTGGGATGTCTCGAAGAAGCTCTTTTTGTCATTGTCTGTCTTTTCTTGTAGAAAAAGCATTTAAGGTGCCATTTTACCTCGAACAAGTGCTCGTTAACATAGAAATACACAGAAAGAACAAAATATAATTTACAGCAAACTGTATTGGGTATTGTAAGGTAGATTGTTGACCATTGTTCCGTCCCGTCGTATGGCAAACAGCTTTCACATATAAAAAGAGCATTAATTATTTATTTTCAAGTTACCGCATGATAACATAAGCAAATACACATTCAAAAATTAACTCAAAAGTATCTGTAAACATTCCAATTTAGAGAAAGTGGTTGTATTTAAAATAGGCAGGTTGGACGGTAATCATGGTAAAACATGGATCAGCCTAGTAGAACGTATAAAGCGTTCCGCGTTCGTAAAAGTAAACGTTAGTGATTGTATTAAAATGTATGATGACATACATAAATAAATAACTTTATCGGCCCGTTTGATACTGGTCGGCAAATGTATCACTTCATACTAAATAACTCTCGAGTATTAAGTTTAAAGTAATTTCCGTACACAATCTTGAATTCAACCAAGACATAGCAGTAATTAAATTAAGTATAAAACCATTGAAAAAATAAACCTGCTTATTCAATTTGAACTTATTTTCAAAGCAAAGTTATTTTCTAGTAGATAACATTTGCACTCAATTTTCCTACAGCCCGTACGTCGTGCGGCGTATCAACGACCAGCTGATGCAGCTGGACCGGGCGTTCCTGGACTCAGCAGGTCTCCCGGGCAGGCGTCTCAAGCGGTGAGCAACTGTTCTTATTAGAGTGTTGAGCTTGAAGCTGATTATTTAATTGATCCAATTATGCTTACTATATACATAGTTGGTACCACCATGGGTATATTCAATTCAGAATTCAGTGAAAACTCCGCCGTGTCTAACGCTATATGTACCAAGAAAACAGAATAAAATGACAGTTATATATTATAACTAAAGCAATTCAATTATCTTCCAGTCATATCCTGTTGGCTGAGAGCATTGTGGACAATTACGCCGGAAGTAGCTTCCCCGGCCTCTCCGACGCCCTTGTGCAGATACAGAAGGGACACAACGTGACGGAACAGTGGGAGATCGTACGTCAACACTACTCCGTCATCCTCTTTACGATCCAGTCAGCAGCGTCAACGCTGAAAGACGTCACCGACTTCATGGTCGACTACTATTAAGTGAAGCATGTTTTCATGCTTATAACCGAATATATTGATAAGAATATCCTGAAAGAAATCCCGGTGAATGTTACAGAACAGAACAGAACAGACAGTTTATTAAGACTTATACAAATGTACATCGTCTAAATACATGAAATATAATACAAAATATTGTCATGTGTCTTTATATAACAACTTATAGGTTATAACAAAATGTAATCTTACAATTTGAAACAAAGTATAATTAACAAAGTAATACGAATTTATATTACATAGTTTAATATCATTTCACAGGCAGTAAGGAAAAACTAGTTTTCGTTGACAAAATTATTTGTGATAGAATATCTAACGGTAAGAGCTTCCTTCATATATTTACACAAATTAATAATTTCAATTTTACAAGTTGAGTTCAATAAAGAATGTAACTTAAAAACTGATGGATTCACATAGTAAACAGGTTTTATATAGTTTTGCCTTATTTGACGGAAACATGGACATGTACATATAAAGCAGATAGTGAATAATGAACAGGAAGTAGTATGCCTGTTTGATTTTGGTTACAACCAAAGTATAATTATATTTGTTATATTTTCGAAAGTGATACCCACGAGTAAACATTTTCACTTAATTTTAATTTGATTTATTTTTTTAAAGAGTATTGTCTAGATACCACTTCAATGAAATCGATTTTATTTTAACAATAAAGATTGCAACCTTTCAACCTTGTTACTTCTCATTTAATAAATGTACAATATATGCCAGTATCAATATTTCATTAGTTTGACTTCTTCGAAAGTCTTGCGATACTGCCCAACTTTACCATATCAAAGAAAACATTAATTGTGTTTTCGCTCGTCAACACAGAACATATATCGTTGGATACGAGGATCCGTAACCTAAATCGGCCTTCCGGTTTCTAAGTATACGTCAATCTCCAGTCAGAGACATCGCGAACATCTGTATTAAACTCAGTGAATGAATTCAATGACAGCAATAAAAACAAATAATTAATGGTGTGCACATAATCATAACCAGGTACACACGTTACAATATGAATTCCTTCTGTGGAAACTATTTTAATGCCTATTACATTAATTATTTTCTATTGAAGGCCCATTAAATGTCGCATTTACATGCAAACGTCATTGACGCAATTTATGATTTTGTTATTTTATATTAAGAACATCTTCTTTGAAAATCAAAGCAAACTTTCAAATCAAACAGGCATACTACTTCCTGTTCATGATTCGGACATGCAATCAGGATCCCCAAGAGACCTTATATCTGTTGAGGAGTTCCATCCACAATATTGTGCAACTTTAGGTGTTTAAAATCCTTTTCTCGGTGTATTTGTATAACCCACATTTTCATCTCTCTCAAAACCCAATGGAATATTGGACAATTTCCCGCAAGTAGACCCGGAATTATTAATCTTAATACTTACTTGGCAAATATCTATTGTTTTTTAGTTGATAAGTTGTATTGTTCTAAATATTTTTGTTAGAACTTATATAACTTGTCTTGAGTGAATCATAATCATTATATAGATGTCGACTACTTAAAAGACTACAATCTATATGCATTAGTAAAGAAATCAGGTTGAGCAAATGTTCAGGCTTCGGGGGCGTAATGTTGAACACGTGTCATGCTTTATTCCTCCTATTCCGTGGAGTGCATGCAAAGCTGCGTACTCGGTATGTTTTTTTTTCATAAAACGAATCTCCGATCATATTCAATGGCTATCTAGATACGATAGTGTTTTGTAATTTAAGTTTAGTTCCATCTGAACACACTGGTCAGGTCAAGTTTATGGAAAATATAAATATATAAATAAACGTCGAACATGTATTCATATGCTGTTAATAAGATCACATGTTGCATTAAAAATATGATTTAAACAAACGATAAGAATAAAAACAAGTTTTTAATATATGCATCTCTGAAAAGGGTTGACAAGAATTTACAAAAGAGTTCACAGTTTATTCCCAAATACATCGAAGCAAAAATGCCGATGAGTACAAAAGCAACAGTGCATATCACACATATGCTAAGATGCGGTTAAAATTCCAATGTAGAAAATAAATGTATACAATTATGCCCTAAGTAAGTAATCACTGCACATTTTATACAAAACATGTTTTAATACATTTAAATTATACAAATTAAAAGTAAATCGGTTAACTTAGAAGATTATCAAGACAAATTAGAAAAAATCGGCCTGACTTAGACCAAAATATCAACACTAGACAATACAAAGATGTGGCATGTTTCATACTAAAGTATTAGTACTCGACAATTAAAGTATACCGTATAATACGTAGTAATAACAAGTTAAAGTTCACACATACATTGTCAGGTGAGACCCATCATGGGTGTAAAAGGCTTATTCATGACGGGTATGATAAAAACTTTTAACTCTTTCATCTTTAATATGTATCTATAGCATTTTCAAAATACATCATATTATATTGTTTTGTAGTATAAAGGACTTTAAATATACATTTTTTATTACCTTGTTATTTTATTACACATGCAGAAACATCATGATGACATTTTACTATGTAAATATGTTATTTTTATGATTTTAATTACGCAATATGGTTAAATGCTATGTAGTAAATTAGGAAATACATATCAACCATCGAGGTTATGGTGTCTATCCCATGTTACTCATTGTGATGGGCTAGCTCCTTGTTAACTCTATTTGTTGAAATAATACATGTCAAATGTAAGTGTTCTTGTGCATAATGTGGTCTAGTGTTCTTGTGCATAATGTGGTCTAGTTAACCTTTTTAAGTATTAGGAATTTATCCATATAGAAATGACAAACACACACTGGAATATAAAAGGAGCGATTTTGCTAAATATAACAAACGTTGGTCCTTAATTGTAGTCGACCATGAAGTCGGTGACGTCTTTAAGCGTTGACGCTGCCGACTGGATGGTAAAGAGGATGACGGAGTAGTGTTGACGTACGATATCCCACTGTTCCGTCACGTTGTGTCCCTGCTGGATCTCCACGAGGGCGTCCGATAGGCCGGGGAAGCTACTTCCGGAATAGCTGTCTATAATACTTTCCGCAAACAGGATATGTCTGAAAAAGGACCGTATAAAATATTAAGCAAATGTTAAAACAGATAAATATCGCATATACGAGTATGAAGGGTAATTAAGCATGTTCGTATACGATACTTTAATATATTTTACGAGCTACACAAATAAAATGAATACAATTACTGACATGTAGTGCACGCTGACTAGCCCTAGCTATAACTGCTAAGCTTTTTATTGTCATCAATACTTGTCAAGAACAATTTAGTGTTTCCGATATGAAACCTAAAAGAAGGTCGTGCATATACCTTTTAAGACGTCTGTTGGGAAGGCCGGCGGGATCTAAGAACGATCGGTCAAGCTGCATCAGCTGATCATTGATACGATGTACCACAAACGGACTGAAATAACAGTGATACGATGTACAACAAACGGACTTAAATAACAGAGATACGATGTGCAACAGACGGACTGAAATAACAGTGATACGATGTGCAACAAACGGACTGAAATAACAGTGATGCGATGTACAACAGACGGACTGAATAACAGTGATACGATAAACAACAGACGGACTGAAATAACAGTGATACGATAAACAACAGACGGACTGAAATAACAGTGATACGATAAACAACAGACGGACTGAAATAACAGTGATACGATGTACCACAAACGGACTGAAATAACAGTGATACGATGTACAACAAACGGACTTAAATAACAGTGATACGATGTACAACAAACGAACTTAAATAACAGAGATACGATAAACAACAGACGGACTGAAATAACAGTGATACGATAAACAACAGACGGACTGAAATAACAGTGATACGATAAACAACAGACGGACTGAAATAACATTGATACGATAAACAACAGACGGACTGAAATAACAGTGATACGATATACAGCAAACGGACAGAGATAACATTAATACGATGAACAACAAACGGACAGTTATAACATTGATACCATGTACAATAAACGAGCTGAAACAACATACAACATTCATGCCATTCAAACATCTCACACTATATTTTTAGTCTTTTTTAATTAATTCATGGTTAGAGCTTTATCAACCTTTTAAAAATGAAAAGAAAATTGCAATAATATTATTAAAGGTATCAGCAAACGGCATTTAGTTATTCCAATCATGATGGAAAAGAAACCACTTTTAGTTTGACACTTATAAAACATCAACTTGAAGCGGTCGCATATTGTGAATCCATAGCCAGTGGTGTTTTGTCGAAAGTGTACTGTAACAATTTGCACTTGCATTTTCAAGAAAATAAACAACACGAGGTTTGTAAGACGAAACATCAGTCCGGTATCGTATTAATGTTTTCAGAGTTAGAATTTATATCACAAAATATTAAATAATGTCCATACTATGTACATTCACTAACCTAGCTAAATTATTGTTTGACTCATGGCAGGATCCTGATTTTGGTTGGTTCATTAATTTCTTTAATCATATCATCCCCAAATTCTGTATGAACTAAAACTAAAATAACGTGCCCAATCTTCATATGGCCTCTATTAGAAAATCGAGTTTCAGCAACTTACCTTAAGAACTGTTTAGTTATGGCAGGATCCATAGTTTTGGTAATAGAACAGAAAATTTAGGTCTGACAAATAAACTGAAATAACGTACATTACATCAAGGTTGCTAACGTGTTTTAGGTAGAGCATGATCCCGATTTTGGTTTTCAATTATTTCAATAACCATAGTCACCACAGTTTTTATTTAACGAAAAGATAAAATAAAACCAAATTCGCATAAGATACTGTGTCAATATAATCCGTTTCATAAACCAAGATCACAACTTTGAAAATTAACGCAGGATAAAGAGTGTGCTGGTCGGATGTATGCACGCACCGTCACGACGATCTCCATGTGTAAATGCACACGTCTTTCGGCGTCTGAATCATGAATGTTATTTAAAAGCAATACGTACTCTTGTAGATTAGCTTTCTCAAGGCTATTGTCAAAGTCGTTCACAGCCTTCGTAAAGTTTTCGACTGATATCCGGAGTAGTTCTAGAAAAATATAAACGCATTCACAACTCAATGCAATAATTGTGTTGTGATGTCAAAACGAAATAGTCTATCGGGTCACGGAATTTCCGTCCGACTAATTGACTTAACGACCGAGCGAAGGACAAGTGCAAAGAAGCATACCAAGGAGGGATGATAGGCATCGTTATCATGTCAAAGTAATTCACGAAACACGTACTTCAAAGTTTCAGGTACAAAACATTTAAAAAGAATATGCGACTCGCATAATTTTTTAATCCTTATCACTAAACTGTTAGAGCTGAGCTATTTTGGTATTTTATTTCAGGAATATAATTACGTTAATCCGACTAACTTGTAGTAATGTTTTTCTCATCTAAGACCTTTTCAAATCTCGTCAAGAACGCCGCTGATATGGCGTTCAGTGTGTCGGCATAGTCCGAGACGTTAAAAGGGATGATGAGCGAGTCCGCTAGGTGGCGGGCCATCTCCAGCCACACCTGACCCACGGCGCGGTGGTACTGAAAACATCGGCAACAAAAAAGACATGCAAAACATCGGTTAAACATTAAACAATACATAACGCTTGATTCACAGCCTGCTTCCTCGAAATTAGTGCTGTTTATACACCATATATTTTGTTTGTTTTATTTTACATTCAAAAATAAATATGTGTGGTTTAGCTTAATTTATCTAGAGACCCATTTGCAAGAATATTGGTTTTTACGTTTTCAGTGGGACTTTAGCTATTTTGATCGGTCGTAAAAAGCAATATCCTCTTTAATAGCATATACATTGATTATTGATCAACATCATGTTCAGATATTTTAGACAAATCAATGTAATCATTGATGCCATTTCTAAATATACCAAAGATAGAGGTTCTCGCTGATTTACACCAAGTGTTTCCTCAAACATTTCAGATAAGGTAATGTGTACAATGTTCTTAACATAAGCTTTCACATTCTAAGAAAGGAGTTTTAGAGAGATTTAAAAATTGTTAACAATTTGCAATGTATATGTCAATCAGCTTATTCCTATAATGTAGAGTGTGTCCAATTCTTTTTAATATAATAAAAAGGCTAAATATAGTTTTGAATTATTTTCCAAAACTTTCTGTATTATAATTTGCAGGATGAAAATACAGTCAATCCTTCACAGATTATTAATCTAATTGAGCATCGTTTAACTTATGTTTATGTTTGCAACATATTTTCACCCTATTATTAAAATGAGTGAATATAGTTTTTTGTTATTTTATCAATGTTATACTTCTGAAGCTCAATGGATTTTGTCGACAACCCTACTTATATATTTGGAGAATAACACCTTTATCCAATCCTTTCGGATGATTATAACAATACAGAATTAAGAATGACATATATAAATACGATTCTATAGAACATATCATATTTACCTGAAATCCCCGATCCATGATTTTGTCTACTAGATAAAACGTCTCATATGCAGAGTGGTACATCGGGTAACTAGACAAGTTCAGTTTCTGAAAAAATGTTTAATGTCCTACAACAAAATGTATTAATTGTTAACCCAAACTGTTGAATGCGTTCTCACTAAATCTTTAATAAACCAAGACCTTGTTTTAGTTTGAGTGCAAATGCTGTTAAATGTTTGAAAATAAGTCGCAAACTTTTGGTAAAAGGATATTATAAAATCCATAAACGTGTATATGTCTCGTAAGTAACCGTAATAATTGTGTTGCAATCAACTCCTCGTTAATGTTGAGATGAACGGAATGTATTTAACCTACACACACTAAAGCAAATTATAAAATATATTTTTCAAAACCTAGAAGATACCCGCGCATGCTATGCAATTCTTTTTTTAACATGCAGTGGTTTCTTACCGGATCCGATATGTAACCAAAGTCTAATATAGGCACTCCGAGACGGTCTCTGAAATCAGGATGATCACTCGCGGAGCCCGGTAAGTCGATTCTGCATTGATTAACAAGGGATTAACATAGTATATGAATAAAAATGAAATTGAATAGAGAAGACAGGAAACACTCTGAAATTGCCTTTATCACAAAAATGCAGAGAAGTGCATTGCAATCAAAATACTTATGCGGATTAAACATATAGTGGTTTTGAAACTGAAGATAGAATAAATCCGATCTTAACAAAGCGTTTACTGTTAAATATTGCAGCATTTCTACGAACAAACCTGTGAGATAATTTCTACAATGGCTTGCGCTTGAATGAGATGACTTTGTTTATTCTTCAAGCTGACTAATGCAATTTAAATCCAGTGCAATATGTAATCAAACATGGAACACGTAGGCGAGTATTTCATAATTGTTGAAACACGGTTAATCATTCTTATGCAAAACACTCACTGAGGCTTGACGTTTGCGTCATTTGAAAAGGTACGGAACCACGTGTCATAGACCGACTTCCGACCCGCGGCAACCTCGGCGCTGTTGGGATTTGGCACTTTCTTAGTCGCCATGGTAACTGCGTTGACAATCTAGGACGACACTTAACGTACATGCATTATGCTCAGTTTTCTCAGAACAAGACACATTTTATCATTTTATGTTTATAGTTATTGTATAAATAAAGCGTATAAAAACACGCCGGAATTTCCGTACTGATATACTTTCTATTATTTTATTGATTGATAAATTGAAAAAAGACTCGTGATTTTTTTACAAAGTTAGTTTTAAGAGCATTCTATTGAATTACAAAAAGAAAAGTATTTTTTAATGACAGTGCATGCCACTGTATCTAACCATCTATAGCAATGTCCACGTTTAGGTATGCAACAGTCCTGAAGCCCAGTGTTTTTACGTAGTGCTGAAAAACAAAAGATATTAAGTTAGGTTTTTAACAAGCGCGACTTATTACCCGCCACGCTGTGTTAGCTGTGTTCAAGGGCAAAAATCAAAATGGTGTGTGGGTCACTGAGGATAAAATAGTGTTGTGTTCAAATAAATTTCATGGAGACGGCATAAATGAATTTTAAATTTTATAGATTCAGATATGTTGACGTAGTTCGATTAATAAACATTAGAACAATAAATCTTTCAGCAATAAAATGGCTAAATTCGAGGGATACTAACCCATACGCATACGTCGTGTTCATACACATGCCATGGTGATGACCTGTTTAGTTTCAATCACTTGTGACATGTTAAAATAATTCGTTCGTCAAACTTTGAACATCACTGCACATGGCTAAGTTGCAATGTTAATAACTCAGCAACTTCTTGATCATGGACAATACAATATCTTTCACAATTACATTAAAATCGCTTGTGTCTTTGTTTTGTAGAAATCAAGAAATGTGGAAGTAGTTCGCCCCACAAACAGAAAATTTTTCTGCACATGGCCAAGGTCACATAATGAACATTACTCAGGAACACGTAGATTATTTAGCATGAAGTGCTTTACAAATTTATAAAAATAATAGTAACTGCAAATTATTGTTGCATACCTTGTCATAAATGTATATAAACTTTCATTGGGGCTACCCTGCATGCATGACACAGCATTTATTTTTCGATCATAATAATTATGTCTTTTTTATTCAAACTGATGACGTTGGCATAAATTTTAACATCGAACGAAACGATGAAAAACACAGATCAATACATTTGCTGCTTCAATGTAGTACATAATAATATGACGATAATGGTGGTGATGAGGACATGAAGGTGGAGTATGGTGTTGATAATGTCGACACTGAGGAGGAGAAGGAGAAATATGACTCACCTCTACCCACTCGGTGGATCCTGTAAGTCCATATTCCTCTGCTCCCCAGCTACAGAACATGATGGACCTCCGAGGACGCCACTTGCCTGAAAATATAAATGAAATGTATAGTAAATGCGACATACGCAACATAACAGATTATTGTTGAATTCACCTCTTTCCTGTGGAAATGCATTTTATATGAACATCATGAACATAACCTTAATATTAAAACGAGTCTTTGCACATTGCATATTTCAAAATAAACGCCAAATATACAATGAATGGACTATATTTGTAATGTTACTTTTTATTGAATAGCGTTCATTATTTGTGTTTTGTAATGGTCGCAACTACATGTACTACAAAGTACAAATAATGAATGTGTGCCGAAACACTACTACATATCGAGTATTAATGACGCCTTTTCAGTTATCGATCACTGATAAATACATGCAAGAGCAACAAGCGCGTTAATCATTCAACGGTTATATTACCACTCAAACATGTATGTGTATTACAACATAAGCTTGCCTACCAGAATTTACCATGGCTCCCAGAACTCGAACAATCTCCATCATGACAGCGGTGCCACTCGATGGGTCAAGAGCACCAAATACCCAGGCGTCTCTATGGTTACCAAGAATAACAGAGCGATCTGTAAACAAACAAGCATTAGCGTGACATCGTTTTGTCTTCTTTCTACTTCAGACAACTTTATAATAAAGATGGTCCCGTTCGGAGCGGGAATTAAAGCCATAAAACACTGGGTTCCGTGTGGCTCCTTTGACAATATGCATATCTAAATAGAAGATGAACAAACAAATATGTATATATGTGCGTTCTATTGTCGGGTTAATCAAACATACCGGCCCTAATGTGCATAATCCGCAACGATTATTACAACGACCGATGTATGTATTAACAAATGTATATATATGTTGTCTATGTGTGTTTCACCTGATTACACATGTACATAGGTCGTATTGAATGTTTCACAACTAGATAGTGCAGCTTCAGTTCTTATGGCAATCAGGATTGCCCAGTATTAACACGTTTAAATATAAAGCAGTTGACGCAAATTTCAACTGCATTCCATTTTTTGACGAGTTCAGGAAGTTCTCTAAAATAGTAGCCTTTAACGAGCTTATTTACCAGTTTCCTGTATGATTTGAATAAAATATTGTATGAAATGACTACTAGAGTAAGGGCTTGATGAGATGCTTTTTAAATAAAGTTTTTAAAGTCTAAGTGCACAAGTTGTATACTTATCTACCTCATATGGCTATGACGATATCAGTGTAGCAAATGATAAGCTTGAACATTTATTCAGAAATAAGGTTCAAAATGTAGCCAATTATAAGTTTCAAAATGCAGCCAAGTATAATGTTCAATATGAAACCAATCATTAGGTTTCTAATTAAATATTAAACATTAATAAGGTAAACTTATTCGCAGTGGTTGTATTTAATGAGAAACAATGGATGGGTTGGAACATAATTATATTTAGATAAACAAACAATTATAACTGGATATTTTCACTTATTAAAACAATCAAATCGAATATTTCGAATACCTGGTGATTACCTGGTTCGAATTCACCCCTGATAATACCAACAGTGTTGTAGATGGTCGCATTTTGGTTTCGTGTTGTTACATGTATGTGTGCTCTCCTGCAAAAAAGCAAACTATGTTAAATGTGGTTCGGATAATATGTACTGTACATTTAAGCTCACACACGGGTTTCGTTATTCGTTAAACATGAATCTTCTACAATATAACAAATATTGACCGAATGTGACAAAACTAGGTATATTCTTTATGTACATTTAGGCTTTTTTGGCGTTTAAAATGTGTCGCCTGCATGGGGCATAATTTATAGCAGTACAATAATGTCCAAAGGTCGATATTCTAAATTACCAAGTGACAAATGAGTAACACATAATGTTAACAACAACACCTCAAAAATACATAATAACAACAAATATTTGAATGACTTTTTAATCTTATTAATCTATCAATCAAGCCTTCTTGACCTTGGCGTTTGACCTATTTACCTTGAATAGGTAAGAGTCGTCATATCATACCAAGTAAGCAAGTTATACATTTTAATGATGAGAAGTTTAAGCGCTCTCGAGATATTGTTCGTAAACATTTTTTTTTTCAATTTACGGACCGGCTCTACGACCGACCGACAGGTGCAACACAGTTTTTTTCCGCTTCTTTCCAGGGGGGCTTTACCATTAAGTTCAACGTGCTTTGATATGCTCAACTTAACGAATCAATAAAAAACTTACAATTAACAATAGAGGCTTGACCGTTTATGATTAAAATGACCATGTGGTTATGTTATAGTGATAACTAATATATGAAGAAACCTAAACCAACTGATCAACTTCAGCTTCTTATGGCTTGAATACTTCAACACAGGTAAAATTCATAGTTTAATTGTTCTACTTAAGTCAACACCACGCCATGGGATAAAGGTAATTCATTGTGTTCGTCACTACAACAAATTATGCACTCACTTTATTACTTTTGCACAACGGCAAATGAGATCATCGCTGTAAAAAAAAGTTGAAATTGTATTCTGCTTATCACTATTACAGTGGTTGATCATTTAGATAATAAACACATGTAATTTACTGTTTTTATAACGTTGAAGAATGTTGCACAAACGAAACTCATTTTTGTCATGAACAATAACAATACATTGACCTAATATATATGATAGATATTGCACAAAGGCAAATAAATGTGATAATGGACACATTTAATTTATCGTGCTCATCCACATGACCAATATAGCACAAAAGTAGATATTTTGGCTACTGACCAATTGATATTTATTTTGTTTATTACTGAAAGAAAAGTTCCACATAGGAAACCAATTTTCCTCATGCAGAAATGCAATTTAGCATGCTTATCACTATGATTAATTTTGCAAAAGAGTAGATCCTCTCTTTCTTGAACGAATGTAATTCATTTCATTTATCACTTGAAAAACAATTTGCACCGAGGATACTTATTTTTGGGCATGCATACTTGGATTGCAGCATGCACATGACTAAGATAAATGTTGCACATAGCCAACCAATTTTGCTCAGGAACAAATATAATAAATGTGCTCATCACTATAACAAATGTTGAATACATAATACTTATTTTGTTCATAAACAAATCTAATTTTCATTGTATTTATCACTTGAATAAATCGTTCCTAAAAGGAACGTTACACACAATTGTAATAAATATCGCTTGTAAATTTAATTCAACAAACGTTAAACAAACGTATTTCATGTTTGCTCATCGTCAAAAAAAACTATATTAATCGACAAAATTCCTTAATATATTCTTAATACTGTTTAATTTTATAACATACCATCCTGGTTTCACAAATCCGTGACCAAACCTGTAGATTACGTTCATACCACCACGCCAAGCTGGCGGAACCTCATCCCCGCTTAACTGCCTGTAAGAACAGAGAGACAATGAACCACATTCAGTGACAACTGAACATCAAGGGATCCCTGGCTACATTTGCTCCAACTCTCAACGACCAGCCCACCTTGTGACCGTTAACGTTTGAGCAAGTTTATGTTTGCAAAATGCATTAGTAACTTTTTCCCTGGGAGATGATTGTTAACAAATAGCTATTCTCCAATTATATCCAGCATCGTTGCTTAATAGAAACGTTGCTATCGGCAGAGTGGTTTGGTATTTTATTTACATCTAAATATAGCAGGTTGGGAAATCAATTTGCCTGTTTCATATTTTAGCAACCAGGCCAAAGACGGTAGTAAATAATAGTAAGATGCGTCAGGTAATTAGCTTATTCCTGAAAGGTAGGGACGAGTTAAAAATAATAGCTGCAGTATCCTTCTTTTTTGTTTTGATCGAAATATATCCAACTTTGGTGTGTGTTTTTTGCAGAAATCATAATGCTTGGAGAAAGACCCAAATGCCCGGTATAGTGAATACAGACAAAACTCACATGCTCGAGTCGCCTAGTCGCCTAGTAAACCACTGCGCTTTCCAAACATTCAGAGCAACATTCGTTTAGGAAAGGTATTCAAATACTCTAAGATCGCACTTACTTCATGAGTTTTAAAGCGATTCCGTAGCCGATCAGATGGCGGGGAATGCCCGGAAGCCAGTAACTAGAGTCAATCTTCGCACGGTACGCCGAACCTGCAGAGAGACATAATTATCGTGCTTAAAGGGGCCGTCCAACAGATTTTGGCATGTATTAAAGTCTTCATTAACTGCTTTAAATGCTTTATATTGATAAATTTAAACAATTGAACTAAAAATCTCCAGTAAAAAATAAGCATACAATTAAAAAAAAAGAAAAAACGTTAACCTCCACCAGAGCTCCAGATAATTTTTTCAGCCGAGGGGTATTTCACTCATGAATTTTTTAATTGATGAGTAAAAATCATAATCCGATAATTTTAAGGAGTATTTATGTTCAAAGGACCTGAATTAATAATAAATTGTACTTGTAGTGTTAACTTGCTATTACAAGCAGTTTTGTACACAATAAAGCAATAACTTTTGTTTTATTTAATATACTGTCAATAATAGGGCGTACACTTTTTTCTGGTGTTACTAATGACGATGTCGACTTAATAGAGATCGACCATTTATAACTGGCTCGCCTTTAATTTTTGTTTAATTTACATGACAATAAAACACAAAACATGCAGACGCTGCTGAACATGTCACAAAAAGAAAAGCGCTTTCGGGACAGGGACTGCCGGTCAGGGTACTCCTATAAATATGAGGTCGATTTACATCGACCTCATATCGTTTAACGTTATTTTGCAATAGCATCGTTCCGACATGAATTCATGTCGGAAGCTTTAACGGCATCAAATTCATATAACAGCACAGAATAATCATGCAATAAATTATTAAACATAAAATATAAACATTATTTTACTAATTGCATTAGAAGAATGTTTATACAAACTTACAAGTAATGATAGTCCAGACCTTAAAACACTACCACTGTTCAAATTCCATATTGTTGCCATATAGCACTGTGTAAATTGAAAGTTGCATAATGTTACCTCATGGGTCGGTTATAAATACATTGTTTCTCTACATATAGTATTCGATTTAGACGAAAATAATAATTTACGTGGAATGTCATATTAGTTTTCCATTAAAACTTTGATCTTGCCGTGTGTGTTTATGGACGTTAATAATTATGTTATACTTATTTTTGTATTTCATTAAGAATTAGAACGTGTAGCCCTTTTTGTTAGCTGTTTTTAGCAAACGATTCGCGGCTTAATAAGACACGGAAAATAGTTAAAGCGACACTTTCATTTAAAGGTTTAATGTGAACAATATTAAATGAAACCTTTTTTGGTATTAATATATTTTATTGACATGTTAAATTCGATACTTGAAAACGTGTTTAGTCTTTAAAAAGATGTCGCTGATATTGTTAATTTCAATAACTGTTAATATGCTTAATGTTGTATAAGAAATTGAATAGTTTCACTGAGTTGTATTACCGCCTAAAATCCGATATCGTAAAACGCGCAACGGTTAAGAATAAGGTCTGAATAAGTTTAGGTATTCAGATCCGAATATCAGCAGCTGTAGCAGCTGTGCCAGCTGGGAAGCCCCGTTTTGGCTTTAACAACCGCAAGCGAAACAACATACTTTTTAAAGTCTTGCACTAAGACTCCATGATCACAAGTATATGTCCCTGCTGTGGCGTATGACACCATAGTGTTATTTAGTATTGGTCGGCACAGTATCTGATCATAAAGAGATAATTGGTTTGTGCTGAACACAGGGGCAATAAAACCACAGATCTATCAATAAACAAGATTATTGAGATATCTTTTGTTGAACACCGCGATAAAAATGCTCAAACCACGGACTCTAGATTACACGGATAAGGAACATGGCAACATTCTCAGAATCATCACTGCTATATGTGTAATCACCTAACAATTCGTCTAAAAATAATTCATATATTTGAGTTGAAGACGATGAACTGTTGTATAAGTCTGAATAAACTATCTGTCTGCCTGTCTTAATCTAAGCCGTCATCGTCCCAGTGAAAACAAATCTGATTTTGAATAGTTGGACATGATGCCCTGATGTCAAAATACGAAATGACCCGCGTAACACCGACTGTGATTTTCAAGAATCTTTAATAAATTGATAATTTAAGGTAAATAACATTTCATATAATTATACATAATTCCCTCGTTGATAATTAACAGCAAACGATGAATGTTTTTGACACCCATTTTATTTCAAGTATGCATGCAAAGCCGAATAAAATCGAGAGGGTCCGCTATATACGCTGTTTCATCATAAATTTATCACCCTTTCTTTGTTATAAACAAGAGCTGAAATCGTTAATTTATTAAGATTTATTTATAATAAGCTTTATTGATATGTTTCGTGAACAAAATACCACAATATATTCCATAAAAAATATAATAATCATGGCAAAGGAAATTCAATGGCCGGTTTCTAAACAAAAGCATAATCGCCAAGACCGTAGCATCAGTTCAGTGCGTTAGGAACGCGCGCTACTTTCTTCCGCCTTCATTCCTTAATTACTTTCGTTTTTAAACAATTTTTTTTCTATCGTATACAGAATTCTATTCTCCTAAGCAAGATGTAATTTTTAAAACTGAACTCCAAATATAAACGCTACAAATTGGTATTAAGTACGAACATGTCAACCGTAAATCTAGATTCTAAAACTCCAAAACGGTATAATATTTGCAAAAGTTAAAGTTATAACTCGCCGGGCTGTCGAAATCAGAAGAACGCTACAAATTGGAATTAAGTACGAACATGTCAACCGTAAATCTAGATTCTAAAACTCCAATGCGGTATGATATTTGCAAAAGTTAAAGTTATAACTCGCCGGGCTGTCGAAATCAGAAGAAAAACTTAATATATGTTCATATATCTGTTTACTACGTAACGTAAGCTTTCTAATGATATATAATTTGTCAAAATCGGCCGAGAAATGAAACTATAATTCAACAAAAGACGTGAGTGGGTACATCAAAATGTATAACCTCGGCGCTTCGCTGTACGCTAATTGTACAAGATCGATAGCCACAACACGGTAAAACGCGCGGTGGTAAGACATAAAATGTGTATTTCTTGTGTTTATCTCGCTATAAATCCATTAATAGCAACGGGAGTATACTAAAACGTATATTTTTTGAAAGAGGAATTAATAAGCAACAAGATAACGTATAAACCAATAAAATCGGATGAATAGTTTTTACACAAGATTGAATTTACTACAGTAAGGGTCACATACTCGATTCATCTCCTATCAATATACACTTCGTGATACAACTGGTAGTTTTAACACACACATATAGGTTTCATTTAATTAAAAAGTACAGAAAGCTAAAAAGTGATGTGGTTTGTTGTACAACAACAATTGGTTATGTGTAACCTATTCAAAAAATAATTTCGTTCAATATAATTCAATGTAATTCTATAAACGACAAACACACTTCGTGTGTTGTGTAGGTTTATTTTTAAAAATGTACATAAGTGGTTTAAAAGCACAATTTTTACACATTTAAGAGGTAATCGCTCACATTTATGTCTAATTAATGATAATTTTATGCATTAGCAAAGAATTAACGAGAAAAACTGAAGTTTAAGTTGAACTCAATTTGCTATAGGAAAACGACGGTAGCCGTTTAGACGTAAGCGGGGTAGCTTACGTCTAATTTTTTGGACTACCGGTCAGGGCGGCACAGATCGTGACGGTCATATGAAAAACAAACAAGCAGCAAGTTTTCGCATTACATAATGACTCTAGTGGATTCATTGATTGCAAACCGGATTTTAATATATCTAACAGTTTAAACATGTGCTTAGTCAAATTATCTGAATGGTAAGCGGGTGGTATCCGTAAAACTTGTTAATTATATATGTGTATTACGGCTGCCATTTAAAAAGTACTTGAAGGAAAAAGGTGTTTCCATAGTGCCACACAAGAGATGAACTAATAGCAAAACTTATATGCTTGAAGTTGGGCGATTTGGGGTTTTTTCGAATGTGATGTCAAATGTTTTCACCATTAGCGTATATCGATTTTCAACAATGCAGCGGAGAGTCCGTTGTGTCAACATCAGCCTTTATCGTGGGCCAAAATGAAATGATACCGTTCTGACTGAGGAGTAAATTAGGTCGGGAACCACATTATGTACACAGATGGTGATGTCACTACGTTTTTACTGGTGTGGACACAATGACGGGAACCAGTTATGATTACATGAACTTATTTTCATGTATAAACGGCTAATACGCATTGAAATTGCACACGATACGTAATCCGAATTTAGCCAGGAGTTTTTTTACTCAACAAAATTTTAAGCCATGCGTATTTTCTTTTTTTTCATGCGTATTTTACGCAAATACGCATCTTATCTGGACCTCTGACCTCCACTGAGCTCGAACCACTGACCCTAGAGACATGGCATCTTGGAGTAAAATGTCTCCAGACTTTACCGCTCGACCATCCACGCTCACGTCAAATGCGGAGGTATTTTTTAGCTATATAAGCAATCCTCGTAGTTTCCCAAACATCGATTCGCGTCGAACGGCGCTTTAATCTGTTGGACAGTCCCTTTAATAAATGCAGCAAATGAGCTCTCACTTATTGAGCGATAAGTCGCAATTGAGCGTAATTTCCAAAACGGGAGATCAACCGATTGTCAACATTTCAAACGGCACATTAACTAGTCTTTGCGTTCAGGATTTACATCACAATCGACAATTTACATTCTGCGCGTCGGTCAGTTCTACTTGATATTGACATTTATTGTCCTTTTCGACTTCACAAATTACATTAAATGTAAGAAATAGGTAAAAAAATTAGAATAGGGGAAGATGGTGTTTATCAATTTTAAGTAATTGTCAGGTTCAATTTCTAGGTAAACACCGGATTGCATCTTTAACAGCCATTGAAGAATAATAAATGAATCTTGAAAAAGAGCTTTCGTGAATCTTGATATCCGACACCACTATAGACACCATTTAGTAAAAAACACAAAAACAAACATCAGTGTAAGTACATTCCAAAAAACTACAAAACATTTTCAAAAAACAGTCGTTACAATCATACTTATTGGCGGGTAGTCCGCCGAGAGTGGGTCCCCGTCTCCGAGCAAGAGAGTCCCACGCTGGGCACCACTTGGCGGGAGCCACCAGTTATGCGGATACACGTCGGTTATGTCCCCATTGCTTATATCGTCTGGGTCCGAAAACAGAATCACGCCTATAGCTTTACGCTGCTCCGCCATGTGTGCCTATGAAATGTTCGACATGATTGATATGAAACGGAAACGATAGACTTGTGCAAGTTTTTAGGGCAAACTAACAAATAGCTGCCCATGTTTTATATGCTTTAATAAACATGTGCAATCCGATCATAGCAACGGCGATTTTGAATAATTTTGTTATTATAATAACATCACATTCCAGTATTTTAGGATATAGACCTTCTTTGCAAAGAGAAAGAACAAGGTGTGCGAACAGCACTTTATCGTGATTCTTACCAGATTGTTCATTTACAGTCTCACAGTAACAACAAATGGACACATGAAGAAAATATGACGAGAAACCCCCCAAAACACAAAACGCAATTTAACGTTTTATATTAAATTGCGGAAAAAGTACCGTGTTTGCTGTTTGACTATCTATCAGGAAACGCGAATACAATACCTTGTCGCCTTTGTAGTTCTCCCCATAACGTGCGGAAACGATCTTCCCTTCCACGGAAATGTTCATTTTTTCCAACAGCTTAAGATCCTCCAAGCGCGCATAGTTCACGTATACAAGGTCCCTCCTGAAACAACCGGAATATTGATTTCAATATTTTGGGGTTAATAGGTCGAAAGAAAAGTTTACAGATAGAACATTTCTAAATGTTTTAACGTTTTGCATTTGATTTCAGATTGCAATACATGCCTATACATTGATTGCCGTTATTGAATCTTACCGCATCATTTAGGTGAAATTGTTTGAAACAACTCAATAAAACTATACATGTTCATATGTATGTTAATAAGGCTATAGCATGTATAATGAAAATCTCATGATAATTTGTCACACCTTGTTTCTATTTTTATTACATCATTACGACCATTGAGATCTTTGACATGTGAAAGATATATAACTTCCGACAAGATTTAAAGAATTGTGTTCACACGTGTACCTTTGGCGAGCTTACCTTACATGAAGAGTTTAATACGTCATGGTATGTAATGAGAACGAATGTAAGATCTTTTTTATCGCATACCTTATGATCAGTAAAACACAAAATATTTCTGTTTATGTGACTGTAAATCTTTAAAATTGTTCAGATTGTGTGACTTAATTTATCTTTTAAACATCAATCCAGCACAATAACAGAACGAGATTGGTCAATCAAACAAAACTTAGCCCATGAAAACGCTACAATATAATACGTATGTTCAAGATAAAAATAATAGCATTGGTATACATGTTTTACGTAAAAATGATTTTATTGCATGTAAATAAATGTTTTTCATGCAATGCATATTCTTTTCCTGACCCATCACATGACGTTTTTTTTTACTGAAATAAAGTCACAAATAAGTTGCCTTCAAATAAGCGAACAACTTTTCTTTAGTCCCTTACATTTTCAACAATTTTGAAGAAAATTATTAAAGAAACTGGTTCATACTTATAGTATGCGAAAGTACATATGATGATGATATAACTAGCATCGGAACAAAGCGTTGGTTTTTAAAGCATTAAAGGCTCGCTTCTTTTTAAGAGAAAAACATACACATGCGTTATCGAGACGTCATTACACCGAAACAGTTTAAAATGTAGTCGGTTTTATTCAAACACAAAACAAATAATCGATGTGACGTCATATGTATTATTAAGTAAATGGATAATAATATTTAAATTATTTATATTTTAACGTTTAAATAAATTAACGTTAGAATTTTGATGAGCTTAAAAATAAGAAAAGTTTGTTTGTGTTATTAACTGAGCTGCGTAATTTTATTTTATGTAACAAATTCATTAGCTCGTGCATTTTACTGTACATTTTGTTGAATTTCTGTAACTTCTTTCACGACATTAACGTTTGTGACAGATAACACGATAAACCATTATTTTCCTTCTCTCTGTATATAAAACAAGTCAAGTTTTTGAAGTCATTCAAAAATTCCGAAATTTTCAGCTGTTCGATACTGAAACGGTTTACGCTATGACAGACATCAAATTTTAATTCGGCACTTTGTATCTGCAACCAAAACACCGAGGAATTTACGTCAGAATGTCAAAATGTATGTAACTAAATAGAGTTTACGCTATTTGTCATTCAATACCTAATTTCATTAAACTCTTGTAAGAAATGTTAAGTATGCTCACTCACTTTCATTTAACAAAATTTCTTACTTTATTCCTAAAATTGTTTAATGAAATATGCAATTCAATTAAAAATCGAGCGAAATTTTATAGGATTTCCGTTTTTACAGAGATATCACCCGGCGCTGAATATGCATTAAACGGCGGAACGACGCCAGGTTAGTCCTCTTCAGGAGTTAAAATTGTTTCCGTCAAGTTGGACTTGTATACGGTCCTGTTGCCGTCAAGGAGCTCGACGTAGTTCAAAACCGACATGTTCGGATATGACAGCAGCACGCAGTAAGGAGTCATGGTCACGTGATCAAGACCTTCCTCGAGCCATCTCTTTTGCAGCATAATTCCCAGTTCCGTGTTGTTATCCCCCGTAATGTGAGGCTTTTCTATCAATTTCTGCACAGAAGAATTTAAACTAATGCATGGAAAAATAAAAAGACATTACATAACAGCAACGTCCCGAACAGTTGCATAAGGGACCAACGATTTGATGACAATTTGACCAAACTATTTTTTATTGATGCCATCGGATCCATTTTATCCAAGACAGTACAAAATTGTTATTGTTTTATTAAAATAATACAAATTGTCAACTTAGTATTATGATAAACATGAAGTAAGAACAGACGAAATTCCGCATCATTAGCACCCGTTGACCTATTACTACGTGCATACTTTATATGAGCCTCGTTCTGGGAAAATGGGTGTTAATGCATGTGCATAACGTGTCGTCCCAGATAAGCATGTGCAGTCCTCACAGGTTAAAACCTAGGACGAAACTTTGCTCTTTAATGGCATATTTCGTTTGAACGAAGTATCCTCGAAGCCAGAATCTGCACATGCTAACATAGGATGACAAATTTACACACACGCATTAAGCCCCGTTTTCCCAGGATAAGGCTCATATAATGTGTCGATGAATTATATTATTTTCACATGTGCTGTGTTCACGGGGAGCCTCAGACGAGTTTCCTCGAGTCAGTTCAGGATAAGGATCTGGAGCGATCGGAGGAAACCCACCAGGGGAAGCGCGTGCAAATTAAAAATTGAAAGGATTTACTCTACAGTGGCGATATATTTTAAAGACATTCGTGTAAACATATGTGGAAAATCTTTTAATTATAACTTACTCTATACATAATTGATATTAATACAATAGTGTGTTAAGTATTTACTTTAGGTTGCTTCGCATGTGCTCAGAATCTATACTGTTCATCAGTTCTTCTATGATAGTCGTGTCTGCGTCACGCATGAGTTTGTCGGATACATTCGGTAAATATGGTCCTTTCCTTACTTCCTCACCGCATTACATTCTCCACCTCGGCACTAACCATGTAGTCTCTATATATTTACTCCGTTATTTATCTGTTCTTGTAAATGTCGTGTGTGCCTGGTTATTAAAGATGCCTGTGTCGAAGTTATTATTGTTTACGTTTGTATACTGTTCACATGGTGCTTCAAACACATAAGTGTTTACTGAAACCAGTTGTTTATTGCATTGTTGTATGATTTATGAGATATATTCAATTACTCAGTGATGAAAGTGGTAATAAAATGTTCACTTTATATAAGTTGAAGTGCGTGTTATCCTAAATTAACATTTTAAAGCGTCAGCCCTCTAGGTTGATCACAAATAACTCTATATCGTAAAATTGCCCTCGCAAATGCACAGTCTGAAATAAAATTGTGTCCCGTGAGATTTACACAGCGTATATTTATTTTAACACAAATGCAGCTATTTTCCCACAGACAAACAGATATGCAACCATTGGTTATTCTACATTCTACAACGACCTACAGCTTGTTTCCAGTATTGTTAAGGACCACTTTTAAAATCTACTTTAAGCCCCAACATCTTTTAAATATTTGATAAGAACAAACAAATATCCTGATATCATTTCTGGTGTTTCATCGTTAAAAATATTCAATCATACAACAGTACGATTTTGGCTATGTTGGTGGCTTGATGTAATTGAACATAATTCTGTTCATACTTTCAATATTGTCATATTTCAGTCTTCATCTATTAGGCTTAAAGCAATAGAGCTTAAAGAAATGTGGATGGAACAATATTTACGGTTCTTGTTAAACCTAGTTTGATTAACAATTTTCATTCGATACATCGCTAACGTTATAGTTTTATATATTTCATTGTTGTTTAATAATTCTTTTTAAACTTATCACTTTAAACCCTATCTACTAATCGTGTTTATCGATTTCCGATACTAAAGTACACGAAATTATGTATGTAGTCTTCAATTCAACGGTCACATTCTTTGGCTTTATATTTTAATTTGTTTTCTGAATACGTATATTTGATTGAGATAATTTGGACGCACGTTGTGATTAATTTTGGAATTAGTGGGAGGTTCGGCTAGCCTTCGGATCGATTTTAACCCTCATGCTTTTAATTGACCATTCAATTGCGGTTATCCTAGTTTTAAAATATGTATGCTTAAAGTTGGTGTTCTGTTGTTAAAGTAGTAGATCCGAACAAAAATTTCTCTCATATTCGTAGGTGGATCGTTTGCTTTTTTCTTTAGACAAAGAAGGAAAATTAGTTGGTCACATTTTCCAAGAAACAAAGTGCGGAGCTTTATGTTTTAAAAAAAAAATCGGAAAATTTGCAGACATTGTTCTTGAAATGCAAGTGCTTACACGTGGAATCTAAACATCTAAACAACTTGACAAACACTTCCTGCATTATGCTGTGGCCATCATTGTTTAATACGCATCTAAACTCCAAGACGTCTGTTATTACCGCAATTGTGAACATTTCAAAAAATAACTTTTTAACCCATCATGTGCAGTGCTCTTTGAAACGTATATTTGCATTTTAAACCGGTTCCCTTGTCGAAAAATAAAGTGTATTTAATGCGCACCAAATTCGCATTTAACGCAACGGAATTGGCATCATATTTAAATATTAGTAATGAATACATGTTTATCATTGTGAATATTTCTGCTCATGATTTTCACATAACTTCATGTGTGCCCGAATTCGCATGTTTAGTATGACAATCATTGTAACGTCCGACTTGATTTAGTTGTTCTGAGTCGAAAGTTGGATTGTTCATTTCTCTAAAGTGTAGGTAAAACAAACACCGGTATGTCAGATTAATGTAAAGTAATGGTATCTTACCATCTGGTGAACTTTTGAGATCTGATATAAAATTAAATTATTTTTCAGATCAGAATTTAAAAAAAATACAAGTTTGCGAGGGGCGAATGAGCGTTAGTAGGGTAATATTAATTAAATTGTTGAAGTAAGGTTATATCCGCTAAAATCTTGACATATGTCTAGCACAAATGTGTACGTTTGAAATTACATAACACTGCACTATATACACTATTTAAGAAATGCGTGTCAGTGAAGTCTTAGGATTTCATTGAACAACCCCCGTTCTACAACCACTACTGTTAAGTATCATATCCAGCCGGTAAAAAGATTTTAATTACAACTGTAACTAACCTACATACTAAAAGGTTTCCAAAAAAAGCAATGGAAGAAACACTACCATGAAAAAACCTTTTACAGTATATGTCTTTGAAATCGCACATAAGGTATCAAACAAAGACATTAAACACAATTAACGTAAACCCAACATGGACTTAAATAAACAAGGGCCTACATCTCTCTTAGAACGAAGAGTCAGGCGCTTTGCAACACACCAGTAACACAAAACCAGCCGTGAGTCCGATATGCTCCAGTAACTTGAATTGGATCATCTTTTAACAAGCCGTTCAGAATACCAGCTCACAACGGTCTATAAAATATTTAACTACATAGAAGACACCGATCCAGCGATATATTTGAAGCAAACAAAGGTCATGTCGCTGTCTACATAACGTACTAGAGTCCTGCATTTCTCCACATTTACATATAGCTGCAAGCTTTGTCATCTTATTATGTCGACGTGGCTTTCTGAACCGGATACCACGATAAGTCACTTCAATTACTATCTTCTAATTATTTACCTTTGCGGTCTATTCTCATAGGCCGTCACTATTGTATCGATATTTATCGCTCAAAAATGTTCTCACGTGCCGCACACCGTGATATAAATGCCATTATCTGACAATATCACGAACCTAAGTACATATAACAAATCTGAGTATCGTATAAACCACGAGAGAAACATCACACGTTTGTTCCGAAACAAAATACAAATAATTTATAAATAATAAACATGAAATTTACATTTTAAAAAAATACAGCATGTAGCATTGTTCAAGTATCACGCATAACATTCACAGAAAGACATAAGACGAACACACGAAACCTCAGCAAATAATGGACACACAACCCAAAGTAGGTTGTAGTGTAGTGTTTAAAAAACCTATTTTGATTCACGTGTTTATTTCTCTCGAAACACAATTGAATGTGAAATAACTCAAGTAGTCATGAATTTATAAATAATTAGCTAATTTAACATGCCTTAAGTAAATTAAAGCTATTGTTAACGCCGAATACTTTTAAAGGATATTTCTATTTGCATCCTTTTAGAAATCAGGTTATCGCAGAGAATAAGAGGCTTACAGCAGCTGGTCAATAGTCAATTTCGTAGTTCTAAACATACATATGTAATATTATTCAACACTTCTTTAATCGACGGCAATTAATAAACCATTTGAATAATAAGCTGGTAATAATACATTTATTAAACTCTAACGTATGAGCAACAATGTCATTTTGTATTCGGCATTACATCGTGCAATTAATGGATATGAATACAAAAAGAACTAAAGATTACGTATATACATAACAAATTCACTATGAAGTAAACTAAATAATCTAAAATTAGTAAAACAGATATTGTTACAGGGCAATAACTGAACTAAAAAAACTACTTATAAAACATAATTCAAGAGTAAAACATTGTATTTAGGTAAACACATGCCGGACCTAAACCACAAAAATACTTTGCTCCATCTGAAACTTTTTTGTTATAATTTAAAAACAACACGTGTCACAATAAGCTAGCCCGTGCCTGCGTTTAGGTTTATATACATAGAAATGTTGTACTTTGCTTTTCGAATCGATATGTAAGCAATTGCCATGTTATTCTTTATGTAAATATTAGTTTATTATCTAAATATATAATCTAAACAATCAATATATATATATATTAACAATGCTGATAATGCGATAATGTGTTACATTTAAAGCATGATTTAAACAAACAATAAGATGAAAAATACGCATTGAATATAAATACACTGAAACTGGTAAAGTAGAATTTAAAATACACATTAGTCTAGTCTTTAACAAAAAAAATGATAAATATTTACAAATTGTAACGTTATAGTCATCTATATCTATATAAACTTATATCAAACAACATATTGTATTGTAGCATATACGTATTCAATATACATAGTAGATGCCTTTGTTAGTTATTACATAGGAACTCATCGTGATAATATTTTACGATTGAAATACATGCATATTTATTTGTAAAAAAAATATATTACAATATCATTTAATGGTTAGTAGTAGTATGGAATACATAATACATACAAATCCATAATATAATATACTGTATAATTATTTCAATCATCTTCATGTACTAGCTACTTTATTTGAATACTTGATATATGAATGCATATCAAATATAAATACATATGGGACAACATGTAACTATTGTTGTTTTTTCGCAGAATGATTTCTAATTCAAGTATGAGGAAATATTCTATATAGACATGAAAAACACACATTGGAATGAATATGAGCGCTTTTTTAAACAGTCAACGTGTCTTTTCAATAGTAGTTGGTCATGAAGTCGGTGACGTTTTTAAGCGTTGACGCTGCAGACTGGATGACAAAGAGGATGACGGAGTAGTGTTGACGAACGATCTCCCACTGCTGGGTCACGTTGCGTCCTTGCCGGATCTCAACCAAGGCATCGGAGAGGCCGGGGAAGCTACTTCCGACATAGCTGTCCAACACACTTTCCGCGAACAGGATATGTCTGCAAAAACAGGTGTTCAAAAACAAATATTGCCCATGCGAGTATATAGTATACTAGTGTATGGTATGTTCTTATAAGATAAGTCTAATATAAAATCCAAAATAAACAAATGATATGAATACAATTCCTGACAGTGAGTGCCACAGACTCGTCTTAGCGGTTAGTGCTTAGTTATCAATAGTCTTTAAAAGTAATCAAGACCATTGTAATGAAAAATTTGTAGGATAAAACAACGGGCAGGCAGAAGTGCGCCGATATGAAATCTAGGAGAATATACCTTTTTAGACGTCTGTTGGGAAGGCCAGCGGGATCTAAGACCGATCGGTCGAGCTGCATCAGTTGATCATTTATACGATGTACAACAAACGGACTGAAATAACATCGATACGGTATACTACAAACGATCTGAAATACCATTGATACGGTGTACAAAAACGGAATGAAATAACATTGATACGATGTACAACAACGGACTGAAATTATATACATCATTGGTGACATTCATTAACGTGAAATAACGTTGTACGTTTTCCTTCATAAATTGATGCTTTAAGCTTAATCAACTAAAAGGAAAATGGAATAAAAGATGTTATAGTTACGGTATAAATCAGCAAATGACATTCGTTTATGACCGATAAAACACTGAAGTGTTTAACACTATGTAAACATCAACAAGAAGTTGTCACAAACTGTGTATCCGCCGCCAACGGCGCATGGTTTACGAAAAATTACTGTAAGAAATTGCGATTGAAGTTTTACGAAGAACAAAAGACATCAGCTTTGTAAGACAAAACAGCAGTCTTCTACAAGGTTAATATTGCCCGAATAGGTTTTTGTCTGAAAATGAATAATGAACTAATGTGCACACTCTACATATGGCCCTCCATCATCACATCGGGCTTACTCTACATAGCTCAACCGCCTGTTGACCTACCACTGGAATCAGATTTAAGTTAACACTTATTTCTTTAATTATAGAAATCACCATTTCTCGGTGAGGAAACACTGAAAAAAACTGTTCCAAATTTTTAAATCGCCCTTTATCAAAATACCGAGTTTCATCAAGCTTGCATATTTACTATTTAGATATTGAAGCATCAAATCTCCGTTTTCAGTTTTTGAAACCATAGAAACCGAAATTATGTTCTGACGGAAAAAAAAAAACTAAAATAATGTGCATATGCAAACATGGATCTCTATGAGCACACGTAGTATCATCAATCATGCTTACGTTCTTTTTGAGGTTGCGCTCAATACCGATATTATGTTTTAATTATATCTGGAATCAAATAACCACATTTTTTATCCGACTGAAAAACTGAACTAACGTGCATATTCCGTTATGATCATGTATATACACAAAAGGTTTCATTTTAATAGCTAAGTACTTTTTCAGTTATCGCAGAATCCAGAGTATGAAAGTCCAACCCATGAACTCATCGTCATGACGCCTATCTTTTGTCATACCTACGCCTTAAAGGGATCTTTTCACGCTTTGGTAAATTGACAAAATTGAAAAAAGTTGTTTCAGATTCGTAAGTTTTCGTTTTAGTTATGATATTTGTGAGGAAACAGTAATACTGAACATTAACCATGCTCTAATATAGCCATTATATGCATCTTTTGACGATTTTAAAACCTAAAAATTATAAAGCGTTGCAACGCGAAACGATTGAATAATTTGGAGAGTTCTGTTTTTGTCGTTAAATTTTGTGAAACTACGAAGATTGCTTATATAAGGTATAAAATACGTCAAGAATGTGTACTCGGCGGAATAGCTCAGTAGGCTAAAGCGTTTTTACTTCAGGACTCTGGCAGGACTCCAGGGGTCACTGGTTCGAAACCTGCTCCGGGCAATGTTCTTTTCCTTTTTTTATTTTTTTTCTTGATTTTTTACTGGAGCTTTTATGATCCAATGTTCACATTTATCAATATAAAGCATTTAATGAATAAGTTAAAAAAATGCCAAAATCTGTGAAAAGGCCCCTTTAAAACGACAGTAAATAACGCTATCCTTTGCAATACGTACTCTTGAAGATTAGAAGTTTGAAGACTTTTTTCAAACTCGTTGACAACCTTAGTAAAGTTTTTCACTGATATCTGGAGTAGTGCTAAAAAGAAGATAGTCAAAACTAAAAATATAACGTAATTTCATTCATATCAACATAACTAAAGACTGTATTTTAACATCAATATATGACTTTTTTATGACTTACCGACGGACAGCTTCAAACAATAAACCCAAGTGGTGGTCATTTTGTTCATTTAAAAAAAATCTTCACAAAATATTCACTATATCATTTGCGCAAATATTATAGACGCTAATTTTTTTAATTATTTTATTAAACTTCCAAAGCTTCACTATTTTGGACTACTATAAAAGGCATATAATGACATTTATAATATACTTACTTGTATTAATATGTTGCTCCTCTAAAGCTGTTTTAAAGCTATTCAAGAACTCCTCAGTCATAGTGTTCAGTGTATTGGCATAGTTTGTGACTTTAAAAGGAATGATGAGCGAGTCCGCTAGGTTGCGGGCCATCTCCAGCCATACTTGACCCACGGCGCGGTGGTACTGAAAACATCGGTAACAAATAAGTCATGCGCGATCAGGTGAGTCAGGTGCCACGTGTTTTATACATATATTGTTTTAATGAATAAATATGTTTTGTTTAACTTCATGTGTATTAAACTTGCAACCATATTGATTGATAGTTTTCAAGTCGGACTGTAATATTTTTGGAAAAGTCCTACATAAAGCAAAATTATCTGCAATATAACATGATGATTGTTCAATATCCTGTTAAGTCATTTAATGCACATCTATAAAATCATTGCTGTCATTAATCAATAATGTAAACAAAAGTGGAAACAGAGGGTCACCCTGTTTGACACCAAGTGTTTTATCAAACAAGTGTTTTAACATGAGCTTTAACATTTGAATATAAAGTTTTAAGTTTGTCAATTTTTTAAAACGTTGACGTCAATTACGTTATTTTATTAAGATTTTATGCAGCGTGTATAGCGGTGTCAACTACATTTTAAAAATCAATAAATACATAGTGTTTAAATTATTATCAAAAACTTTCTAAATTATATTATGCAGAATTGAATGCAGTTATCATTTCTCATGGTATCACGACAACCAAACTGATCATCGTTTAACTTTTGTTAATGTTCTTTACATATACTTATCCTATTTCTTAACACAAGTATTAATATTAAGACGGTATAATTTTTTTATCCTAGACCTCAGTAGCACGACGCATCTGATTTACAACACTTTATATATATATTTGGGCACATACACCGTTAGACCATTCTCTTCAATAATTACCACCAGAACAAACACAAAATATCACACTCAAATACAATACTTAGGTAAGTCTAATATATACCTGAAATCCGCGGTCCATGATTTTGTCCACTAGATGAAACGTCTCATATACGGAGTGATACATCGGGTAGTTTGACACTCCAATATTCTGACAACACGCTACATGTTTTAATCTTAATTGCATGCAGTGTTAACTCAAATGCATTTATTGAACACGTTTAAATCATATATTTAATAACTTAATCATATTCATGCTGAAAATTCCATTGCATATATTGTTTCACGTTTTTAATATTTTTCTGATCTATTAGGTTGAATAATGTCATAGTTTCGTCTTACGAATCGTTTACGATTAAATTGACTTGGCGTATTAAATGTAAAGCGATGTAATAAAACCCATATACATGTATTTGTTTATATATCTTTACATCGACAAATGTGTATTACGAAATGACTATTTCCATTTTTTTGCAATTAACACGTCTTGAATGTTGAGATGAACAGAAATTTAAAATGCAGACATTTCTTACCGGATCCGCTAAGTAACCAAAGTCTACTACAGGCACTCCGAGACGGTCTCTGAAAGCAGAATGATCGCTCCCGGAGCCAGGCAGTTTGATTCTGCAATTAAAAGCAATGTATTAACCTAGTATTTAAAGGAAGATAAAATATTGAATCTAAAATGAACGTTAGAAACATTAAGCTACCAGAACTGACTTTCATCCAGAATAAAAAGGCGTGCATAGCTACCATAATACTACTGTGGATTTACACATAGTGGTTGAGAAAATGAATCAAGAGTTCGTAGGATTTAAAAAAAAGTTGACTGTGACATATAACTTAAGCCCAATTTTTTTTCTATCAACACATTTTCATTATTTACGACAACATTTTTGATGCAGTTTCAATCCAAGGCAAACTTTATAATTAAATGAAACACGTACGTGTATGTCCTAATTTATGCCATTCAAATTAATCGAGGGCTGAGTGTGAAACTATTGCTTTGCTCATGATATATGTTATGGTTTCACGACTTACATTCCTAATGAAATATACTTACCGCGGTTTATCTTTACCGGTATCAGGAAAGGTATGAAGCCAGGTGTCATAAACGGACTTTCGGCCAGCCGCAACCTCGGTTCTGTTGGGATTAGGCACTTTCTTTGTCGCCGAGGTAAGGGCGTTAAAAATCATAGGGGTCGCTTCTGCCCAGAAAGTGAAGTTTCCTGTTAAATAAAAAGCCATAGTTTACCGATTTAAGGAAGACACAAACATATTTATAAATAACTACCAACTAAAACTAGTTGTTCTGTCAAATATTTACAAAGGGAACATTGACAAGCTTAGTAATGAGTATGATGATATTTAAAACTTACTCAAATATGCAAAGAGATGGAAATGTATTAAGGCATCAGCTTATAAAGATAAATCGCTTACTGTTGTTATGATTTCGTAATAATGTGCAAGAAATACGTATATATTTATTATAAATTTAACACACAAATAAAGAGTAGTTCAGAAAAAAGAGGTAAACATGTGCAACATTGAATTTAAAAAGACAGCACAGTATCTTAAAACGACCATGCCGGGAATCGTATTTTACCATCTATGGCAATGTCCACGTTTAGGTATGCAACTGTCCTGAAGCCAAGTGATTTTACGTAGTGCTGAAAAACAAATTATCTAAAACTTCAGTTTTTTAACAAATATGACGTATACCTTGCGATGCTTTTCAGTGTTTTATCAAATGCATGTAATTCACGAATTTGTTTGGTTTTGGGGATAGAATATTGTCTTGTACATGTTTATTACATAGTTATGACACAATTGAAATCAGTTTAGTCGCTGCGGATATCTGGAAGTAGTTCGCTTCTTAAACTTAGAACATGATATTGTTCTTCAATGAACATGGCAAAGTTCACGTTTCCATCGCCCATGCGACTTGCATTGCTTCCGATGATTCAGGTCATATTACCGAGCAACACATACAACAGAGAGCATCACTTGCCTTTTAAAATTATCCCAAAAAAGTGAGTGCATATTTAGTGCTCAATTGTTAAATGAATACAGCTGTGGACAATCATTTTGCTGACTGGGAAGACTGTGCCGACAATTAGGAGAACGAAGAGAAGGAGGAGAATGACTCACCTCTACCCACTCGGTGGATCCTGTAAGACCGTACTCCTCCGCTCCCCAGCTACAGAACATTATGGACCTCCTCGGACGCCACTTGCCTGAAGATATAAATCGTACATTGAATCTGAAGACAAGACGTGTTTAATTCGGACTCTACATACTTGAAGATTAACAATGTATATTCAATCCGACAAAGTGTGTGGTAAATTAATATTTTTGTATCGATATAAATTGTTTAATAACACGGGTCCTTTATTATAACGAGCCTCGGCGTATGGTACTTACCCAAATACACGAGTGTTCTTCAATCAATGACTATTTATTTTGGATTTAATATTTTGCGAACCAACATAGACCCCAACATCATATTGTAACGTTCGTTTCATATGATTTAGCAGTATTTAATAGGGTCTCTATTCGGTTGTTCCATGATAACATTAGCCGTATTTTTTGAATTTATACAATCTTCTTTAATATTATACTTACAACTTTCCTTACCTATTCGCTCTGATAACGATATCATCTGCAGTTCGGAAACCCACTATTTTATAACTAAGTACTTATTTATGGAATGTCCAAACATTTTAGAAGAAACAGCCCACAAAGCTCCGTCCTAATTTAATTGTTTTAGCGGATCATCAACATCATTATGAAGTCTTATGAAAGAATGACTTGAAACCCGGAGTGAGGTAGGCTGTTTATGCTCATCTCCCCTGCTCCTGCTTTCCATAGATTGGATCCTGACGACCTCGACGGAACAAAAGCGAAAAAGAGTACAATTGGCACTCTGGAAACAGTTGTAACAAATGGACTTTGCCGAAGATTTTGCCATTCGCTCTCGCACCCAACAAAAGATGTAAGAAAAAACCTACATGATAAGGCAGCAACATTGGATCTTACAATCAGCAAAGGTAAGAGCAATGTGTTCCAGACCAACGCATTCAACGACATACCCATCACAGTGCCAAAGAAGGCATGACAGTTTTACCTATCTCAGTAAAATCCTGGACTTCCATTGAGGAATGAATGCAGTTGTCAGAACTCACATCGGTAAAGCACAAGCAGCCTTCCATCAGCTGTGAAACATCTATGAATCACTTGGCATCAACGCCGAGATCAGACTTTTAAATATCGTCGTGAAGCCAATCCTCCTCTTTAGAGTAGAGATTTTTCTTAAAACTCACCGTCACCAACATAATAAATTGAGGTCTTAATCAAGACCTGCCGCATGAAGTCAGCCACAATCACCAACGAAGAATTATTGAGATAAACAAATGAGTATCCCGTTAAAGAAGACATCCTTCAGAGATGTTGGCGATGAATAAGCGACATATTTGCAAGCCTGCATACAATGCGACAAGGCAATCTCACCTGGAACCCTGAGGGGAAGCAAAAAAGAGGGCGGACTAGAAAAACATAAAACACATTGGCTTAAAATGATAAACGCATGGGGAAAAGTGGGGGCAGCTGCCTATTCTCTATATGACCAAGACGCATGGAGTAAGCTGGTCGGCGGCCACAGGCAAAGATGAGATCAGATGAGGTGATTGTAACGTAGACCTCATTGATGATGCTTCTTTTCCATACGTTTCGTTAACTGATATTCAATCGGTGTATGGAATGAACGATAAAGTTACACGTATGGGTACTCATCGAATTTCGATACAGATGCATCCGTTTTTGTTACCGATTTGTCTTTGTCAAGAGCTTGCTTTACGCGGAAAAAATATATACATTCCAAATTAAGCTAATCGGAATTTTGTAAGTGAGTAGTATGGATTTATAAACCTGTTTGTTTTGTTTTTTCTAATCCCTTATAAGAAATTTTGACTTGCAACAAGAATGTTCATCCTGTGGATTAATAGATCACATCAAAATGATTTAGATTTAAACTTGCAAAAATAAAAATTCTCACTTTATCGGTACCCATTAGACCTTTGTAAAGCTTGGATGACGTCAGAAGTAGGAATGCAATTCGATTGCATACAGTTTCAAATATGCAAACACATGCCTTGCTTAATTGTATAAAAACGTTGACTGAATGAACGGAAATTTACACGCATCTGGACCAAAATCTACCTGGATATTAATAGGAAATCTTCAATGAATATAATTGATATCTGCAATACACGAATGTTGATGAAAATCCTTAATTTAATATATCTGGTGATTTTTTTCTTTCCATAAATAAATGTTTAGCTCAAATGTATTTGTAATAAGTATATTTAAGTGTAGATTTTTCCAAATTATCCAACTTTATTGCTTAATTAATAATTATTTAAATTATAAACATATGAAAAGTAGAAATAAAATTAACCATCATACATTGTTGCATTCGGGTTTTATTTGTGTGATTTATGAAGACAGTAGTTTGTTTGTCACATGTTTATGTTTCACCATACATAATACATTACCCATAAAATTACATATAATATATTTTCATATGTTGTAAATCATGTATTTTAATGTAAATAAGCCCCTATGTTTGATTGCAACCACAATCATTCATTATACCTTAAGCCTCCTTTTGTACTTTTTGTTATTTTGTTCTTATACTGTATGTTTGTGTTTAAGTTGCTGAATTGTTTGTGTCTAAACATGCAGAAGCTGAATGTTATGAATATTGTATTATATATATTGCTCCAAGATACCTGTTTTGGGACTCATATTTTACAGCTCATGTTTCTTCCTTCTGTCATTATTTCTTTTCACTTCTTCACGTCTATAGAATCTTCATATTTTTGGATCTTTAATTTTTGTTTTCTAATTTTGTATGAATGCACGGACATCTTTAAAATAGAAACTTACTGGACAAACCCACATAATAATATTTACACACCCTCCCTCTCTTTAAATGATTAAATTATGCACTCTGAACGTAAAAGGGCTAAACAATAAAGACAAACGCATTAAAATCTTCAAATGGTTAGACGAAAAAAAATATAGTATATGCCTACTACAAGAAAGTCACTTGACACATACTTTAGCACAAACCTTAAAAGATGAATGGGACGGAGACATCTATCTTAGTGGACAACATACTAATAAACAAGGCATTGCCTTTCTGATAAAAAATAATATAGGTATCACAGTCAATAACTTTAACGAAATAATAATTGGCAGACAAGCAAGTATAGATATCAAAATACACGAAACAGAATTAACATTAATTAATGTTTACGGCCCTAACATAGATGATTCCACATTCTATGAAACATTACAATCCTTTATAATTAATAACCAAGATAAAACATTATAATCGGTGGTGATTTTAATACTGTTCTTAACCCATTATTAGACAAAAAGAATGGAAACCTTTATACTCATCCTAAAAATAGAAACATTTTAAATAACATAATTGGAAACTACAATATGATAGACATCTGGCGTACAATATATCCAAACGAAAGCAAATTCACCTGGCACTCAAACACAAAACCAACAATATTTTGTAGATTAGACTATTTTTTAATATCTGAATCTCTTTGCAACATTATTGACACATGCAACATAAAACCAGGATTCATGACTGACCACTCTCTAGTTGAACTTAAACTGCACAATATACAACCTGAAAGAGGCCCAGGATACTTTAAAATTAACAACAGCATCTTATTAGATACACAATATCAAACACAAATAAAACAGGAAATATTAAATACAGTTCAAAATAATAAAGATGCAAACCCAAACACCTTATGGGAAGTAATTAAAGGAAATATACGCAACACAACAATTAGATACACATCATTTAAACAAAAAGAAACACACAAACTTGAAACTGAAACCATCAAAACCATTGAAACACTTGAAAAACAATTGCACCAAACAAACACAAATGATACCACCGACATTGAAAATGAAATAACATTAAAAAAACAAATATTAGATGGAATCTATCATACACATCTCAATGGAATAATACTAAGAGCGCGTGCTCAGCATGTTGAACACAATGAAAAAAACACAAAATATTTCGCAAACATTGAAAAACGTAGAAGTGAACAAAAAACTGTACACAAATTAGTAGTCAATGGCAAAGATATAACAAACAGAATTCAAATACTAGAAGAACAACGTTTATTTTTCGAAACCCTCTATAAACGAAAAAATGTTGAAAATAACACCCTTTTTAAAAATACACATCACGCTTTAAACCAGGAGGAAAAACAACTGTGCGACGGATTGCTTAATGAATATGAATGTGGATTAGCCCTAAAAGAAATGCAAAATAACAAAAGCCCAGGATCTGATGGCATCACAATCGAATTTTATAAAATATTCTGGAATGATATAAAAACACATCTAATTAATTCACTTAACTTTTCATTTAACAATGAAAACTTAACTACCCTACAAAAACAAGGTATTATATCACTTATTCCAAAACCTGGAAAAAACTTAGAATCCTTATCAAACTGGCGCCCAATTAGTTTACTAAACAATGATTATAAAATTGCAACTAAAAGTATAGCAAACAGAATAAAAAAAATATTACCATCAATTATTTCAAAATCTCAATCTGGTTTCATAAAAGGACGTTACATTGGTGAAAACGTTCGTCTTATCCAAGAATGCATAAACTATTTCAACAATTCATATAGTCCTGGTCTAATATTCTTTGCAGACTTTGAAAAGGCATTCGATTCGCTTGATCATTCATTTATGTTCTCCTGCTTAGAAAATATGAACTTTGGTGAAAGTCTCATTCAATGGGTCAAACTTTTCTATACCGATATTAATAGTATAATCATTAACAATGGCTTCTTTTCAAACAGTTTTAACATCGAACAAGGATGTCCACTCTCATCATCGCTATTTATTATTTGCATCGAGTATCTATCACATCACATACAATCAAATAAACACATAAAAGGCATATCACTAGAACCTGACGAAGAAATCAAACAATCCCTATTTGCTGACGATGCAACTTACTTTTTAAACGACAATTACGATTCTTTCCATAACCTAATAGAGTCGCTAACCCTTTACGGAATGACATCGGGTCTAAAACTAAACAAAAGTAAATGTACTGTGTTACAAGTAGGTAAATTAAAACAAAGTAATGTTCTATATAAAAAAGAAATGAAATTCAATTGGACTTCCGATGAAGCCACAACGTTAGGAATTACTTTCACAAATAATGAAAAGGATACAGTTCTTAAAAACATACTACCTAAATTACAGAAATTTAAAAACTGCTTAAAATCATGGCATCATCGTAAACTTACACTAATCGGAAAAAACACAGTATTGAAAACGTTTGCACTTCCTAAATTAATATATGTATTAACAGTTCTCCCAAATCCACCAAATGATGTTATTAACGATATAAAATCAGCAATATTTAACTTCATATGGGATGGTAAGCCTGATAAAATAAAAAGAACTCAGTTAATTCAATCTGTAGAAAATGGAGGTATCCAATTAACGAACATTGACTCATTCTTGAATGCAATCAAATGCAACTGGGTTAAAAGATACCTAGATAATACCAATACGAGTAAATGGAAATTATTCTACCAGAAAATCCTAAAAAAATATGGTGACTCCTTACTCTTTGAATGTAACATCAGCAATACTATCTTACATGAAATTGCAAACGAAAACATATTTCTGTCTGATGTTCTATCAGCGTGGAGTGATGTCACTCATAACTTAGAAACCCAAACCAGCAGTAAAACAATTTTATGGAACAATAAAGACATAACTTCAAACAATAAGACGTTTTTCTATAAAGATTGGTTTGAACGAAGCATTAAATATGTCGACCAATTATATGACTATAGAATTAAGGATTTCTACTCTTTTGATAATATATGCTACTTATACGGAATACCTTCAAATAATTTTCTAAAGTACTACACACTAATCAAAAGCATACCCATACATATTAAATCTGAAATCAATACAAATAATACACCATGTACTCAAACAACATTTGTAGAAAACATACTTGGAAGAAAAAACAAAACAAATAAAATATTTTACAAACTACAAATTAAAAACCCTACGGAAAACTCCAAAATCCAAAATAAATGGCAAGTCCTTTTTGGAGAAAATGAACTTAATTGGAAACACATATTTACCATGCCATATAAAGCAACTATTGAAAGCACACTGAGAAATTTTCAATATAAATACATCCATAGAATTATAGCTACAAATAAATATCTCTTTAAATGCAAACTATCTAACTCAAATCTGTGTGACTTCTGCAGTGAAAACATTGAAACTATAGAACATCTTTTTTGGGAGTACAAACACATCCAGCCTATTTGGAATCAATTAACATCTTTTCTTGAACAACAGCAACTAAACGTTAAACTATCTTTCTTAAATGTAAGTTTCGGAATTAACTCATTGAAATCAATAGACGGTAATAATATTGTGAATTTTATGGTTATATTGATGAAATATTTTATCTTAAACATGAAGTACACAAAACAAGTACCAAATTTTAATTGTTTTGTCCATAGTCTTAAACAAAAAATCCAGATTGAGAAAGAAATAGCTCTTAGTAATGACACATTACAAATCTTTGAACAAAAATGGAATCGGATTAAATTCTCATAATGTTTTGTCCACTTATATACATTTCACTCTAATGTTAGTTTATCTTCCTAAAATAGTTTTTTTTTTATCTTTCTAATATAGTTTTTGTTTATATATTTTTTTTCAATCTGACAAGATCATTGTGAATATACAACTAAACACACAAATACAGTATGCTTTCTTCCGACTTTATACAACTCATCATTTTTCATAACTATTCCTCTGTTGTTCTTTTCTTTTCTCTCTAAAAAAAAAAATATTTATATATATTAGCACATCTTGTATAACATGTGTGAACTTTATTGCTTTATACAATCACTGTGTTGTATGATCATATACATGTTTTTTTTGTTTTTTTTTATTCAATATCATACATACAATGTAAACATGTATATGTATATGTCTAAATGCCATAATGATAGCACATAAGATAGTGTTTTGTAGAATAAATACAGTTATATAATCAATTGCTCAAACATAAATTAGTAATTTGTAGAATAAATATTGTTATATTATCATTTATTCATACTAGTGAAAACTAGATTTTTAACAAGCATGTTAATTTTGGAATAAAAAAGTATATTTAAATAATCACCTTCAATCCTTTTTTATTTGTAGTATCAGTTTATTTTAATCGGCATGTAGGGGAGGTATATATTTGACAAGCACATTTTTTAATAATATTGTAACTGATCTATATGAGAAAGAGAATACAAAGACAGTGATATTGAATAAGACAGTCTAGTTATATTTTACTTCCAAATTTCACTCAACACTTAAAAAAACTTCATATGAAAGCGAAAATGAAGTAAGAGTTAATATATTATTGAAGAGTTGTTACTTATAAAGTGTAAAGTGAAAAATAAAAGGATGATTTTAGTCCTCTACTATTTTACACCTTCATAAAAAAACAAAAAACAATACAGCTTCAGAATGTTAATGAAGACAAAAAAATAATCGTAAGTTCAGTGCGTCTAATACCTTCAACAATATAATTTATTCAAATGTATTTATAGCTTGTTTAACATTCACAGATTAGAAAGAAAAATCATGTAATGAAGGTATCTTAGTGGATACATTATTTAGCGATGTGTAACACTGAATGACCGTGTATTCAATTAAAAATAGATTAACAGTCATTTACAATCAGTAAATAGTTAATTTCAGAATTATTTTTCGAACAGTTATGTTTAAATAAAGTATTTTTCGTAATATTTGTTATATCAATCAATATAATGTTATTAAAAATTTATTAACTTGATTTAATTTTTACTAACAACATTTATATTTTTGTTGTCTCATTTCCCCCCCCCCCCCCCATTTTTAATGCAGTTATAAGCTCATACAATGTTATTAAGAAATGAATAACCAACAAGAAACAGAATTATGACAACATGAACAGACACGTTGATTTTGGTTATAAGTGTTGTTATAAACAACTAAACAAAAACTACAACTACAGGTATAAAGACCAAAAAGTGTCAAGCATGTAATGCGGTTGCTAATAAGCATCAGAAAAAAAACACAAACTAAAGTGTGTCTAGTATGTTATGTTGTAACAAATTAAAACAAGACAAAAAAGTATAATTATTAAGGAGGCAATTATATTAAATCAGATACTTATTTCATTCAACATCTAAAGTTCACTTAACACTTAAAAAAGCTTCATCTGAAAGCGAAAATGAAGCAAGGTTTACAACTATATAGCATGAAAGGCTAAACTATAAGTGTTAAATGAAAACAAGCAGATGATCTTATGTTCATCACATCTTGTACCTTCAAAACATTTTTAATGTTCACAGTTAAAAACGTAATGTATTAATCCGCATTGAAGGTACATAAGTGCATAAATTATTAAGTAAGTTGTAATACTGAAAGATTAGTATCCTAGTTCTTTCAAAACCATTTTTAATTTTCACAGATAAAATTTAAATGTTATAATTGGCATTGAAGGTGCCTACATGCAAACCTGATTAAGTAAGTGGTAATACTGCAAGATCAGTATTGAAATAAGGTTTAAAATTTACACTATTTTATTTAAGTATTAAAGCTTATGTCTCATTATGAACATTATAAAATATATGAAACTATCTTAAAGCTGCTGACAAGAAAATCGAATTCAAAATTCATGTATATGAATATTAGTAAGTATTTTTGTCGAGTGACAGGGATGACTAATAGGGTAGTAAGACCAATACATTTAACATGCAAACAGACAGTCTATACAAGCAAAAAAAATTTATAAACAAACCGACAGCCAATCTTTACAAGCAAAAATAAAATATAAACACAACACATTTATGTACATGAAACATTAGCAAGTCAAATAGGTTTAGAAATGCAAAGAAGATTAACACGCACAATAGCTGTTCCAAACAGATATTCAATTTATACAAGCTTAAATAAGATATATCCAGGATTAATGTTTTGTTTTCTGACACAATTTTTCCAACAGTGGACTGGTAGCATAATGTATTATTATTAAAAACACTTTTAATAATACACGAAAATGTTATTATGCGAAATCAAATTAATTAAATTGAGACATGTTTTGAACCGGGTTTTACAAGATCAAATATATCTTTACTGAAATAAATAGACCATTTTGTTGAAAAGAACAAACAAACGTTCCGCTAAGAAAGTTAATTTAATTATACATGACGCCATGTTTATATGTGTTTTATATTCCCCATGAAAAATAAAGGTATTAAACAATTTACACGTGCGTCTAAATACACATGTGCGCTTAAATGCTCATTAATTAAATATTTCTTAACAGGGAGATAACTATGCCTAAAGAACAACTATAATGCATTTGCGTAGCCTGACGGAGTGCTATTATTGAAAACACAGGTGACGTATTTTAGCTATTCATAACAGTAAACTAAAAGGTTGTCAAAGAAAAACATTTCATGACATGTTTGATGATTTTCGGTTTGTTGCACAAGCTGGGGTTTCAACACACTCTGAGTATGATTTTTTGGGCCAAGGCTTTTCAAGCCAGTCCTTGAAATCAGCGAATTTTATTTGGATAGCATGTTCGTTCCCTTTGAACAAAGCGAAAATTTTCCCTTCAAAGGACCATGTCTTATCAACGGCACTGGGCTGCTTCAGGCGCACGGACGCTAGCACCTCGGCATTTAGTTTCGTGAGGTCCTCGTTCACGAAGATACCGGATCCTTTGAATAACTTTGCTTTGCGAAGGATGTCAATTTTTATCTGGCGTCTTACGAATCGCACTATTACAGGCCGATTTTTGTTAGGACTGAATTTTCCTAGCCTGTGAGCAATGTCAATATCGTGAGGCTCAATCGAGATTCCCAGGTGTGTGTTGACGAGCGAGACGATTTTGTTTGTCACAGACACCGAGGATTGTCGGTCCTGATCCTCCGGAACACCGGCTATTCTGAGATTATTCCGTCTACTATATTGTTCGGTGTTGTTAGCGAACTCGTCGTGGCTTATTGAATCACCGTTTTTCGCGCGTTGTAGGGTTTCATTTTCTGTTTTGAGCACTTCGATTTGTTTGTTTTTGGCGGCACTTTCCTGTTTCAGTAGGTCAATTTCAAGTTTGTGTTCAAACACATCACTTTCTAGAATTTCAATTCGTCGGATTACATTTCCCAGCAGCTTATCTTTTAATTGTTCTACAGTTTCTTTTATAATATCTTTAATAAACGCTGAATCATCCTTTGTTAGTACGTGTGATAATTTATTGCATATTTCATCTAATCGTTTTTCGATCGATAATCCACTTATGTCACAATTTTCGTTTGGCGTGCTAGTAACAAAAGTAGTCATAGTTTTCTGTTTTTTGGGGTCAGGTTTATTTTGTTTTAATTTAGTTTTGCTCTGTTTATGGTCGCTGTTTTCAAACACGGACGTTTCTAGTATACTGTTGTTGGTAGAGGTTTCACTTGCGGTAGACGACAGTGTCCGCTTGCCTGCATTCATTTTCGCTAGCATGAGCGTCTTTTTATGCGTGAAAATTGATTATACGGTAAATGCGCAGCTTATGCCAATGCCAATATACCAATACACCAATACACCAATACAAGTACACTATTGAATTCACAATTATTGCCCCTTCAAGCGTGACGATGATCCGCGAAAGCAGAGCGTGACGAATGAACGGTACTTGACAACCGCTCAAAGACATAACATTATTAACGAAAATCTATTCCCCACCCAACACATTTGCTTTGACAAAATTAGAGTTCGATCAAAATTCTTATTTTGTTTTATATATTTTCAATCATACATACATTTTATTGAAGTTCAGTCCTTTATATTCACTTATTGTGCACTGTTTTCACTTTACATCACACTGATTACACACGCTATTTTGAAATTAACTTTTACATTTTGTTTTCTACTGTTTATACCGGAACCGGAAACCTATACATGTTTACATTATATGTATGATATTGAATAAAAAAAAAATAAAAAAAAAATTAATAGGAAATCTTACAAGTGGTGTTAGATCATGTATTGATATTCCTCGTTTGTAAGAATGTGTTTGAAATGTCAAATTTGATGATATGTCCAAAGCGATATTTTTAGACACTTATTTTTTCTTTAATATTGAATGTAAACGATGATTACATTAACTTGTCCGATTTTTATACCAGTGTCAACGTGTGCGCCAATGTCAATATCGGTGTCATAAGTTTCTGATATTGTAATTCTCTTAAAGCACGGCAAAGCAATTGGTTGCGATGTTATAAGTAGCTGCATGTTAAAACACCCTGCCAAAACAGTTTGTGTACCTCTATCGATTTTATTTAATATGTCCTTAAAAGGATGCATATTACCGTCATTATGGAAAAAGTATGTGTGATCCCCGTATTATTTTTCTTTCCTCTATAAATTCCCTTAATAATATTAGACGACTGACTATAAAGACTTAATATCATGACAGGAACTTAAAAAAAAAAGATATTTGGTGACTTAGTTATGCATTTGGAATTTAATGAAACAGACCCAAAACGGTTAATTCAAGTATGCATTTTGCATGCTACATGCAGTCGCATGAACTACTTTTATTTACAAAAATGTATACCTTCTTATATGTATACATACATAGCTTATCAGCTAACGTATTGATAAACTTATAATAAACATATCCTATTTGTATATCTGGAAGTGAACTCAGATAAGGCTGCAAAACGTGTATTCCAAGAATATTATGTTTTGTTATAAAAAAAACATGTTTAACTATCTAATGTTTCTGTATTTTGAATTTTCTTTAATTTTCTCTATTTTGTACTGGTCGCGAGCCCTAAAAATACATATTATAATATGTGGCTGTTACAGATCATTAATAATTGCATCCTGTTTCGTTATTAATCACTAGTAAAAAGAAACCAGGGCAAGCAGGCCAGGCTCGCCAATAGTTTAAAATTAATTTTACCACACACACATCTAGCTGTATTAAACTACAAGTTAGCCTACCGGATTTCACCATGGCTCCCAGAACTCGAATAATCTCCATCATGATCGCGGTGCCACTCGATGGGTCCAGAGCGCCAAACACCCAGGCGTCTCTGTGGTTACCCAGTATCACGTAGCGATCTGAAACGTCAATATATAGTGAATGCGTGTTTAAATTGAGGACACACATACAATGAATTGAAGCGACCAGTAGTGTTTAAAGCTTTTAGTTAATGTTGTTCAACGACAAGCTGACGCATTCATAAAAATGTTTACTGTACTGAGGTAATTTGACGTTTTCGAAAAACGTTTTCGGAAAAGAAGGACAGGCTAATGATGAATAAAAATAATGATAAGGTTCTTAATGAAGCCAATTGAACGGTTCTAAATAAGCCAAAGTAAGGTTTAAAATTAATCAAATGATACGGTTTAAAATGTAACTAATTTGTCAATAATTAAGATCAAATGCAGCAAGTGATTATGTTCGAACTATACCAAATACAACAGGTCAAAATGTAACTAATGAGTAGGTCCAGCACGTATCCAAAACTAGTGTAACGTTTATGTATTAGTAACGGTTGTTTTAAATGGATAACCATTGAAGGCATGTAGTACAATTATATTAAGATAAACAGATATTTAAAAAGACACCAGTTTAAGGTATTGAACAATAACGTATACGCATATCGGGTACATGTAAGTTACCTGGTTCGAACTCGCCCCTGATGATACCAACAGTGTTGTAAATTGTAACATTCTGGTTTCGTGTTGTAACATGTATGTGTGCTCTCCTAGAAACGAAAAAACTCTACTCTAGGCGGTTCAGGAAAAATATTAGTTTTATGATAGACTTATCACCGAATTTCTTAAGCGTTAAACACTTTTCTTTTATAATTTTATAAACATATACGGAAACTGAAATACTACATCCATCCTATGCATTCAAGCCTTCTTTGTTGTTTATTGTTTAGAATACCTCTGTGTCATAGTGTCAAATGCTGCGCAATTGTACCTTACTTTGCTCATGAACGAACGAAGTAAGTTGCGTTTACCATGCACAAAACCAAATGTAATACATTTTCCTCATTACTATAAAAGTTTGCCAACAGGCACGTAATTTTCCTAATGAACCCATTTAATGTATTTAGCTACAACCTTGACGTGCGTCGCTTACATGAAACACATGTTGTTCAAGATCTAATGAACATCTTTTCGATCAATATGACAATGGTCGCACGAATTAGACTTACTTTTGCTAATTAACACATGCAGTTCCATGTGCGCATCATTATGACAAATTTTACCAAATGTCAATCATTTGAACTAATGTAATTCATTTTGCACAAATGCTATTCATTTTGTCCTCTAGCAAACATGAGACAAATCCTTCATTAATATAAAAATGTTGCTCACATGGCACATGAACAAATGAAATTCTCGTTTTACATATCACAAGGATCGATATTTTACAAATGTAAATATTTTTCTTAACATTATGATAGATATTACACATATAAACTCATTTTGCAATTAACACATGTTATATACTTTCCTCATTACTATGATATATATAACATATATGAACCCAGTTTACTCATAAACAATTTTCAGTAATTTCACTCAAAAGTTTAATTAAACAAATTCTAAACAAACTTAATTCATTTTGTTCATCAACACATTTTGCTGAGCACTTTAACAACCATTTCAATAAGCACATTCCATTAATTTAGCGCTTAACTAATACACATATCAGTTTTATAACATACCATCCTGGCTTCACAAATCCGTTTCCGAACCTGTAGGTAACATTCATACCACCCCGCCATGCTAATGGAACCTCTGAGCCGCTCAACTGCCTGTAGAAACAGATGGACCAATAAATCACATACAATAGCAACTTAATATCAGGGGTCGAGGTGCTCAAACTATCAACGCCTAGTACACACAATGACTGTTGAATTGTCATAAGCAACAGACTGAACTTGTAACTGCGTGATAACTGTGAACAACGAATTTAATTCAATTTGTTTGAGTGATTGGCACGTTGGTTCAGGTTTCTTATCATGGTCATTTTATTAATGTCTAAAATTTATAGGTTGGGAACTTAACTGGCTGTTACGTTTCGAACAACCAGGCTCAAGGCAGCAGTGGGTCATAGTTTCAGGAGTGTGCGTTGTTGTTGTTTTTGGGAACATTCTGAGGTTCTTCCGCGCTTTAAATACATTATTGAGGTAAAAAAAACATGAAACACTCGTCAAAATTGGGACTAGTTTTTAATTGAAACTGTAATATCCGGATTTGTAAGATTTTATTTAATATATTCAATTAAGTTGATATGAGAGTACCCCGAATACCGTGAGAAAACCGGCGAACACTTACCGAACTCACAAGTTCCGTGAGTGGGAACAAGGATCACCTAGTGTGATGACCTGTACCAACCACCGATTACACTGCCAATCGGGCAGTCACACCAAAATATATGTCACACACGTCCTTAACTATTCTATGTTTGTACTTACTCCATGATTTTCACCGCGATGCCGTAGCCGATTGGATGGCAGGGGATGCTTGGCAGAGGGAACTTCGGGTCAATCTTCGCACGGTACGCTGAGCCTGCACATGGACGGACAGAATTAAATATAATGGTAAATAAATGCAGCCAATGAATACGTAAACGATCATCAACTTAAATCCTGAGTGTCATGTCACTTCCTTTGGATACCTTCAAATGAATTACCTTGGTGACTTTCCCAAATAAATGTGTTTGTGTTCATGGCGGTGATAACAAAATTAAGGGAGAATGATGTTTGCGTATTAAAAATAATTGTAAGATACTAGCATCTAACACAGAATTGCAACTTTGAACGTAATTGCACAATAATTCATTAAACATTCAGAGGAGTTTTCTTACTTATTTTATTGACACAAACGCTCCCGTCAAATGACCCAAAACAAACAAACAAAACAACTGCATCATATAGGCAATATATTCACGATATGTTTCATACATTAGTCTTTTACACCATACTTATAGCCGGATAATCGGCCGACAGAGGATCCCCGTCTCCTAATAAGAGCGTCCCACGCTGGGTACCAGTAGCAGGAAGCCACCAGCTATGTGGATACACGTCGGACGTATCGCCATTGGTAATATCCGCTGGGTCCGAGAAAAGAATCACTCCTGTGGCTTTCAGCTTCTCCGCCAAGGCTACCTGTGAAAGGTTTCGCATGATAAACATGACAGAAAATCGCTTTCATACAAAACTAACGCACCGCTGTATAAGTTGTACATGCCATAACAAGCATGCGCCGTTCGAACACAAAAATGGCGATGATAAAGACAGAAAGAATTTCGTTCTAATGACAACATCATATGCTTGTATTGTAGGATTTAGACTTCAGATTTCAGAACATGTTGGCACTTGTTCGTTATTTTTAACAACAATTTAGAGGCAGTAGTGACAGAAACCGCAAATGAACACTTTCCGAAAATATAACAAGACTGCCCCCAAAGCACGAAACGTGACTTAGATTTTTACACAAAAAGTGTTTCAAAAGTTTCGTGTTAAATGTTAGGCAATCTATGAGGAAAAAGATACCTTATCGCCCCTGTAGCCCTTCCCATAACGGGCGAACACGATTTTCCCTTCCACGGATATGTTCATCGACTTCAACAGGTCAAAATCATCGAGTCGCGCGTAATTCACGTACACCAGTTCTCCCTGAAACAGACGGACTCTTGATTTGGGGAGTTACTTTACAAATCTGTTATTACCGTTTTTAAAATAAATGCAATTTTCATACTTCAAACAGCGGATTCGTGTATGGTAATCAGGAGTTGAACTTTTTAACGATTGAAATGCGATATGATATAATAAGTTGACAATTTTCTGTGGTGTATGGTAGAAAAATGTGGTCACATATTTATGTTTGTTCGTATGTATCTGCAGAAAGGTAGGCACCAATATTTCCAAATCACATGACAATGTTACACACATTGTTTCTGGTTTTTCTGGTGTAGTTAAACCATTACGAACCTTTTTTTGTTAAACATGTGTAAGCTATATATGACCTAGCATGAATTGTCATAGCACAACATATTATGTATATATAATATATATATATAATACAAACTGTATTAAAAGTCGGCATATTTTAATAGAGTTTTTCTTATCCCCATGCGACGTTTGTTTACTTTTTCAAAATTATATATATATATATATATATATATATATATATATATATATATATATATATATTATTTATCATTATTAAAAAAAATAAAGTCACCAACATGATTGTCAACATGATTGTCGGTAACAGTAGTGATAGTTGTTGCAATATTGCAATAATAATGCATGGGTTTGAGATCCGATGCTCAAGGACTAAACAACTTCGGCGATAGCACCGGAAGTTTGATAAGACGCATCGGAGCAAAATGTTGTTTATTACCGCAATAACACACATGTATAAATAGAATAGTTCGATGCTTCCACGAATTTATATTTAAACTCATATTTATATAACTGGAATCATTATATTCCATTCTTAGCGAAAATCATACACATTTATTTCCATGATGTCAATGACCGTTTTCAATTCAAACGAATTCTGTTTCGTTAACAGACATTAAGAGGGAAATACATGGTTGCATTCATATGTATTGTATTGCACAGATGTATGGTGACATTGTATTTAACGAGCCAAGCGGGCAAGTGGAATACAATTTTGCACAATTAACGAATGCGATGCAAACCATCGGAAATTAAAAACCAAGAACTTTTGCAGATGTTTGACACGATGGAAAACAACATTAACATCACATTCGCAATTAATGATGTGTAAATTCGGGATGTTAACATAACATAACATTGAACTTTACATTTTCAACAATTAATCATGAACGCAATCATGATGTGTAAATTAATGACATCCTTCAAAGTAACTGACAGTTTTCCTTAAAATTCACACTTTAAGAAACAGAATTTGGATCTGATCTTCTGTATTTGATTTTAAAAAGTACTTCAGTGAAATTATCTTTATGATAATAATAAGAATAGAGTTGAAACCCGTTGTCATTAAATACCAAATTTCACGAAACTCTTGCCGAAAATGTTTAGTACGCTCGCCTTTTGCTCGCTAATCTTTCTTGTCGAAACTACTAACAAAATTCATGAAATCGTTTCACAAAATATAGAATATTATTACACATCAAACCAGATCCATAATTTTTGCGTTATTTACATAGACATCCCCCGGCGCCGAATATGCATTGAAAGGTGGAACGACGCCCGGTTTGTCTTCCTCAGGTGTCAACGTCGGTTCAGTCAGGTTAGACTTGTACATAATCGTGTTGCCGTTAAGGAGCTCGACGTAGTTCAAATCCGACATGTTCGGATATGACAGCAGCACGTAGTAAGGAGTCATAGTCACGTGATCTAAACCGTCCTCGAGCCATCTCTTCTGCAATACTTTTCCCAGTTCCGTGCTTTGCTCCCCTGCAAGGTGAGGCTTTTCTGTCAACATTCTGCAAAGGAGAAAATTAGAGTATACAAGAAAATAGTATACAAAACAGTATACATGAGATAACAACACCGGCTAAAACAGTGGTGCGTTGGAGAAGAACGATTAAATGTTTACCTGGATAAATATCTTTGTTTAAGTTATACGGCGTTGATTGAGGTCGGTGTTGATAAACGATTAAAAGTTATATCTATAAGATCAAAGATTGCGAATGATTTTTTCCTGCTGCATTACACGCAAATCAATTACGGGGTATGGTGCCAGATTTCGTAGCTTATTTCGCTTTATAAGATATTAATGATCAGTTATCATTATTTACAGAATAGAAAAACACAAGAAGAATGAACATAAATAAAAGCATATAGGCCAACCAGAAACACACGAATCATCCGTAAAATATTTGAAATTTTTATAGGCGCGTTCTTCGAACGGACCTGTTTTTGTGGTTTGTCGGACATTGTTATTTGATTCCATTTTTCATACATGTAGTATCGTGAATCAACGCGCTCATGCTTAATAAATCGGTCCATATGGTTGAATATTTTTAATAAAATAAATAAAAAATGGTACCCATGCAATTGTTGAAAACACATTACAAATTTATGATTGACATACCATAATAATATCGCCATATATCTTCATTCAGTATCTTTCTGATCCAAAATAAACTTCAAGTGCACTTACCGGTAATTTACGCGATAGCGTTTATAGAGACGATTTATGTAACTGATACCTCGATACCTTGGGGTTTAGAATGCAATGCATTAAACTGAGGTTACGATTCCACTAGTGGAAAGACGGAAAAGCTTTATACATTATTGTGTTTAACGGTCAATTTCGAAAACAATTTTATGAGTGCACAGAATGCAAAATCGCATTAATTACCAAATATGAGAACACAGCCTTTAAGTACAAACGTTCGGGCGCTGACAATCTTCTAAATATAAAGGGGCACACACACACTCTGTATCGATGTCGTGAATTGAATATGAAACTGCTTTATCTCCAATGTCTTATCATTAGAGATAAAATTGTTTCATGCTGAATACGCAGTCAGCATCGTTGCTTAACGATCTGTAGTATCCTTTGTCTTACCTTATACTTCCCAAATATAGAAAGTCGATTGAATAACATATAAATGTTAATGTGAAAACGGTTTGTCTATTGCACGTTTTTTACTTCAAAAGGTTTCAAGCCCACCGGCCGGAAATTTTATTTTCAAATTGATTGGTCGCTTACACAAAGGTCAGCTAAGGTAAAAAACTGGGTTAGACAGCTATGCCGATAAAATGTATTCTTACCAGAGGACCCATTATATCAAAGGCCATCAATATTAAGGATTGACGAATTATTATGATGCAATGTGTCACCTTCGTATAACACGGATTTATTAGGCGTTTTTACTCTACTGTGACAATACTTTAGTAAAATACTCATGAATTAAGATGAATGCAATATTTTTAAAACATCTTTGTATAATTCTTATAATGAAATACTGACTAAGTATTTACGTTAAGTTGTCTCGTGTATGGTCACAATGTTTACTGTTCGTCAGTTCTTCTAGGACGCGTGTTGCAAACATTTGAGGCAAATCTTTTAATTATAAGTAACTTTATACCTATTTATAATAATACAATACCGTATTAAGTATTTACTTTAGGTTGCTTCGTATGTGGTCAGAATCTATACTGTTCATCAGTTCGTCTATGATAGTCGTGTCTTCGTCACGCATGAGCTTGTCGGATACATTCGGTAAATATGGTCCTTTCCGCACGTCCGTTTTCGGGTCAAGGCACGTAGCAAATCGACCAATCAAAATCCCGATGATAAACGTTGCTATGGCCGAAGCGAGCAATACAAAGATGCCACATCTCGTCACAGACGTTTGTTTGTTGAAAGTCGTCTCTGAATTCGTACCCATACTTGCGAACTGGAAAACGTTAAACGTCTATATAACAATAAATAAAACACTGATATAGCAATATTTATTCTCCGCAATAACGTTGAGGAACCGATAACTAGTAATACAATCACGTGTTATAATCTACATAAATGAGAGAAACAGTTAATATAGGATTATGCTAGTTTAAAACAGTGGCTGCGTAAAAAACCTAAAACGAAATCAACACCACCCTGTGTGTTTGTGGTCTAGCACATTTTTTTTCTTAGAATGATATTCGTACGTGAAAAGGTACACTGGAATTATACTGCAAACGAAAGTAACCAGTTAACACGGAATTCTTGTCTATTGGAAAGTCGAAAATGACAAAGAATATTTCATAGTCGAACGCAATTATTGACCATAGTACCATAATATATCCAAAAAAGTGAGATGTTTGTAAAACACTTATCCACCGCCCCGCCCCCCCCCCCATAAAAAAGAACAGCATGTGTCTGCGGGGTCGTTTCTTTATGAACTCGGAAACGGTACGTTATACCAGCTAACTATAAAAGCTAACTTATGTTTATTAAGACAGTGTAAGTGCGCTTGTTACCTCACCCTATTACAAAATGTTAATTTGATGTTTTATCACAAGAAAGAGTAGTCTTAGGGATGTTTAATAGGTATTTACGGTACTTCCAATTACTATTGTACATATTTAATTGTATGTTACATTCCCATGTGACCTTCACATTTGACCTCAAAATCGATATACGTTTCCCTTTTCTGCAAGTAACCAGCTTACACATTTAGATGATGAAAGGTCAATGCGTTTCAAATATACCATGCGAAATCGAAATTGTGTACTGACCTACAAAATGACCGACTTTCTAACCGACCGACCGACAGTTTGAAGACAATATGACCCGCCTCTTTGAAGGGACGGGGCACAGTTATGGAATGCATCTATATACACATCAAAACACATTTCAATAGCTCAAAAATTGTCCTCCACAGTGATTTCGTTTCTAGCACATGGTCTCGATCAAATTACCACACGCTTGGTATTTAAATATGTTCATCATCTTTACTTTAAATTGTAAAAACCTATCAATAGGATATTTCAGAATGGTGGGATAGGGTAATGCCTATCCTAACATAATGATTAACGTTTAATATTTTCTAAATAATTGACTTGCAGCTCTTATTACTATGGGCTTATCAGGAATTATACTCTGCACCCCTTTAAATGCTTTAAAAGGTCGCCGTGGAATAATGGATACGGGGTCCGCCTAGCTACCGGGAGGACACAGGTTCGATCCCCACTTTGGGAGCGTTCCTTAGGTCTACCCTAAAGCCACCAAAACTGGCTCTAGTCCTAGGAAACGGACTCATAGCATTTCAAATTATCTTTTTGCTTTCTATGCAATCGAGGTAAATTGAATAGGTTTAAACGCTTTAAATACGTGTTTATCACCCATTACACTAGTGAAAAATAGATATTGTCTTGCAATCATTATGGATTCAAATTAAAACTACGGTGATCATGTTCAGTTTTCAATTTTTAAAATGCCTTTTTAATATAATTAAATGATCATCAAGCAGTGGTCCGGAAATAGCAACTGTTACATTTATTTATTTACAATAAGATTTTTCAATAACTGTTTCTGTGGATTGGACAAATATAAAACAAAATTAAACGGCCAAATAATATATGCAAGAAAAAAATACAGACATCGCCATGGACATTGAATAAGTTTTGGCGGTTCAAACTAAATGAATACAAAGACGATAAGTAAAGTCACTTTTCAAACATCATACCATAATATATGAGCCCCCTCTGTGAAAAGGGGGTTCAATGCATATGCGTAAAGTGTCGACCCAGATTAGCCTTTGCAGTCAGCACAGGCTAATTAGGGACGAAACTTTCCGCCTTTATGCTTTTTTCTTCTTAAGGAATGTCGTTCATAGCAAAATTCTGCATAAGCTAATCTGGGACGACACTTAACGCCAATGCATTAAACCCCCTTTTCACAGAGCGCGACTCATAGTATGTGTTTGCCATTAGAACTGCAGATAGTGTATTCATTCTATGACCATTAAGCTCTTAAACAACGGTTTCCATGCGCAATGATGCATATTGGCCAATAAAGTATGTCATTGTATAAGTTTGTCTTGGTTGCTTATCTTGCTTGTCGTTTTTTTATATACATTTTACCCGCCGACCTGGTATTTTATCCCAAACTAGAAAAAAAAATGCGCAGATTGCCGAAAGTGTTGTTCAAAATTTGTTTACGGGTTGTTTCGTTGTGCCAAGTCGACTTGTAAAGCGTCAGCGATTTTCATTGGCTATTGCAGCCAATATCACACGCTATTAGCCAATCGGTGAGTAATTAACAAATGATTTTTATATTACAGTGAATTACAGTTTACGATAAGTGATCAACTTTTACTAGAAACCCTGCTTATGGAATTAAGGGGCAAATCTATTTCATATGGGTCTTTTAAAAAAAAAAGAAACAAAACTTATAGAAAGCAAATTATAAAAAAGAATTAAAGAGTTGAAAGAAAACTTCCTAGATGAAAACTCTGAAGAACTTGAAAATTTGAAAACTGAAATAATTAATATTCAGAGCACACATTTAAAAGGATACATGCTAAGATCCAAATTCCAGTGGACTTAACAAGGTGAAAAGCCATCTAGATATTTTTGTAGCCTTGACAAAAATAATGCAATAACAACATCAATATATAAACTAAAAATGAAGATGATAGTGAAATAACTGACCACACCGGTCTCCTTAATTCAATAGCATCGTATTATCAGTCTCTTTATAAACACAATAATGATTGCATTAGTGAAGACTTTAATAACTATGTAAAAGACATAAATTGCCCAAAATTAAACCAGAGTGAGTCCATTTTTATCGAAGGTATTATAACTTTAGAGGAAGCTTCAACTGTTTTAAAAAAGATGTCAAATAATAAAAGCCCAGGCAGTTCTGGCTTCAGTGCAGAATTATATAAAATGTTTTGGAAAAAATTAGTACTTTTATTGTCAGATTCTTAAATGAAGCTTTTAAATGTGGTCATTTATCTGTAACACAAACTCAAGGTATCATAACCTGTATTCCAAAGGGTGAAAAATCTAGGCTTTATATGAAAAATTTGCGTCGAATTACTCTATTTAATACTGTTTATAAATTGCCTCTGGAGTAATAGCTAATAGATTTAAATTATTTATTGACAAGTTAAATCATAACGACCAGACGGGTTTTATTAAAGGGAGATACATAGGGGTAAATACTAGGTTAATTTATGACATTATGCACTATACTGAAGAAAACGAGATCCCAGGCTTACTTCTCTAATTTATTTTGAAAAGGCGAACGATTCATTGGCCTGGTCCTTTGTACAAAGTACACTTTCTTTCTTTAATTTCGGTCCTGACATAAAACGTTGGTTTGAGGTTTTATATAAAGATTCTAAATCAGCCGTTTCTCAGTGTGGGTACTTATCTAACTTTTCCCCTATTGAAAGGGGCTGCAGGCAAGGAGATTCCCTCTCATGTTACATTTTTATCCTCTGTGCCGAAGTTCTGTCACTTGTATTGAGAAATAACAATAATATAAAAGGTATAACCATTCAGGGAACTGTACGTTAATTGTTCCAGTTTGCTGATGATACTACTATTTTATAAGACGGTACCGAACAATCCCTAAATGAGACACTTACTGTTATACATAATTTTGCATATATTTCAGGCCTTAATGTTAATTTTGATAAAACAATTGTTGTATGGATTGGCAAGAACAAATATAGGTCATATATCATAAAAACCAAATGGAAACTAAATTGGATGCAACAAAGCTTTATAATGCTTGGAATACATTTCCATGTAGACCTGTCAAAAATGTTAACAATTAAATTACGATGAAAAAAATGTTAAAATGGAAAACATTCTGAAAAATTGGAAAAGAAGAATTTTAACACATTAGCAAAATTGTGATTATAAAAACACTTATTGTGTCATTATTCAATCACCTGTTCATATCATTGCCTAACCAACCATTACCATATTAAATTCAATAAAATCTTCTATTCTCAGTTTTATTTGGGATGGGCATAGTAAAATAAAGTTCACAACAATAGTTAAAGAACATAATGAAGGAGGTTTAAAAATGATCAATTTGGATGCATTTATTCCAGCATTGAAAATTACCTGGCTACAAAAACTTCAATCCTTTAGTGGAAATTGGATATACATCACAAAACTGTATTTTAATAAGTATAAACTCTTTAATTGCAGTTATCATTACGCTTTAAATACAGCTAATAGAATTTGAAATCCTTTTTGGGTAGATGTTTTAAATAGCTTCTCACTTTATTGTAATAAATTGGATTTAAACACAGAAGAGTTTCTATATTATCCACTTTTCTACAATCCAAACAAATTAATAGGAAATAACAATATTGTCTTTAAGTCACGGTTTGATGCTGGAATTCATTGTATAGGGGATATATTTAAAATGGAACCTTTATTCCTTTAGATGAAATAAATAGAATGTACATAAAGTTCATTCATTATACAGGGGTAAAAAAGCAAAAGATGAGTTTTTGAAAAAAAAATGTATCTTGTCCCACCCAATAAATTATAAAACCCTTTTTGCCCCCTTTAATACAACTTTTACTGAAAAAAGAATCTGGAGCAAAAAGACTATACATCATTATAAATAAAAATAATGAACAACCATCAGTAAAAGCAAAATGGTGTACTTAACTTAATGCCACAATTAATGAAAAAGAATGGAATTACATATTATAGCTACCATTTTAATAACCAATGACGTAAAAGTGCAGTGGTTCCAATATAGAATTACTCACAGAATACTTGGAACAAATAGTCTCTTAAATGAATAAATATATATTGTATTATACCCTGATGAGCTATGCGAAACGCGTTGGCTAAATCAATATATATTTAAAATCCCAGACAGGTGTTTTTACTTTTATTATATATATATATATATATATATATATATATATATATATATATATATATATATATATATATATATATATATATATATATATATATATACATATACACAATGGAAAATAAAAAAATAAAAATTAAAAAAAGTTTCATAATGATTTGCAAAAAAAGTATCTTTAAGGGTGTTCACAAGCTTCTTTTACTACATAAAATATATGGAAAATGACCCCACGGTGGCCATGTTTTTTGAAAGCCAGAACCAGTTTCAAACAAACTATACATATAGAGAAAACTGCCCCACCCCCTAAAAGCCATATTTTCCCACCGATCTTGACCATTTTCGAACTCGTCCATGAAATCAATAAAACCAATATTCTGACTAAGTTTCATGATAGGGAAATATGTGACTTACAATGTAACTTTATAGCCATGTCCGGAAAACTACCCCGCCCCCTGGCGGCCATGTTTTTCAACCGACCAGAACCATTTTCGAACTCAAGAAGCGACATATCATTTACACAAACATTTTGGCAAAGTAAAAGTGAGTTCTAGAGTATTCACAAGGTCTTTATTTTTTGACCAAGTGACCTTGTTTCCGACCCCATATGACCAGTTTAGAACTCGGTTGAGGTATAATTTGAATAAATGCCCTGACAAAGATTCATGAAGATCGGACAAGAAATGCGGTCTCTAGTGTTCACAAGGCAAAGTTTCACGACGGACACAGGTCGATCAAATATCACCATGAGCACTTATGTGAGCTAAACACTGGGCAGCCAATTTGGTTACATAGGCATTGAAAGGACCAATAGTATGTATGTATGTATGTATGTATGTATGTATGTATGTATGTATGTATGTATGTATGTATGTATGTATGTATGTATGTATGTATGTATGTATGTATGTATGTATGTATGTATGTATGTATGTATGTATGTATGTATGTATGTATGTATGTATGTGTTTGCGTGTGTGTGTGTGTGTGTGTGTGTGTGTGTGTGTGTCTGTGTGTGTCTGTGTGTGTCTGTGTGTGTGTGTGTGTGTGTGTGTGTGTGTGTGTGTGTGTGTGTGTGTGTGTGTGTGTGTGTGTGTGTGTGTGTGTGTGTGTGTGTGTGTGTGTGTGTGTGTGTGTGTGTGTGTGTGTGTGTGTGTGTGTGTGTGTGTGTGTGTGTGTGTGTGTGTGTGTGTATGTGTGTGTGTGTGTGTGTGTGTGTGTGTGTGTGTGTGGGGGTGGGTGTGTGTGTGTGTGTGTGTGTGTGTGTGTGTGTGTGAGTTTGTAAAACCTACCAACCGGGGAAAATCGTATGAATACACACCAACAAACCGGGGAACACCTACCAACCGGGGAATTCCCCGGATGGTTTTAGGCGAAAATCTCTAATCTACGTGTATGGAATACCAAACTGTCAATTTATATTAGAAATCCAACGCCTTCCCCGATTAGTGGGTTTGTGGCATGCACAAAATATACACAAATCTTGACTAAATTACAATCGAGTGTGTATCCAGGCTAATAACAGTTCCCCGGTTGCGCTGTTTAAAAAGCATACACTCGGTATTTATATCATTTAGTGAAAGTAAGTTGGAAAAATGGAGTTTCGAGCGAACAAACGCATTAAACTAAGGTAAGATTTTTAATTATGTTTACAACTTTCAATTACTATTACAAAGCGTTTTTATGTAAACGTTAAAGTAATACTGGAAGACGAATTCTAAAGATCGATTTATATAAATATCATTTGATTACAAAGCTTGTTTTACGGTACATATTTCACGAATATATTTTATAAATTACGTTAAACAAAGTAGAGCTCTAGGCAGTTTTTCGTTAGATATATATATATATATAGTGGAGCTATCCTACTCACTCCGGCGTCGGCGTTAGCGTGAGCGTCAGCGTGAGCGTTGGAATGTTTAAGTTTGCGTACCACCTCAAATATTGTCTATGTCCCTTGACATATTGCTTTTATATTTAGCATACTTCTTTACCAACATGACCCCAATCTATAAACAAGAGCAGACAACTGTAACAAGCATTTTGTAAGAATTATGGCCCCTTTTCCCACTTAAAATATGCCTATTATTGATAAATCTTTGTTAAAGTTTACATACCACCGCAAATACTTTCTATGTCCCTTGACATATTGCTTTTATATTTTGCATATTTCTTTACCAACATAACACCAATCGATAAACAAGAGCAGACAACTGTAACAAGCATTTTGTAAGAATTATGGCCCCTTTTCCACTTAGAATATGCATATTATTGATAAATCTTTATTAAAGTGTGCGTAACGCCTCAAATGTTTTCTTTGTCCTTTGACATAAGGTTTCATATTTTGCATACTTCTTTACCAACATGACCCCAATCTATAAACAAGAGCAGACAACTGTAGAAAGCATTTTGTAAGAATTATGGCCCCTTTTTTCACTTAGAATATGCATATTATTGGTTATTCTATGTTAAAGTTTGCGTACCACCTTTAATATTTTCTTTGTCCCTTGACATATTGCTTTCATATTTTGCATACTTCTTAACCAACAGGACCCCAATCTATAAACAAGAGCAGGCTACTGTAAACAACATTTTGTAAGAATTATGGCCCCTTTTTCCACTTAGAATATGCATATTAATAATAATTATTTGTTTAAATTTGCGTACCCCCTCAAATATTTTAATTGTCCCTTGACATGCTGCTTTCATATTTTGCATACTTCTTGACCAACATGACCCCAATCTATAAACAAGAGCAGACAACTGTAACAAGCATTTTGTAAGAATTATGGCCCTTCTTCCACTTAGTAACTTTGAATATTTTGTTAAATTTTGTGTTAAAATCGACTTTACTTCTAAAGTATCAAGGCTATTGCTTTCAAACTTCAAATACCTTCTTACTATCATGAGGATACTGCACCTGGCAAGTTGATTTTTACCTTGACCTTTGACATTGAATCTGAAGGTCAAATTAATAAATTTTGATTAAATTGCCATAACTTCTTTATTTAGGATCAGATTTGATTCATACTTTGACAAAACAACACTTACCTGAAACACCACAATGGACTTCACCCAAACCATCCCACACGCCCCACCCTAGAAATCCTCCCCCCCCCCCCCCAAAAAAAAAAGTTTTTGTTTTCCTTATTTTTTTAACATGTTAAAAAAAGCAATTCGTTTTTTCTTAAGACCGTCCAACCATCCCACCCAAGCTATTGCTATCAAACTTGAAATACAATCTTATTAGTTTGTTTTATGTCTTTACAAATGTTCAATACATATGTTTTGTGGAAACCTGAACTCAGAATCGTCTATAATATACCACTTCTTTAAAACATAAGCGATCAATATGTTTGGTTTAAACTTATTTATTACGACATAGTCACATATCCACAAGTTACATGACATTGACATAGGATCAATATGTTTCAGTTATGGTCCTCTTCCAGTTAGAATATGACTATAGTACATTGACCTTATTGAATATGAACAATTTACCCATGGTGGCTTACTTTATACTGTCAAGCACTTGAATAGTCGAGCGCGCTGTTTTCTGACAGCTCTTGTTGTTGTTCCCATTGACATTTCCATTTTAACATTTAGTAGCCAAAAGGGTCCAAGTCCCCTTGATCTCGCAAGAACGTACTGCCAGAATTACGTTGATCCACCAGGTTTTGAAGTAAAAACCGTCAATGATGTCATAGGTACAAATATTTGTGTACATGGTTATGTTTAAAGTCGTTTAGCAATTATAAAAGAACATCGTAGCCCCTTTCCATTAAAAAGAAGAAACCAAACATGGACTATTGGGTTACTTAATACTGGGCAGAAGTATGGAAGTAGCATAAAGATTTATTGATTATTTATGAATGAAACATTATTGGCGCCTTCAATTATATGACCAAAATGATAATAAATATAAAATGTCTACAAATATAAATATTTCAGGCGAAGGAGTCTTCGCCACTAAGCCTTTTAAAAAACGGAGACTCTCTTCTCGAATACAAAGGGGATCTGATAACACGAGCAAAACGGCAATTAGAAAAGGAGTATGAAAAGGAGGGTCATGACAGCTTCATTTACTTTTTTAAATACAGAGACAAATCTTGATGGTAACTACAAATTATCTTTACTTTGCACATCAAACGTTTAATTCACGCCATTAGAAGAAGAATTATCTTTAGTTGTTTCACCATAATAATTAAATATGGCATGCGCGTTATTTTAGTTTAAAGCACCAGAAGTGTTTATTTTAATGTCTTATTCAGCATTGACGCTACCAACGATATATTTCATGAGGGTCAAATGATAAATGATGCCGAAAATGGAGACGCAAAACAAATTTGTGTAATGAAAATAGTTGAAGTCAACCAAACTCCCCACCTATGCACTTTCGCCGACAGAGACATTGCAATTGGCGAGGAACTCCGATATGATTATGGAGTACCAACACTTCCATGGAGAAAGGTACATTCTATTGTAAAGATGTCATCTGTGATGGATTTATCACTGATATTTATCACATTTTAAATTAGCTTTAAATGTCTTTTGAATTATTAATTTTATAAATATAGCCAATCTGTTTTATGATTACATTCATGTTCATTCATTAGTTATTCATTTTAAATACAGATATTCAAATATCTTTTTGCCGTGAATTAAAATGTTTAATCAATGAACATCGTCAAGCTCTACTTTAATGCGGTCTGTCTGATAATGTGTATTTGTTATTTGAATTGTCAGAAAGGCACGAAGCAAAAAATGGGTATGTTTCACAGTGTTTTGTTATTACTACACATGCATTAATACAAATGCGTTGTACTTAATGGTTTCATAACTAACGGACTTTCTAACACTGACTAGATTATGTGTAATACCAATTTTTAATGTTGTTTTGAATAGGCAACACAATGGCTACTAGATCTACGGACAGCCAGGAACCAGGACAAACAACATCCATACACACGGAAGAAGTCAATTAGACGGTTTGTAATATTTCGCAAGGTCGAAGCTACTAAGGCGTATTTTCTGGTTAAATACCTTTTAGCCGTGAATTAAAATGGTTTATCATTGAACGTCGTCAAGCTCTACTTGAAATGCGTTCTGTCTGATAATGTGTATTTGTTTTTTGCATTTTCAGAAATGTACGGAACAAAAAAGGGTGTTTTTCACATTGATTTTGTTATTACTACACATGCCTAAAATCATATTATGACCATCATGAAATTATTGTAATTGTTGTACAAGGAATTAATGCCAATGTGTTGTACTAAATGGTTTCATGAATAACGAACTTTTTAACTCTGACTAAATTATGTGTTATACCATTTTTTATTGTTGTTTTGAATAGGCAACACAATGACTACTATATCTACGGACAGCCAGGAACCAGGACAAACAACATCCGTACACACGAAAGAAGTCGATGAGACGGTTTGTAATATTTCACTATGTCGAAGCTACTAAGGGGTATTTTCTGGTTTGGTTTAGTCTTCAGTGAAATGGGCGTAATTTTGCCTTAAATTATATTGTGCCAATATTTATTCCGGGTAATGCTAATTGGTATATGAGCTTAACAGAACACGTACGTCGATGATCATTATATTAACATGTTATAGCACACGTTATGCGAATTTTAAAAGAATAAAATATTGTTTACCAGTTGTAGTGACTATGAACTACTTGTCTATCACAATCTTCATATACACAAAGAATTTAGAATTTACAACTGTCAATAAAACTGGTGAGCATGTTTATTAACCACTGTAGTCTATAAACATCGACTTCATCATAATCACAAAAACGTTAATTATCGCTTATCCAAGAAGTGTGATATCATTAATTTTAATTTTCAGTATAAGACTTATACGCTGCCAATTACTGTGTATGAAACTCTGAGACATTAGGAAATTTAACTTGCGTGTTACATATGGACATTGGTTGATATTTTATCTTAACGACAAAAAAACAATAGCGTCTACTCGATATTTTACTATACGATACATTCTGACATGGGTAAGAAAAGATAGTTCATTTTATACCCACCACCGCACAATACATACAGGATTTACCGTGAACCACAGTCCGTTCACCAATTCTTTTTTCTTCCAACACATTTGTCCAGAGAAGTACAATACCTTTCATTTAACCGTGCATTCATTTTGTCTTATTAGTATCTGTAAAAAATATTCATTTTATACTTTTTCGAACTTTGATAACATGTTTGGAACAACCTGGTATATGTTATGACATGCTACGTCAGCCAATCTTTAAAAAAGTAATTGTTTGATTCATTAGGAAAAATAATGTTTCCAAATTTGTCGTGTGACATCGATGACATTATCAGGTGCCGTAAGTACCTGGACGCTTTTGTCGTAATTTTGCTATGAAAAATTGTACTGAAGTATATATATTTAATATGAATATCTTACACATGGCAGTTAGCGACGTCATATGGTGTTTTATTATCCATGTACAGAAAAGGGTACTTCAAATACCAGGAGAACAAAACAAACAGCCAAAAAGCAATTGAGTGAAAACGAAAAAGGAGCTGTTCACAGACACTTAGATCGTTTTTTGATAATGGGTAAATTACCAGGGAAAAAAGAAATACTTGCATGTTTTGAAAGTGAGAATGACCTTCACAACAGAAGTTGGAAAAATGTCAAAGACTCTTGCAGAAATTTAATTGAAACAAAAAAGCGACGGGGACTTTTAACTTAAAAAAAATATTACACATATAATGCACGTTTAGGAGAATACGTTAAAGGATGAAGTTGTCACATGTTTTTTGTGTGTTTTCTTGTTCTATATACTCTTTTCGAAAACGATATATGTGTGCTTATTGTATTTGAATGTTTTATTAATACGGTTCAGTCAAAAACGATATTTGTTCATAATCATATCGCCGAACAAATTAGGATTGGTATATAGTTCGGCCAAAGAGTGTTTCTTTGTACTTTCTATTACGAGTTTCTACGAGTTACTCACTTTACAAGTTATCTTTTACCCTAAACTTGGTGAATATGAATGAATATAGCAAACATGATAAAAAATCAATCTAGAAGGCTAAACGTTCAGAGAAGGCACAAAAAAATTCAGTCGGATAAATTGAAACAAACATTTTGTTCAAGCATAACAAACAAACACTTTTAGATGTAATAAGATAAATGTAAATAACATAAAAAACTACTGCTAAACTACTGCTACAATATGAAGAATACAAATGAATATTTTGTCAATTTTACAAAATTTGTTTTGAATGACAGGTGTCTGACTTGCAGTTGAGTACTTAATAGTTATTTTAAAGTAAACATTTACCAAAATGTAAATTATTGCGTAAATATCGCACTAGAATTGATTAAATAGTTGTTAAATATTACAATAATTTCCTACACAGATTTTTGTTCATTTGTTTTGCGTGTAGATATTCACATTAGCTATCAATTCACATATTTGCTTTGTGTATATAATTGGTATGTTTATATGTTTTTCATATCAAAATTGCTTGATCTACAAAAATTCGCGAGGAGTTATGCATTTTTTCCCATGTTTTTAATTGAAGTTTATAATTCAACGACGATGAAAAATACTAAGATGCCAGATTGAGTTATGTTTTTGTCTCATTTATGGTTAAAGATCAATTAACATACCCATTTCCCAGACTAAGATATTGTTAAAACAATTTATCGCGTTTGCGACTGACCTCTTTTATGCATTCTAACACAAGCTATTTACTTGTTTTTTTGAATACTCTTCATATACACACACTTGAACAAGCTGTAGATTACCTAGAACAAAACATATTTGAAACATATATGTATATGTGATATGTAAATGCATGCACAAAGCTAATAATTAATCATGTTTATACACTTTGCGATATGATGCTATAATGTCGGTTGTTTTAAGTGATTAATCATTATGTTAACCTTGTTATATGCCATCTTGAATGTAATTAAGTGTTTTGACATGTATGCGAAATTGATCTTGTTCGAGTTGGTGCTGTATATTCAGAATTTAGTCACACTGTTATAATTTTCCTGTTGGTACATATTATTTTCAAGTTGGCACCAACAAGGGTCTAACAATTGATCCACATGTGCACTCCCAGTAAGTATATATACTATAATGTAAGTGATTTAAAATAATATTAAACTACGTGTTTGATAAGTGTTTGCTTTGGTTCATATTTAATTATTAGTGTTTTTATATAATGATAATGCTGTCAAAGTCAGCGGTGATTATACGTGTATAACAACATTAATTATAACTTTTATATTGTTTTCAACAAATAATATATGGATGACGCATCGGCATAACTTTTCAGTGCTTAAAATACACTCTTTCTATTATATTTTATGCAAAAATAAGGTACATAAGTTGGTTTACATAAAGGTAGTTTGAACAAAATACGTGAATTCAAATCTTAAAAAAGGTGTTTGGTTTGCAAGGGAAAACAAAGCGATTGCCAGTGACTATTTTCCTTAAAATATAATCTGTTATTTCGACAGGTAGAATTAAATGTAAGTTCATTATTAACGTTAACCCGTTTTTGGCATTCTCTACTCAAACAAGTGCATACATACTGTATTTTTTTAATACAGCACATGTGTAATGGTATCACAGTTGTAGAATTGGAATACATATATTATAAGAATAAATACTGATCATTGTTCAGATTGACCTACCGCCGTAGACTTAGTCACTGGCGCATCAAAATGCATTGTTATCAAGTCGTTTTGCTAGTTAACTAAACTATTTAGTTTCTCAGGCCTCGCCACATTCGTTGTGAAACGTTCATGATTGTTTAAAGTTACAGATTTTATTATTTTTGAAAATGCAATAAATGTATATAAGACAATTTAAGTAAAGTGGAAGTTGCCATGCGTGTGAATGAATTATCTGATGTTTACCTGTTTCAGGGGATTAAATGCATGAGTTATTTTATAATGTCAGAGTAAGGACAAAGTAAATTTACACTACTCAATCTACATGCATATGGGCAGTTCTACTTTAAGGATAAAAAACTTCATAGTACGTGAAAATCGTGAATGCTTTTTTCTGATGAAAAAAGGGAATTAAACAAATAAGCCGCCTCCCCCTTTTCTTCATTCGGTTTGACAAATAGCGTGGTCTGAAAAAAATAACATTATTTGTTTAGTTTTAAGAACGAATTGTATTCATTTGTTGATTAATTGCACCATGATTGTTATGGTATAATGCAGCACTTGCATGCTTGTAGTCGGCTTATAGCTAATGAAGTCATAAATGTATTGCTTGATTTGCGTTTTGTCTCTTATGCTTATTTTGATGTGAATAATATTTGAGTCAATCAAATAAGGCATTTTTGTATAACTTATATAAGGTCATATGATAAACATATTTAATTTAAATATTGTTTCATACATATTCTTTTCAATTTTTGTACTAACTTAAATATTATCCATGAACGTGCACGCCACGTTACACACAATTACTCCTGTTGGTAAACGCAAATTACCCGTTGGACATTATTGAAGTTCCACTGTGATAGCGCGCTTAAGTTTCTCTCTTGGTTAACACAATTCCCCTGTTGGCACACATAAAAGTTCCACGGTTGGTACGCACATAGTACCCAGTTGGAACACATTGAAGTGCCACAGTTGGAGCGCACTTAGTTCCCCTGTTGGTATACACCATTTCCCTGTTGGTACACATTGAAGTTCCACAGTTGGTACGCACTTAGTACCCCTGTTGGTATACACCGTTCCCCAGTTGGCACACATCGCAGTTCCTCATTTCGTACGCACATAATTCCCCGTTGTGCATGTAAAATTGTCTTTGATTTATTACCCTATTTATCATAATTTTTATGTCAAAATCGTATTTTAGGTTCGAAACTTGTCTGTTCTTTATCACTTTCAGCTTTCTAGAATATGTGGAAATGGTGGTCCCCGGTTGGTAGGTTTAGAACACATTTCCCCGGTTGGAAGGTTTTACAAGTATGTGTGTGTGTGTGTGTGTGTGTGTGTGTGTGTGTGTGTGTGTCTGTGTGTGTGTGTGTGTGTGTGTGTGTGTGTGTGTGTGTGTGTGTGTGTGTGTGTGTGTGTGTGTGTGTGTGTGTGTGTGTGTGTGTGTGTGTGTGTGTGTGTGTGTGTGTGTGTGTGTGTGTGTGTGTGTGTGTGTGTGTGTGAGTGCGTGCGTGCGCGCGCGTGCGTGCGTGCGTACATGCATGCATGCGTATGTATGTATGTACGTACGTACACGTACCTATTTACATATATACATATGTGACCGTACGCGCATCTTGGTACTTCTATTTTTTTTACTACAAATTCAATTAGTACGTACGTACGTACGTATGCATTTACATATATACATATGTGACCGTACGCGCATCTTGGTACTTCTATATTTTTTTACACAAATTCAATTAGTGACTGCTGAGTGCAGACATACAAAATTATGGGCAATAACTCATCGAATCAGAATGATTACATTGACATGAATAACAGTGTTTTGTACTTTTATTCAAATGTTTTGAGAGTTATAGAAATGGTTAAAGTTGAATAAAGAAGAGCTGTCTCCATAAAATGACATATGCCCCCGAAAAATGCTTTGATAAAAGTTATGAGCATTTTTCGAAACGTGAACGCTGATTTTGAAACCTAAACGCGGACCCTAAGTTCAAGGTCAAGGTAAAGGGATCAAACATTGTGTGCGTATGGTAAGGTTTTGTCCATATACACATGCTTACCAAATATGAGGTTATATCTGAAGTGACATAGAAGTTATGAGCATTTTTTGAAACCCTAACACAGATTTTGAAACCCAAAACTATGACGACATACCATGTTATTTCACAGTAAGTCGATATAAACTAATCCGGCATGACCATATAATTTGGGTACCATATGCGATTCCATAATTTTTAAACAACACCATTTGTCCACATAAATTATATCGCCACGTCAACATTTTGTTAGTTGCAAGTCATCAAGATATATGCCGTCATACAGTAAACAACACAGAAATAGTTAAATTTACAAAACGGCTAAAGGATAAAATATTGTCAGAGATTTAGGCTCTTATTCCAACATGAGGATTGTTTACGTCTTGACAACATATCTTATATCGACAAATCAACATAATTTTAGGCGTCATGCTCTTTTGAAAATGACTTGCCATCGTTGTTTTAGTCGACATGATGAGTTATTTTTGACGACATGACATCTTTTTCATATCATGCCGTCATAGAATGTTGACATCATCACAGTATCAGGGTGTACCATATACGTTTCCATACTATTTCAATAGGTTTAATATGGTACACCCTGATGCTGTGATGATGTCAACATTCTATGACGGCATGATATGAAAAAGGTGTCATGGCGTAAAAAATAACTCATCGTGTCGACTAAAACTATGATGGCAAGTGATTTTCACAGGAGCATGACGCCAAAAATTATGTTGATTTGTCGACTTATATCATGTCGACCAATTAATTTATCGGGAAAAGCCGGAAAAATTTATGTCGAGACTTTGACTTAAGGTCGTCATGGCGAGTAAAATTAAGAAGGAAAAACCTACAAAACTATGACGACAGACTATGTTATTTTACAGTTAGTCGATATAAACTAATCCGGCATGACCATATTATTGGTGTGTACCATATTCTATGACGGCGTAAATGTCATGGCGTAAATATAACTCATCGTGTCAACTAAAACTATGATGGCAAATCATTTTCACAAGAGCATGACGCCAAAAATTATGTTGATTTGTCGACTAAGGTTACGTCGACCAAATATTTTTTTCGGGAAAAGCCGGAAACATTTACGTCGAGACTTAAACTTAATGTCTTTATGGCGAGTAAAATTAAGTGAGAAAAAGCAATAAAACTATGTCAACATACCATGTTATTTCACAGTAAGTCGATATAAATTAATCCGGCATGACCATATTATTGGGGTGTACCATATACGCTCCGTAGTAATTTAGATGCGTAAGAATTACACCATGATGGCCACATCATAATGCAATAATTGTTTGTCAAGTTGTCTTGATTCCGCGTTTAAGCACTTGCATGTTAAGAAAAAATTCTTGGAATTTCCGGATTTTCTTTCAAAACTTTAAGCTACGCCAAGCGTTCCTTGGAAAATGTGATCCAATTATTTTCCTTCTTTGTGTATAGAATATAGCAAACAATCAACATACAAAAACTTTCAGGCGATAAATTATTTTTCGTATCTACTACTTTTACAACAGAACACCAACTATAAGCATACACTGATTAAAACTGGGAGTATCGCATTTGAATGGTCAATGCAAAGCAAGGGTGGTTAAATCAGTTCAAAGACCAGCCGAAGCTTCCACTTATTACAAAATTAATCACAAATATGCGTCTAAAATTATATCAATCAAATAAACGTATTCATACATCAAAATAAAGCATGAAGCGAAGGAACGTGACCATTGAGTATGGAAACGTATATGGTACACCCTGATACTGTGATGATCTCAACATTCTATGACGGCATGATATGAAAAAGGTGTCATGTCGCGAAAAATAACCCATCGTGTCGACTATAACTACAATGGCAAATCATTTTCAAAAGAGCATGACGCCTAAAATTATAATGATTTTTCGAGATAAGGCCACAATTAAAATATTGTTGGTTTGCCCTTTACCGACCCTAAATTTTACAGGTGGGTAGGTAGGTAGGAAAATTATTTTATTTTATTTGAGAAATTATATTTTTAATACACTAATAGTCTATGAATATTTAAAACACTTTTATTAAAGCACTGTTGCAGTGAACGAAGCCCTATGTAGCTTAACATTATCTTGTTTGCTGTTTCTTGCATATATTAATATCAAATGCATGCTTGTGTGTTATTTATTACATCAAATATTTGTTCATTATATGATTTTAATTGCTCAAATGCATTTGTAATTATTTAACAGCCAGACAGCTTTTATTTATAACTTAAACCTTTCCCTTAAATTGGGCTTAATTAGCATGCAACAAGCATTGAAGGAGTGTAGAAAGACAGCCCAAAGCCTTTAATGGAAAAATTCAGACGTGGCGAAAGACCATCACATTTTACAGGCCAGACTTGCCTACCAGGAGAAACAATTCACAGGCCTGTTGAAGTTTTTACAGCCCTCAATTTTAAGTGTTTGACCGGTTAGTGCATAGTCTCAGCATGGAAAAGTAAATTCATAAAAGTGCAAACTGAACATTATTATAAAGCATTATTTCTTCTTGAATGCTCTGAGCTTTTATGAGTACATACGTACAGCTCAAAGGGTCAATAGCTGGGATTTGTATTATTGCAACTAACATAAGCATGAAAACTTGATTTGGGGAAATAAATTCTGGATCTGGATAGGTACGTTGCAGGACCTTTCGGTGTAGGCACAACGGGGGAGAGGGTGGTTAGTCCCACTGTAGGACAGTGGGTGTTAGTTTCAGTTTGTGGATATACTAACGCTTTTAACATATATACTTGAGTGTTGTCGATGTATTTAGCTAAGAGACATTAATAAATTAAATAAGTTTACCTTTACATATCCATTTCACTAACATGCCATTACAGTAAACTGTTCAGTGTGGCAAACATAATAAAGCAGAATATGCACATGAATCTGATTAAACACAGATCCACTTGCATATAAATCAAATCATGTTTGTCTTTTATTTTGCATTTTCGACAAAAAAAATCCTGTAACTGTTAGATGTATTTTTCTTTGCGAGTAGACTGCATTCCAATTTTCAAACACTTCATCACTTGTTCTGTGACATTCAGTTCATACATTTGCAAAAAAAAGAGAGTTTTATTTGTATCTAAAACCTATGCTCAATCGTAGAATGACACGCTCTTTTCATTAATCGATACTAATTATATGATGTCCGTCGTAAATTCGATAGTTATTTGTTCTCGCTGAGCATCGTTATTTCTTTTAATTGTCGGCCATCTTGGATCACGTTAACAACATGTGTACAACGAACGTAAACTCGTATATGTCCGACTACTTTCGCGAACCAATGGTTAAGTATGATGTCGTTCGGCCATTTTCACGGAACACCGCCGATCGCGATGCTGGTTATAGACGCTTGCATTACTGTCTATTCTGGGGCGTATGAAATTCCAACCATCGGAGCGACCTAGATCGGTCAGGGGCAATAATAATAGACAGGGATATAAATACGCGCATGAATAAATATTGCTTTCGGCTCTTTTGTCATCGTCGAAAAAAACGAAAATAAAAAAAATAAGTTTTCAGAAATCGCAATAAAATTTTTTGGGTCGGGGGGTAAAAAGTGGGTCGGTCGGTAAAGGGCAAACAAACTCAATTTTAATTTAGGCCTAAGATAAGTTGTCAAGACTTAAACAACTCGCATGTTGACATAAGAGCCTAAATCTCTACCGATATTTTAACCTTTAGCCGTATTGTAAATTTATCTATTTCTGTGTTGTTTACTGTATGACTGGCATATATCTTGATGACTTGCGAGTAACATAATGTTGACATGGCGATATAACTGAAGGAGTCGATATAATTTATGTGGACAAAGGTCGTTGTTTAAAAATTATGGAAGCGTATATGGTGCCCAAATAATATGGTCATGCCGGATTAGTTTATATCGGCTTACTGTGAAATAACATTTTAGTTCAGTTTTTATTGTGCTATATTGTTATGTTTATTTTTGCTCATTTTTAGTTCAGTTTTTATCGCAAATTTTCTATTGAGCTTACTTAAGTACTTTCAGTACGATTCATCCATACACTAGTGCTGTATGGCTTTTACATAGATAGTGACACTTTTGTTCAGTTCTTTCAGATAAACCAAATTGAGGGACACTTTTTTAAGTTAAAACATGATATGTCTGTTGTTAATCTTGATTTTGTTATCCCCCGCCATAGGCGGAGGGATATTGTTTTGGCGTTGTCCATCCGTCCGTCTTTCCGGCACTTTTGTGTCCGGAGCCATACCTTTGAAGTGCTGTGGCGGATTTTATTGAAACGTGGTATGGGTATATATATGGATAAGAGGATGATGCACGCCAAACGGCATTGTACACCATCTGTTAATAATGGAATTATGGTCCTTTATATCTTGAAAACAATGCTTTTTAATATAAGCTTAGAGCTTTATCTCCATTAACACATGAGTCAGAGGCATGAAACTTGCCATAGTTAATCTTAATCATCTGGTTGTGTTCACATTCAATACCCATAATCCTAGGGTCTAAGGTCAAGGTGACACATTGAGGTCAAAGGTCACAAATTTGATTCATTATTAGGTCATTCATTAACTATGCATCAAAGGATTTTGTAATAACTGCATGTTATTGTCTGCAAACCCATCAAATGAGTTTTAAAAAATAATTGAGAAAAGGCACAACCCTTCACTTATTGAAGTCAGCCTTTGTCATATAAATGTTCTTAATTATTTGCACACGAGTTTAACTCGTCTTTCTTTTCATATCATTCCCTCAGGTGAGCGACCTAGGGCCTCTTTGCCCTCTTGTTTGTGTTACGTGTTTTGTTGTTTAAGGAGATATCACTTTCTTAAATAGTCAGAAGTGGTTGAAGTAATGTCAAATAATAATTCCTCATATTAGCATTCTATATTAAATTTGGAACAATATGCAGAACTAAAATAACATATACTTAAATGATACATGAACCAGTTGTAATGAAATCTTTCAAAAAGAGTAAATAATCACATGTTTTCACCTTATAAACCACTTTTATCTTGGGCGTTGTAAGTCCTTATTTTCTTTTTTTTTGTACATAAATCCATTGACACCAGCTGGAACCTACACTACTGTAGAAGATAATGTTGAAGTATGATTAAAAATAACATACTAGAAACACTGAAAAAAAATCTTTTTTTTGTAAGAAAAATGTAAACAAATTGAGTCTAAAAATAGTTGGAAAAAGTATGGTTGACCAGAATGACAAATATAAATTTGATTGCAACTTTTGGAAACAGTGTAAAATATCACTTTAACAATTATCATTATCTTTATAGTACTAATATACGCTATAAAATTAAAGGGATTTAATTAACATGTTTTCAATATGCATGTATCTTTCATATAATGTTTTTAAAATTATCATTTCTGGCCCACCATACTTTTTCAAGTGTACTATTTTTTGACTCTAGTTGTTTACATTTTTTTCATGCTCAAAAGTATCCTTTCTCTAACATTATCTTCTACAGTAGTGTAGGTTCCAGCAGGTGTCAATTGATTTATGAACAAAACAAGAAAAAAATGACTTCCAAAGCCCAAGAAGAAAGTGGTTCATAAGGTGAAAACATGTTATTATTGACTCTTTTTGAAAGATTTCATTAGAACTGGTTCATGCATCACTGAAGTATATGTTATTTTAATTGTTCACATTGTTCCAAACTTCATAATAGAATGTTAATACAAGCAATTACATTATCCCATCCACTTCTGACCATTTCAGAAAGTGATATGTCCTTAACTTTGTTTTCATTTGTTTTACTTTTTCTGAATAAATACCGAAGAACAGTTTAAAACTCAGCTGTTATGTTGTTTTATGAATAATCTTTTTAAATTTTATATTTAGAATAAGAGACTTATTATTTAAATTATCAGCTTCTATGCGAAGATTTGAAGCTCAACTTTTGTTAAATCTGAATAAAGTTTTTATTGAATTGGATTGTAATGCTCACCATTATAGTATCTGATTGATACTTCACTGCAACTATTGCAGTGTTATCTTGAACGCGCTTTTCGGTCTTTTAAATGTAAGATGTTTAGTTGTCTCCAGTTGAAAATGTATATGTTTTTTGGTGAGGAACTAATTTGCATAAAGCCGAATTTAATACCAAAACTAACCTACTTACATCGATGAAGCGAAAGAAAGAGCGTTTAAATTCTTATACATGTAATAACAATATCAGTCTGCATGTGCATACGTTTTCAATGGTTTGGCTAAAAGACAATATAATTTGGGATTTATTCGTGCATGAATTTAGTAAGCGCCTCCTTTTCCAATACGCAGTTTCGACTGTGTACATGTCGCACATGGCATAATTAATCCAAGTAGTCCCACGCTTGATTTCCTCGTGCGCTTCGTAGAGGCAACTCGCTTCATTGAATATTAAAGCCCAGTCAAATGATATACTACAGCCAATCAGGATTATGTACACTAGTGAAACATAGGGCACTTGTAATTATGTAATCAACTGCAAGAAAAATAAAATGCCATTAAAGCGGGTATATACGAGTTTGTCAAATATTTATGAATTTATATAAAATGTGTCAAAAACGTATTATATATATATATTTCAATATAAATTAAAATAAAAGTTAGGAAGAACATGTGTCGAAAAATGCGAAATAAGCCAGATATTTAATTCTGAAATTGAAAACGGCTGTACAGCCGAATTCACCAGAATGTATATCATACATGTACGATGTGAATCTAAACTTAGTTTAACGGTTTATTTGAATTCCTGCAACGATATCTATTCATTCATACGACACACGAACACTAACTCCAATCCAAATACAAAGACGAATGCTTCGGTTATTGTAGGAAAATATGTACGTCACAATCGGCACGGGCCGTTTATTTGTCTTTGCTGCATTTTATGAAATTCGGCTTTAATGTATAATTTTTCTTGCCTATTTTGTGTTTTGTAACATATTCTATCAATATATTACAATTAAACACATATAAATAATCGTATATACCCGGTTAAAAAGTCAAGCGTTACTTTTATATTCGCCGTTCATTTTTGTCGTTTTACAATGATGACTGCACGTATAATTGGCGATTAAATGCATAATTCGCTTTCAATAACACATTAATAATCCGGTTGAGTATATATATACATGCAGTGGTTCAGTGTACGAAAAATTATTAAATTTGCATTTTACCCGCTAAACTTCCAGATAAATATTTTTGTAGCCCAACATTTTCAAGGACCTATAATTACGTACCTTCTTATTTTTAAGAAAAATACTTCTACGAAATATTGTATTCAAATATTATATAGGGTCATATAATAAGTATTGTAATAAGAAGCAGAAATACAAATCAAGGGACGTAATTCAAAAATATTATATAATGTAAGTACGCAGTTATCTCTCTTGCCTTATCGTTTAAAGGGTGATATCCGCGTGTATCTGTTTTTTATGAGCACAAACATTGATGTCAATAACAAGGTATTAATTCTCATTGTAAATACATCCATGCCTCTGTCGTCTTAGACTTTAAAAAAACAACATGTACGATAAACAAATACAAGTCTTTTTACAGACAAAAATTATCTCAATCAAAATATGGTTTGTGTTTGGTCCCTTGTTCAATAAAAATCATGAATAATGTGTGTAGTAGTATTAGCAGCAGTAATAATTGCAATATATTATGCATAAGAAAATCAAGTACACAAAGTTGAAGCGATAACAGTTATATCAAAACCAAGTTATGTAAATTGTACTTAAATCAGAAGTAGTTATAACATTATTAAATGCCGAGCATTAAAAGCAAGCAGTAGGAGATCCATGGTATGAAGAGTGAAGAATCTTTGCTGAGAAGCGGCGCATTTTATGACCAGGTTCAAGTTCTTAAGCATGTAACGAAATTACACATTGTTCGTGGAAAACATACAGTAACAAACAAAGTTCATTTCTATTTTCATCGTGATTTATTTCTGTTGAATATTGTCTAAAACAACGCTGGCTATAAATGTACGTGTAATTCAATTTTACAGCACGGCGAACAATATGGCCGCCACGACAAGAAAACGTGACTGCTCTACTTTATTTTCTTTTTAGAACCATGAAAAATCAAACTGACCTAACAGGCTGTATACATTTTTTGATTTGCCATTATTAATATGTCGGTTGACCGACTCTCTTATGTTCCGAATTAATGAGCGGTCGGCAGGTGCTTTACAGAAATTATCTTATATAAACATGTCAACGAATATTTTTGATGGCTTTTCAAGATAAGTATATTCGGACTGTGTTTCATTACTAATCTTGTTTGACATCTTAAAGTATATACCTATAGGCAGTCACGTTTTAATTTGCACTATGTTCCGATTTTAATGAAGCGTTCGGCAGGTGTTTGACAGAAATTATCTGTGTTTCATAACTAATCTTGTTTGACATCTTAAAGTATATACCTATAGGCAGTCACGTTGTAATTTGCACCGTGATAACCGTGGTACGTTTTAATGTAAACTTAATGACTTTCTCTTATCACTTGGTAAATATTTAAATTAAGATTCTATAATGTTATTTAAACCATTATTTTCTCTATAATAAAACATATATTACATTATATTCTTTATAATTAAACATCTATAAATAATCTCCACAATTCCAGAATCCTATTTATGAAATTATGGTTGTTGTGATAAAAGATTTATTAAAAACTTTCTACGATTATTAATGTATAAATACCAAGTATGTTACAAGCAAGAAGACACTAAAATCAGTTCCAATGTATCATTCCTTTACTAAGGACAGTTACAAGAGTTACAGAATGTGTATAAACTTAGATGAGCTATGACAGATTTCCACGACGAGAGTCAGCTTCTAAAGTAAGAATATTTGAGCCTTGTTTTGAGAAAATTGGGCAAAATGCATGTGCGACGACACTTTTCGCTTTTATGGTATTTTTAGTTTCAAGGAAGTCCCTCCTTACCGAAAATCAAGTTTAGGCGGAAAGTGTTGTCACTGATTAGCCTGTGCGGACTGCACAGGCTTATCTGTGATGACACTTTACGCAAATGCATTAAGCCCAGTTTCTCAGAACAAGGCTTATATTAAGATGAGAATTTGTACAATCCCCTAAAAGTGCCAGGTTCTTAAACGTTAATATAACCTCTGCGATTTTATTGATTTGTAAAGTTAATTTAAAGTGTGTTTCTAATAATTACATATTTCTGTTTCACGTACATTGCTAATTTTCGTTGAGTGTTTTCATGCGATAATACTATTCTGCAGAAGTCTGCAATAAACAAAGGCATTTGATCTTTTGATTGTTTTTGTTTTGTTTTTCATTTGTAAGATTTTTTACCGTTTTCAACAGTATTTCATTCCTATTTAGGATAACATTTACACAACTGACACGTGTCTTGGTCCAAAATGTTCACCTGTAATGTGTGCACATACGTATTTCAGTGGCTATCCTAATTGTATCAGATTAACCCATTTATGCCTAGTGGTCTCTCCCATCCTACTTATTTGGATCGATTTATTTCCAAAATTAGGGATGTCTGGTATATTGATTTCTATATTTAGAATATTTCTTACAGAAATTCCTTTTAGCAAACAGCGCAGACCCCGATGAGACGCCGCGTCATGCGGCGTCTCATCTTGGTCTACGCTGTTTGCAAAGGCCTTTTTTCTAGACGCTAGGCATAAATGGGTTAAGGTAAGATTAAATTTAAAATTGGCCGTCTAAGAGATCGCCTGATAAATGATTACATATTTTATAATGTCGGGCGGAGAGCGAACCCGAACCTGCTTAGAACTGCACGAAAGTAAAGACCTTTTTGCCACAGACTTTCACAGTATCACGGCCGTCTTTAAATTTGTATCCCTGACAATAACACGTTACTATATTATATAGTGACCAGTTTGAAGGGGTTGTTATCGGTTTGCAAAGTTTGATAATTTAAGCGTATCAAATAATCTTTTATTCGCGCCTGATTTTTGTTATGTATCACTTCTGGTAAATCTAGTAACAACTTTAATTTTCAGAACATGTTTCTTGTTTATTATTGAACAAATCATAACTTTTTTGAATGACAAGAATTTAAACATTTTTTAAGACTGAAACGGTGTGCTTCCTATAGTCATATAGATAATTTATAACTTGCGATTCTCTCACGTCAATTACATATTCGAATAGGATGCTTGGGGTTTGTGAATAAATGTATCAAAAAATAATAAATGCACATCTGCATGGACATTAAAACGAGAACCATTTATAAAATTACGGTACACGTGGTTTACTCGACCATATGCTTAGTTAAGGGCTCTTTTCTTTTAGTAAGCTATTTTGTATACGACATGGAATATTTATAAGATTCTTGAAAGACAGTTTCAAATGACCTACACAGATTAAACTAATTACCGGCTAAGTATATTAACAGTTTCTTATTTTACAAAACATTTTCCCCTAAGCCAATGTCAAATTCAACTTTACTCGCCACGGTTGAACTGGATGGTGTTTCCTTTATCATAAATCACGTTCTATCTTTAAAGTTTACTTTGATTGTGTACGACCATGAATACAATTGCTATCTCAATCTTACATTAATTGTTCAGGTTCAATCGGAAATCTGGTTCATTTCGGTAAAAGATGCCACTGTGATACAAAATCGGCCATCGGTCACCCACAAAAGCAGCTTATCAAGAAATACCATCGCATTGGTTTGATCTTAATGGTCACGTAAATGGTCATTTAAATACACTTATTGCATCTGGTTCATTTCGGATAAAGACGCTACTGCGTTTCAAAATCGGTCAACTGAATAATAACCCACTAGGGATATACAAAAGTAGCTTAACAAGAAATACCATCGTATCGGTTTGATCCAAATTCGCAAATGGTCATTTAAATACACTAATTGCATATAATAGCGTGTCTCTATTTAACAACATATCACAAATACCCGCTGTAATATGTTTACACTACCCTTTGATATTTCGCGTATATTTATTAGGTAGATCCGATTCTAAAATAGTAGAAAAAACTAAATGTTTGATGAAAAAATAACTAAATAGATAAACGCCTACGACATTCTTGATATGCCTTTAACGTGGGTTTTTGATGTTAAAGATATGCAAACACAAGTAATGAAGATTACAATTAAGCTTGTACGGATGTTGTTAATATATACATCAAGTCCGAAAATGCTTTTTTAAGACTTTTAGATAAGGAACCGAAATAATGAATGCAGACAATTGTATAAATAAATACATACATATTATATATATTATATGCAATTAGTGTATTTAAATGACCATTTGCGAATTTGGATCAAACCGATACGATGGTATTTCTTGTTAAGCTACTTTTGTATATCCCTAGTGGGTTATTATTCAGTTGACCGATTTTGAAACGCAGTAGCGTCTTTATCCGAAATGAACCAGATGCAATAAGTGTATTTAAATGACCATTTACGTGACCATTAAGATCAAACCAATGCGATGGTATTTCTTGATAAGCTGCTTTTGTGGGTGACCGATGGCCGATTTTGTATCACAGTGGCATCTTTTACCGAAATGAACCAGATTTCCGATTGAACCTGAACAATTAATGTAAGATTGAGATAGCAATTGTATTCATGGTCGTACACAATCAAAGTAAACTTTAAAGATAGAACGTGATTTATGATAAAGGAAACACCATCCAGTTCAACCGTGGCGAGTAAAGTTGAATTTGACATTGGCTTAGGGGAAAATGTTTTGTAAAATAAGAAACTGTTAATATACTTAGCCGGTAATTAGTTTAATCTGTGTAGGTCATTTGAAACTGTCTTTCAAGAATCTTATAAATATTCCATGTCGTATACAAAATAGCTTACTAAAAGAAAAGAGCCCTTAACTAAGCATATGGTCGAGTAAACCACGTGTACCGTAATTTTATAAATGGTTCTCGTTTTAATGTCCATGCAGATGTGCATTTATTATTTTTTGATACATTTATTCACAAACCCCAAGCATCCTATTCGAATATGTAATTGACGTGAGAGAATCGCAAGTTATAAATTATCTATATGACTATAGGAAGCACACCGTTTCAGTCTTAAAAAATGTTTAAATTCTTGTCATTCAAAAAAGTTATGATTTGTTCAATAATAAACAAGAAACATGTTCTGAAAATTAAAGTTGTTACTAGATTTACCAGAAGTGATACATAACAAAAATCAGGCGCGAATAAAAGATTATTTGATACGCTTAAATTATCAAACTTTGCAAACCGATAACAACCCCTTCAAACTGGTCACTATATAATATAGTAACGTGTTATTGTCAGGGATACAAATTTAAAGACGGCCGTGATACTGTGAAAGTCTGTGGCAAAAAGGTCTTTACTTTCGTGCAGTTCTAAGCAGGTTCGGGTTCGCTCTCCGCCCGACATTATAAAATATGTAATCATTTATCAGGCGATCTCTTAGACGGCCAATTTTAAATTTAATCTTACCTTAACCCATTTATGCCTAGCGTCTAGAAAAAAGGCCTTTGCAAACAGCGTAGACCAAGATGAGACGCCGCATGACGCGGCGTCTCATCGGGGTCTGCGCTGTTTGCTAAAAGGAATTTCTGTAAGAAATATTCTAAATATAGAAATCAATATACCAGACATCCCTAATTTTGGAAATAAATCGATCCAAATAAGTAGGATGGGAGAGACCACTAGGCATAAATGGGTTAATCTGATACAATTAGGATAGCCACTGAAATACGTATGTGCACACATTACAGGTGAACATTTTGGACCAAGACACGTGTCAGTTGTGTAAATGTTATCCTAAATAGGAATGAAATACTGTTGAAAACGGTAAAAAATCTTACAAATGAAAAACAAAACAAAAACAATCAAAAGATCAAATGCCTTTGTTTATTGCAGACTTCTGCAGAATAGTATTATCGCATGAAAACACTCAACGAAAATTAGCAATGTACGTGAAACAGAAATATGTAATTATTAGAAACACACTTTAAATTAACTTTACAAATCAATAAAATCGCAGAGGTTATATTAACGTTTAAGAACCTGGCACTTTTAGGGGATTGTACAAATTCTCATCTTAATATAAGCCTTGTTCTGAGAAACTGGGCTTAATGCATTTGCGTAAAGTGTCATCACAGATAAGCCTGTGCAGTCCGCACAGGCTAATCAGTGACAACACTTTCCGCCTAAACTTGATTTTCGGTAAGGAGGGACTTCCTTGAAACTAAAAATACCATAAAAGCGAAAAGTGTCGTCGCACATGCATTTTGCCCAATTTTCTCAAAACAAGGCTCAAATATTCTTACTTTAGAAGCTGACTCTCGTCGTGGAAATCTGTCATAGCTCATCTAAGTTTATACACATTCTGTAACTCTTGTAACTGTCCTTAGTAAAGGAATGATACATTGGAACTGATTTTAGTGTCTTCTTGCTTGTAACATACTTGGTATTTATACATTAATAATCGTAGAAAGTTTTTAATAAATCTTTTATCACAACAACCATAATTTCATAAATAGGATTCTGGAATTGTGGAGATTATTTATAGATGTTTAATTATAAAGAATATAATGTAATATATGTTTAATTATAGAGAAAATAATGGTTTAAATAACATTATAGAATCTTAATTTAAATATTTACCAAGTGATAAGAGAAAGTCATTAAGTTTACATTAAAACGTACCACGGTTATCACGGTGCAAATTACAACGTGACTGCCTATAGGTATATACTTTAAGATGTCAAACAAGATTAGTTATGAAACACAGATAATTTCTGTCAAACACCTGCCGAACGCTTCATTAAAATCGGAACATAGTGCAAATTAAAACGTGACTGCCTATAGGTATATACTTTAAGATGTCAAACAAGATTAGTAATGAAACACAGTCCGAATATACTTATCTTGAAAAGCCATCAAAAATATTCGTTGACATGTTTATATAAGATAATTTCTGTAAAGTACCTGCCGACCGCTCATTAATTCGGAACATAAGAGAGTCGGTCAACCGACATATTAATAATGGCAAATCAAAAAATGTATACAGCCTGTTAGGTCAGTTTGATTTTTCATGGTTCTAAAAAGAAAATAAAGTAGAGCAGTCACGTTTTCTTGTCGTGGCGGCCATATTGTTCGCCGTGCTGTAAAATTGAATTACACGTACATTTATAGCCAGCGTTGTTTTAGACAATATTCAACAGAAATAAATCACGATGAAAATAGAAATGAACTTTGTTTGTTACTGTATGTTTTCCACGAACAATGTGTTATTTCGTTACATGCTTAAGAACTTGAACCTGGTCATAAAATGCGCCGCTTCTCAGCAAAGATTCTTCACTCTTCATACCATGGATCTCCTACTGCTTGCTTTTAATGCTCGGCATTTAATAATGTTATAACTACTTCTGATTTAAGTACAATTTACATAACTTGGTTTTGATATAACTGTTATCGCTTCAACTTTGTGTACTTGATTTTCTTATGCATAATATATTGCAATTATTACTGCTGCTAATACTACTACACACATTATTCATGATTTTTATTGAACAAGGGACCAAACACAAACCATATTTTGATTGAGATAATTTTTGTCTGTAAAAAGACTTGTATTTGTTTATCGTACATGTTGTTTTTTTAAAGTCTAAGACGACAGAGGCATGGATGTATTTACAATGAGAATTAATACCTTGTTATTGACATCAATGTTTGTGCTCATAAAAAACAGATACACGCGGATATCACCCTTTAAACGATAAGGCAAGAGAGATAACTGCGTACTTACATTATATAATATTTTTGAATTACGTCCCTTGATTTGTATTTCTGCTTCTTATTACAATACTTATTATATGACCCTATATAATATTTGAATACAATATTTCGTAGAAGTATTTTTCTTAAAAATAAGAAGGTACGTAATTATAGGTCCTTGAAAATGTTGGGCTACAAAAATATTTATCTGGAAGTTTAGCGGGTAAAATGCAAATTTAATAATTTTTCGTACACTGAACCACTGCATGTATATATATACTCAACCGGATTATTAATGTGTTATTGAAAGCGAATTATGCATTTAATCGCCAATTATACGTGCAGTCATCATTGTAAAACGACAAAAATGAACGGCGAATATAAAAGTAACGCTTGACTTTTTAACCGGGTATATACGATTATTTATATGTGTTTAATTGTAATATATTGATAGAATATGTTACAAAACACAAAATAGGCAAGAAAAATTATACATTAAAGCCGAATTTCATAAAATGCAGCAAAGACAAATAAACGGCCCGTGCCGATTGTGACGTACATATTTTCCTACAATAACCGAAGCATTCGTCTTTGTATTTGGATTGGAGTTAGTGTTCGTGTGTCGTATGAATGAATAGATATCGTTGCAGGAATTCAAATAAACCGTTAAACTAAGTTTAGATTCACATCGTACATGTATGATATACATTCTGGTGAATTCGGCTGTACAGCCGTTTTCAATTTCAGAATTAAATATCTGGCTTATTTCGCATTTTTCGACACATGTTCTTCCTAACTTTTATTTTAATTTATATTGAAATATATATATATAATACGTTTTTGACACATTTTATATAAATTCATAAATATTTGACAAACTCGTATATACCCGCTTTAATGGCATTTTATTTTTCTTGCAGTTGATTACATAATTACAAGTGCCCTATGTTTCACTAGTGTACATAATCCTGATTGGCTGTAGTATATCATTTGACTGGGCTTTAATATTCAATGAAGCGAGTTGCCTCTACGAAGCGCACGAGGAAATCAAGCGTGGGACTACTTGGATTAATTATGCCATGTGCGACATGTACACAGTCGAAACTGCGTATTGGAAAAGGAGGCGCTTACTAAATTCATGCACGAATAAATCCCAAATTATATTGTCTTTTAGCCAAACCATTGAAAACGTATGCACATGCAGACTGATATTGTTATTACATGTATAAGAATTTAAACGCTCTTTTTTTCGCTTCATCGATGTAAGTAGGTTAGTTTTGGTATTAAATTCGGCTTTATGCAAATTAGTTCCTCACCAAAAAACATATACATTTTCAACTGGAGACAACTAAACATCTTACATTTAAAAGACCGAAAAGCGCGTTCAAGATAACACTGCAATAGTTGCAGTGAAGTATCAATCAGATACTATAATGGTGAGCATTACAATCCAATTCAATAAAAACTTTATTCAGATTTAACAAAAGTTGAGCTTCAAATCTTCGCATAGAAGCTGATAATTTAAATAATAAGTCTCTTATTCTAAATATAAAATTTAAAAAGATTATTCATAAAACAACATAACAGCTGAGTTTTAAACTGTTCTTCGGTATTTATTCAGAAAAAGTAAAACAAATGAAAACAAAGTTAAGGACATATCACTTTCTGAAATGGTCAGAAGTGGATGGGATAATGTAATTGCTTGTATTAACATTCTATTATGAAGTTTGGAACAATGTGAACAATTAAAATAATATATACTTCAGTGATGCATGAACCAGTTCTAATGAAATCTTTCAAAAAGAGTCAATAATAACATGTTTTCACCTTATGAACCACTTTCTTCTTGGGCTTTGGAAGTCATTTTTTTCTTGTTTTGTTCATAAATCAATTGACACCTGCTGGAACCTACACTACTGTAGAAGATAATGTTAGAGAAAGGATACTTTTGAGCATGAAAAAAATGTAAACAACTAGAGTCAAAAAATAGTACACTTGAAAAAGTATGGTGGGCCAGAAATGATAATTTTAAAAACATTATATGAAAGATACATGCATATTGAAAACATGTTAATTAAATCCCTTTAATTTTATAGCGTATATTAGTACTATAAAGATAATGATAATTGTTAAAGTGATATTTTACACTGTTTCCAAAAGTTGCAATCAAATTTATATTTGTCATTCTGGTCAACCATACTTTTTCCAACTATTTTTAGACTCAATTTGTTTACATTTTTCTTACAAAAAAAAAGATTTTTTTTCAGTGTTTCTAGTATGTTATTTTTAATCATACTTCAACATTATCTTCTACAGTAGTGTAGGTTCCAGCTGGTGTCAATGGATTTATGTACAAAAAAAAAGAAAATAAGGACTTACAACGCCCAAGATAAAAGTGGTTTATAAGGTGAAAACATGTGATTATTTACTCTTTTTGAAAGATTTCATTACAACTGGTTCATGTATCATTTAAGTATATGTTATTTTAGTTCTGCATATTGTTCCAAATTTAATATAGAATGCTAATATGAGGAATTATTATTTGACATTACTTCAACCACTTCTGACTATTTAAGAAAGTGATATCTCCTTAAACAACAAAACACGTAACACAAACAAGAGGGCAAAGAGGCCCTAGGTCGCTCACCTGAGGGAATGATATGAAAAGAAAGACGAGTTAAACTCGTCTGCAAATAATTAAGAACATTTATATGACAAAGGCTGACTTCAATAAGTGAAGGGTTGTGCCTTTTCTCAATTATTTTTTAAAACTCATTTGATGGGTTTGCAGACAATAACATGCAGTTATTACAAAATCCTTTGATGCATAGTTAATGAATGACCTAATAATGAATCAAATTTGTGACCTTTGACCTCAATGTGTCACCTTGACCTTAGACCCTAGGATTATGGGTATTGAATGTGAACACAACCAGATGATTAAGATTAACTATGGCAAGTTTCATGCCTCTGACTCATGTGTTAATGGAGATAAAGCTCTAAGCTTATATTAAAAAGCATTGTTTTCAAGATATAAAGGACCATAATTCCATTATTAACAGATGGTGTACAATGCCGTTTGGCGTGCATCATCCTCTTATCCATATATATACCCATACCACGTTTCAATAAAATCCGCCACAGCACTTCAAAGGTATGGCTCCGGACACAAAAGTGCCGGAAAGACGGACGGATGGACAACGCCAAAACAATATCCCTCCGCCTATGGCGGGGGATAACAAAATCAAGATTAACAACAGACATATCATGTTTTAACTTAAAAAAGTGTCCCTCAATTTGGTTTATCTGAAAGAACTGAACAAAAGTGTCACTATCTATGTAAAAGCCATACAGCACTAGTGTATGGATGAATCGTACTGAAAGTACTTAAGTAAGCTCAATAGAAAATTTGCGATAAAAACTGAACTAAAAATGAGCAAAAATAAACATAACAATATAGCACAATAAAAACTGAACTAAAATGTTATTTCACAGTAAGCCGATATAAACTAATCCGGCATGACCATATTATTTGGGCACCATATACGCTTCCATAATTTTTTAACAACGACCTTTGTCCACATAAATTATATCGACTCCTTCAGTTATATCGCCATGTCAACATTATGTTACTCGCAAGTCATCAAGATATATGCCAGTCATACAGTAAACAACACAGAAATAGATAAATTTACAATACGGCTAAAGGTTAAAATATCGGTAGAGATTTAGGCTCTTATGTCAACATGCGAGTTGTTTAAGTCTTGACAACTTATCTTATCTCGAAAAATCATTATAATTTTAGGCGTCATGCTCTTTTGAAAATGATTTGCCATTGTAGTTATAGTCGACACGATGGGTTATTTTTCGCGACATGACACCTTTTTCATATCATGCCGTCATAGAATGTTGAGATCATCACAGTATCAGGGTGTACCATATACGTTTCCATACTCAATGGTCACGTTCCTTCGCTTCATGCTTTATTTTGATGTATGAATACGTTTATTTGATTGATATAATTTTAGACGCATATTTGTGATTAATTTTGTAATAAGTGGAAGCTTCGGCTGGTCTTTGAACTGATTTAACCACCCTTGCTTTGCATTGACCATTCAAATGCGATACTCCCAGTTTTAATCAGTGTATGCTTATAGTTGGTGTTCTGTTGTAAAAGTAGTAGATACGAAAAATAATTTATCGCCTGAAAGTTTTTGTATGTTGATTGTTTGCTATATTCTATACACAAAGAAGGAAAATAATTGGATCACATTTTCCAAGGAACGCTTGGCGTAGCTTAAAGTTTTGAAAGAAAATCCGGAAATTCCAAGAATTTTTTCTTAACATGCAAGTGCTTAAACGCGGAATCAAGACAACTTGACAAACAATTATTGCATTAGGATGTGGCCATCATGGTGTAATTCTTACGCATCTAAATTACTACGGAGCGTATATGGTACACCCCAATAATATGGTCATGCCGGATTAATTTATATCGACTTACTGTGAAATAACATGGTATGTTGACATAGTTTTATTGCTTTTTCTCACTTAATTTTACTCGCCATAAAGACATTAAGTTTAAGTCTCGACGTAAATGTTTCCGGCTTTTCCCGAAAAAAATATTTGGTCGACGTAACCTTAGTCGACAAATCAACATAATTTTTGGCGTCATGCTCTTGTGAAAATGATTTGCCATCATAGTTTTAGTTGACACGATGAGTTATATTTACGCCATGACATTTACGCCGTCATAGAATATGGTACACACCAATAATATGGTCATGCCGGATTAGTTTATATCGACTAACTGTAAAATAACATAGTATGTCGTCATAGTTTTGTAGGTTTTTCCTTCTTAATTTTACTCGCCATGACGACCTTAAGTCAAAGTCTCGACATAAATTTTTCCGGCTTTTCCCGATAAATTACTTGGTCGACATGATATAAGTCGACAAATCAACATAATTTTTGGCGTCATGCTCCTGTGAAAATCACTTGCCATCATAGTTTTAGTCGACACGATGAGTTATTTTTTACGCCATGACACCTTTTTCATATCATGCCGTCATAGAATGTTGACATCATCACAGCATCAGGGTGTACCATATTAAACCTATTGAAATAGTATGGAAACGTATATGGTACACCCTGATACTGTGATGATGTCAACATTCTATGACGGCATGATATGAAAAAGATGTCATGTCGTCAAAAATAACTCATCATGTCGACTAAAACAACGATGGCAAGTCATTTTCAAAAGAGCATGACGCCTAAAATTATGTTGATTTGTCGATATAAGATATGTTGTCAAGACGTAAACAATCCTCATGTTGGAATAAGAGCCTAAATCTCTGACAATATTTTATCCTTTAGCCGTTTTGTAAATTTAACTATTTCTGTGTTGTTTACTGTATGACGGCATATATCTTGATGACTTGCAACTAACAAAATGTTGACGTGGCGATATAATTTATGTGGACAAATGGTGTTGTTTAAAAATTATGGAATCGCATATGGTACCCAAATTATATGGTCATGCCGGATTAGTTTATATCGACTTACTGTGAAATAACATGGTATGTCGTCATAGTTTTGGGTTTCAAAATCTGTGTTAGGGTTTCAAAAAATGCTCATAACTTCTATGTCACTTCAGATATAACCTCATATTTGGTAAGCATGTGTATATGGACAAAACCTTACCATACGCACACAATGTTTGATCCCTTTACCTTGACCTTGAACTTAGGGTCCGCGTTTAGGTTTCAAAATCAGCGTTCACGTTTCGAAAAATGCTCATAACTTTTATCAAAGCATTTTTCGGGGGCATATGTCATTTTATGGAGACAGCTCTTCTTTATTCAACTTTAACCATTTCTATAACTCTCAAAACATTTGAATAAAAGTACAAAACACTGTTATTCATGTCAATGTAATCATTCTGATTCGATGAGTTATTGCCCATAATTTTGTATGTCTGCACTCAGCAGTCACTAATTGAATTTGTGTAAAAAAATATAGAAGTACCAAGATGCGCGTACGGTCACATATGTATATATGTAAATGCATACGTACGTACGTACGTACTAATTGAATTTGTAGTAAAAAAAATAGAAGTACCAAGATGCGCGTACGGTCACATATGTATATATGTAAATAGGTACGTGTACGTACGTACATACATACATACGCATGCATGCATGTACGCACGCACGCACGCGCGCGCACGCACGCACTCACACACACACACACACACACACACACACACACACACACACACACACACACACACACACACACACACACACACACACACACACACACACCCACACACACACACACACACACACACACACACACACACACACATACACACACACACACACACACACACACACACACACACACACACACACACACACACACACACACACACACACACACACACACACACACACACACACACGCAAACACATACATACATACATACATACATACATACATACATACATACATACATACATACATACATACATACATACATACATACATACATACATACATACATACATACATACATACATACATACATACATACATACTATTGGTCCTTTCAATGCCTATGTAACCAAATTGGCTGCCCAGTGTTTAGCTCACATAAGTGCTCATGGTGATATTTGATCGACCTGTGTCCGTCGTGAAACTTTGCCTTGTGAACACTAGAGACCGCATTTCTTGTCCGATCTTCATGAATCTTTGTCAGGGCATTTATTCAAATTATACCTCAACCGAGTTCTAAACTGGTCATATGGGGTCGGAAACAAGGTCACTTGGTCAAAAAATAAAGACCTTGTGAATACTCTAGAACTCACTTTTACTTTGCCAAAATGTTTGTGTAAATGATATGTCGCTTCTTGAGTTCGAAAATGGTTCTGGTCGGTTGAAAAACATGGCCGCCAGGGGGCGGGGTAGTTTTCCGGACATGGCTATAAAGTTACATTGTAAGTCACATATTTCCCTATCATGAAACTTAGTCAGAATATTGGTTTTATTGATTTCATGGACGAGTTCGAAAATGGTCAAGATCGGTGGGAAAATATGGCTTTTAGGGGGTGGGGCAGTTTTCTCTATATGTATAGTTTGTTTGAAACTGGTTCTGGCTTTCAAAAAACATGGCCACCGTGGGGTCATTTTCCATATATTTTATGTAGTAAAAGAAGCTTGTGAACACCCTTAAAGATACTTTTTTTGCAAATCATTATGAAACTTTTTTTAATTTTTATTTTTTTATTTTCCATTGTGTATATGTATATATATATATATATATATATATATATATATATATATATATATATATATATATATATATATATATATATATATATATATATATATATATATATATATATATATATATATATATAATAAAAGTAAAAACACCTGTCTGGGATTTTAAATATATATTGATTTAGCCAACGCGTTTCGCATAGCTCATCAGGGTATAATACAATATATATTTATTCATTTAAGAGACTATTTGTTCCAAGTATTCTGTGAGTAATTCTATATTGGAACCACTGCACTTTTACGTCATTGGTTATTAAAATGGTAGCTATAATATGTAATTCCATTCCATTTTAACATTTTTTTCATCGTAATTTAATTGTTAACATTTTTGACAGGTCTACATGGAAATGTATTCCAAGCATTATAAAGCTTTGTTGCATCCAATTTAGTTTCCATTTGGTTTTTATGATATATGACCTATATTTGTTCTTGCCAATCCATACAACAATTGTTTTATCAAAATTAACATTAAGGCCTGAAATATATGCAAAATTATGTATAACAGTAAGTGTCTCATTTAGGGATTGTTCGGTACCGTCTTATAAAATAGTAGTATCATCAGCAAACTGGAACAATTAACGTACAGTTCCCTGAATGGTTATACCTTTTATATTATTGTTATTTCTCAATACAAGTGACAGAACTTCGGCACAGAGGATAAAAATGTAACATGAGAGGGAATCTCCTTGCCTGCAGCCCCTTTCAATAGGGGAAAAGTTAGATAAGTACCCACACTGAGAAACGGCTGATTTAGAATCTTTATATAAAACCTCAAACCAACGTTTTATGTCAGGACCGAAATTAAAGAAAGAAAGTGTACTTTGTACAAAGGACCAGGCCAATGAATCGTTCGCCTTTTCAAAATAAATTAGAGAAGTAAGCCTGGGATCTCGTTTTCTTCAGTATAGTGCATAATGTCATAAATTAACCTAGTATTTACCCCTATGTATCTCCCTTTAATAAAACCCGTCTGGTCGTTATGATTTAACTTGTCAATAAATAATTTAAATCTATTAGCTATTACTCCAGAGGCAATTTATAAACAGTATTTAATAGAGTAATTCGACGCAAATTTTTCATATAAAGCCTAGATTTTTCACCCTTTGGAATACAGGTTATGATACCTTGAGTTTGTGTTACAGATAAATGACCACATTTAAAAGCTTCATTTAAGAATCTGACAATAAAAGTACTAATTTTTTCCAAAACATTTTATATAATTCTGCACTGAAGCCAGAACTGCCTGGGCTTTTATTATTTGACATCTTTTTTAAAACAGTTGAAGCTTCCTCTAAAGTTATAATACCTTCGATAAAAATGGACTCACTCTGGTTTAATTTTGGGCAATTTATGTCTTTTACATAGTTATTAAAGTCTTCACTAATGCAATCATTATTGTGTTTATAAAGAGACTGATAATACGATGCTATTGAATTAAGGAGACCGGTGTGGTCAGTTATTTCACTATCATCTTCATTTTTAGTTTATATATTGATGTTGTTATTGCATTATTTTTGTCAAGGCTACAAAAATATCTAGATGGCTTTTCACCTTGTTAAGTCCACTGGAATTTGGATCTTAGCATGTATCCTTTTAAATGTGTGCTCTGAATATTAATTATTTCAGTTTTCAAATTTTCAAGTTCTTCAGAGTTTTCATCTAGGAAGTTTTCTTTCAACTCTTTAATTCTTGTTTATAATTTGCTTTCTATAAGTTTTGTTTCTTTTTTTTTTTAAAGACCCATATGAAATAGATTTGCCCCTTAATTCCATAAGCAGGGTTTCTAGTAAAAGTTGATCACTTATCGTAAACTGTAATTCACTGTCGGGAATATCGTTTATATTTTGATAATTATAAAAGGGTAGCGCGTATTGAAGTTTAATATCATCATTTTTGTTGTTGATTTCCTGTACATACATAATGTCTAACAGTAAAGAATTATTATGTTTCCAAAGACCTGGTTTATGAGGAAAATTACTAAAGGTTAAGTTTAAAGTAATTATCGAGTGGTCCGATTGTAAACACGGTTCAATTCCGGTGGTTTTGAAGTGTTACAAGAAATCTGAAGTGATTAAAAATAGATCCAGCCTAGCCTGTTATCGGAGTTTATATTTACCAGGTAACAATATTTGTATAAATAAAGTTTAAAAAATATATTATACATTTAGATGGGATAATAATATGAACATTTTTTTTAAATTGTCAGTAGCAAAGAGTTTCCTCTACATGGTAAAAAACGGAAAATTGAGAACGCTTCCCGCGAAATCAAAAAAGGAAGGGAAGCATTATCAAAAATGTGCAAAAGGAGAAATAATACTTTCATATAATTAAACAAGCATTTAAAAAAGTAAATATGTTATAAAGGTAGATCATACCCTTTAACCTACTTATGTACTCTTCTTCAATGAAGAAGAATATCTTGGGGAGAAAAAGTGTTATTTTAATCTTTGTACCTTGGTTTAAGTTTTATGCAACTTGAAAGTGGAAACAACAAGGTACATGTAAGGAAAAACTCACTTAGAATAATATATTGTAATTATTCATAAGTAATCATCAGGTGTAAGATGTTCTCAAAATTATTACAAGGCGATTCAGTCCAAACAAAGACCCGGAAAAACTGCAATAGAGTAAACGTATATGCTCTAAATGTTGAAAAAGTAATATATTCTACTTCTTGCATGTGTGTGTGTGTGTGTGTGTGTGTGTGTGCGTGCGTGCGTGCGTGCGTGCGTGTGTGCGCGCGCGCGCGTGCGTGTGTGTGTGTGCGCGCACGCGTGCGTGCATCTGTGCACGTTAGTTGGTGTGTGAGTGCGCGTGCGTATGTGTAAAGTGTGTGTTTGTAAAATGTTAACAGTTTATGTGTTTCGAGTCGTTAGTACTCGATTTACACTGTAACCAAAAAAAGGGGGCTGTGTCATAAAACAATAACAACAACAAGAAAAACAATACCATGGCACCTGTCGACTTAACGAAGCTACAATACTACTCGGTCCATACTAATATGCATACATAAACAAACGACTAATGTTTTACAAATATAATATTGTACAATGGCATATTATGGGCAATTGTTTTATCACGCTATATTCCTCATTAGTGTATCTAGGCCTCTAAATGAGCAAATATAAAAGTATATATTACTACTACTTGCATGTGTGCGTGTGTATGGGTGTGTAAGTGTGTGTGTGCGCGCGCGCAAGCGTGTGTGTGTGTGTGTGTGTACATGCGTGCGTACGTTGCATGTGTGAACTTACACCGTATGAGATTGTGTCTTATAACAATAGACATAGATTAAGATGGATTATATAAGTATGATATGCTTAAAAAAGTACCTATCTTTATCGAATTAGAGAGAGAAAAAAATTCTTAAGTTAGGAAATTACAAACAATAAAAAACCTAGAGAACAACAGGATAAAAAAAAACACACAGCACAGATATTAGGGTGGTTTAGTTACAATGTCATGATTAAACTGGTTTGCACACGTATTACAAATACGTGAATATAGACTGTTAATGATATGATATAACACAAAAAAAACACCGTCAGTTCTAACACGGAGAGCCCTATGTTACCGGCGTCGATTTGTGCTAGCTGAAACCCTGCTGGCGTACGATAGTGAAGCTACCGCCTTCGGCCATGGTTTTTTGAGCCACGTCTGAAAATGTTCGTAATCGATTATCTCAGAGCGCTCTTTACCTCTGAAGCGTGCATAAAGCTTCCCATCGAACGACCACGCTCGCTCCACCGTCTCGGGGTCCTTCAGCCTAACGCACGCTAGAACTTCAGCGTTCAATTTTGTCAGGTCTTCATTCAAGAAAATACCGGAACCTTTGAGTAGCTTTGCATTTCGCATTACATGCGATTTTGTTTGGCGCCGTATGAACCTGACGATGACCGGTCGGATCTTCTCTCGGTGATATTTCCCTATCCTATGCGCTATGTCTATATCCACCTTTTCAACGCGCAGACCAAGCTTGGAACTTAAAAGGGACGACACCTGTTAAGTCAACGCTATTGAGGACTGAAATTCTTCGTCTCCTTGTAGACCCTTAATTCGCAAATTGTTTCTACGGCTATACTGCTCGTGCTCATTTAAAATTTCTGCAGTTCGCTTTCCTGAGTCATTCAGCTTTGTTTTCAGGTCTTGTAGCTTTTTGTCTTTGCTGGTTATTTGACAATGTAACGATTCAATTTCCTTTGTCTGGTCGAATATGTTGCATTCATTGATCTCCAACCTTTTGACGACTTAGCTCAAAAATTTATCTTTGACTTCATCAAACGTTTCCTTAATCATGGTACGAATAATGGAGGTGTCATTTTTCGTAAGAACTGTAGACAACTTGGAACTAATCTCTTCGAGCCGCGATTCTATTGAGCGCATTGATAAACTTCCATAGATTGTTGCATGGGACTTTCATGTTCATTTTTTTTCTTTTCCGAGTCTTTCTTGGACTTCTGTCCCTTTAAACTTTCGAATACAGACGAGTCTAATGAGCTATTGTCTGTTAACTCGCTCGCAGTAGATGAATGCTGGCGTTTGTTCATGATTTCACAACTAACACGGGATTAACGGACAGTATTCACAACAAACCCTTAAACACTCTTGTTCACTTTAGCTACTGTCACGGTGAACTATTAACATGTTTATTGATGCGTCACGGAGGCGCCAGACAATGACAATGACAATGGCAATCACAATGACCTTATGTGTGTATACACATATTATGTCAATATCAAGGGTCTTTCTCACACCCCACCCGTCAATAGAAAAAACAAAAGCTTGAGGAAAGGCCTTCTCAAAGTCACAAACCTCGTTTTATTTTTTTACATGTCACATCCTGTTCAATAAACTTCACATCACTCACAAATGTTATTTGTGTGCCTCACACGCGTTTTTTTTAGTTTTTAGAATTACACTTTTTATTGATGCTCACTCAAAACCGGAAGCGGATTGTCTTCATTATGAAACTTAGTCAGAAAATTGGTATAATTGATTTTTTCAGACAAGTTCGAAATTGGTACTGATAGGTGGGGTAAAAATGGCCGCCATGGGGTGGAGCAGTTTTCTCTTTTCGTTTATAATGTAAACATGTAACAACTCAAGAAGTTGCATTTTTATTCCAATCTTCATGAACTTTGGTCAAAGCGTATGTTTCCTTGATACTCTTGTATTGTAAAATGGTTCTTGTCAATCAGTATTAAAAACCAGGTCGGGCAATTTTCTATATATGCTTATATTAAATACTTTGGAAGATCTTAACCTCGACTTGAAGTCAGCCTATGTCATATAAATGTTCTGAATTATTTGCACACGAGTTTAATTCGTCTTTAATTTCATCTCTTTCCCTCAAGAGAGCGACCCAGTGCCTCTTAGCCCTCTTATTTGTGTTACTTGTTTTTGTTGTTTAAGGACATATCATTTTCTGAAATAGTCAGAAGTGGTTAGAGTAATGTCAAATAATAATTCCTCATATTAGCATTCTATATTAAGTTTGGAACAATATGCAGAACTATAATATCTTATACTTCAGTGATACATGAACCAGTTCTAATGAAATCTTTCAAAAGAGTAAATAATTACATGATTTCACCTTATAAACCACTTTCTTCTTGTGCGTTGTAAGTCCTTATTTTTTTATTTTTTGTTCATAAATCCATTGACACCAGCTGGAACCTACACTACTGTAGAAGATAATGTTAGAGTATGATTAAATATAACACACTAAAAACACTGAAAAACAAAATCATTTTTTGTAAGAAAAAAATGTAAACAACTTGAGTCTAAAAATAGTTGGGAAAAGTATGGTTGACCAGGATGACAAATATAAATTTGATTGAAACTTTTGGAAGCAGTGTAAAATATCACTTTAACAAACACATTGATATATAATACGCTATAAAATTAAAGGGTTTTTATTAACATGTTTTCAATATTTATGTATCTTTCATTTTTAAATTATCATTTCTGGCCCACCATACTTTTTTATTTCCCCCACCACTATATTGTTTTTGCGCTGTCTGTTGGTTTGTTTGTTTGCGTCAAACTACTTTAACATTTGCCACGACTTTTGCAATATTGAAGATAGCAACTTGATATTTGGCATGCATGTGTATCTCATGGAGCTGCACATTTTGAGCGGTGAAAGGTCAAAGTCCTCTTCAAGGTCAAAGGTCAAATATATAGCTTCAAAGCGGCGCAGAAAGGGACATAGTGTTTCTGACAAACACATTTTTTCTCAAGTGTACTATTTTGTACTCTAGTTGTTTACATTTTTTCTTGCACAAAAGTATCACTTTTTCAGTGTTTCTAGTGTGTTATATTTAATAAGACTCTAACATTATCTACTACAGAAGTGTAGGTTCCAGCTGGTGTCAACGGATTTATGAACAGAACAAGAAAATAAGGACTTCCAAAGCCCAAGAAGAAAGTGGTTTATAAGGTGAAAATATGTTATTATATACACTTTTTGAAAGATTTCATTGAAACTGGTTCATATATCACTGAAGCATATGTTGTTTTAATTGTGCACATTGTTCCAAACTTCATAATACAATGTTAATATAAGGAATTATTGTTTTACATTACCCCGCTCACTTCTGACCATTTCAGAAAGTGATATGTCCTTAACTTTGTTTTCATTTGTCTTGCTTTTTCTGAATAAATACTGAAGAACAGTTTGAAACTCATTAAATGTTATGTTGTTTTATAAATCATCTTTTTAGATTTGATATTTAGAATTAGAGATTTATAATTTAAATTATCAGCTTCTATGCGAAGATTTGAAGGTCAACTTTTGTTAAATCTGAATTAAGTTTTTATTGAATCGTATATTAATGCTCACCATTATGTATCCCCTTGATACTTTACTGCAGCTATTAAAGTGTTATCTTGAACGCGCTTTCCGGTCTTTTAAATGTAAGATGTTTAGTTATCTCTAGTTGAAAATGTGCATGTTTTGTGTGAGGAACTAATTTGCATAAAGCCGAATAAAATACCAAAACTGACCTACTTACATCGATGAAGCGAAGAAAAGAGCGTTTCAATTCTTATACATGCAATTACGATTATCATTCTGCATAGGTTTTCGATGGTTTGGCTAAAATACAATATAATTTGGGATTTATTCGTGCATGAATTTAGTAGGCGCCCCTTTTACAATACACAGTTTTGACTGTATGCATGTCGCACATGGCATAATTAAACCAAGTTGTCCCACGCTCGATTTCTTCGTGCGCTTTGTGGAGGCAACTCGCTTCATTGAATATTAAAGCCCAGTCAAATGATACACTATAGCCAATCAGAATAATGTACACTAGTGAAACATAGGGCAATTGTAATTATGTAATAAACTGCAAGAAAAATATAATGTTATTAAAGTCAATCGTTACTTAAATATTCGCCGTGCATTTTTGTCGTTTTACAATGATGACTGCAGTTCAAATTGGCGATTAAATGCATAATTCGCTTTCAATAATCCATTTGAGTATATATATATATATATATATATATAGGGTCAGACCATAGACCGATCTAGTCAAAGGGTACGTGTATCACAACGCATATAAAACTATACCGGCTCGTAAACAAATATTTCAAATTTTTGAAAATATTTTGATAAGTAATGTGCGATGTGGACATAATATGGAATTAAAGCAAACTACAACCTTTCTAGCTTTGAAGACTGTTCATGTTTTGGTATTATTGACACAGCTGAGTAGGTGATTTCGCTTTAATGCAAATTTTGACGGACAATGAAGAAAGACCGATCACATTAACTAGCCCTAAAATTGATCTACAAATAACCCAATTTTGTGTCACATTTGAACAATTTTCCATTTTCTCAAAAACGAATTATTTGACCATTCGAAAAAACAATCTAATTGCAGTATGAACATTTATTTCAAACATGTACTATATACACTGGAGTTTCAGGAACAGAAAATCAAGTAAGAAAATACAAAATAAACATATCATATATTTGCGACAGTGTTAATATTAAATATAAGATTTACAATAGTCGTTTTGTTTAATATATTGAAGTTTGAAATAAAATGTAAATAAATCTTTTAAAAGAACCATATTTTAAAAGGAACATTCCACAATGTACGAGGATTTCTTAACTAAATGACCGCCATGTTTTCAAACAATAAGTAACGTTTCATTCATTCTTTTGCAATCTTACAATGAAATGAAGAACATTGTGAATCTGTTTTTGCCAAGTTTGCAATGTCTGTAAATGTGTACAACAATATGAGTGAATTTATTTGAGCAAACAAAATAACAACGTTTAACTACATCAAGATCAATTCCAATAACAAGAATATCAATTTGTGTTGCTTATCGAAACATTGTAAATAAAACTCGAAACGAAACTTACTTGAACTAAACTAACTTAACAATTGAATTGGCAAAATACAACCAATTTTTAAGCATAGATTTGTGCATATGTAATTAGTAACCATCCAATATTTCAGTGAAGGCCAAGAACAAAGAAGTCGCACTTTCAATCGATTCAGGAACTGGCAGTTGCTCCCGCTGCATTTCACACACATGTTCTAGGACGGGTATGAAGTCATCTTTACACCCAAACTGCGGTTTCTTTACAAAGTATCTCTCTTGAATACGATCAATGGTTTCCAATTCGCAAGGAAGCCGAAATGAAAAACCTCAGTGCCACTAAGACACAAATCTGCAACATAAAAAAAGTTGTGAGTCGTTAAACACACGTTTTGCATGTATTAGTTATAGAGAAATATCTAAACGAATCAATCGAGATTTAAGCTATCTAAATGCCCATAAAATCCAACGAACACATTAATATTTATTGTTTGCAAATGTTATTTTTACCTTTATACCAAGCATTCCTGATGTAAAAATGGACTGTCTGAGGCCTTGCGTGTTTCAAATGAATATACCAGAAACTAAACATCTGTTCGACGCCGGAAGTCATGAACCAATGTTGCAATAATGTGATGATGTCAAAATTCTATCACGACATGATATGAAAAAAGGTGTCATGGCTTAAAAAATTAACTCATCGTGTCGACTAAAACTATGATGGCAAGTCATTTCCACAAGAGCACGACGTCAAAAATTATGTAGATTTGTCGACTTAGATCATGTCGACCAAATATATTTTCGGGAAAAGCCGGAAACATTTACGTCGAGACTTCAACTTAATGTCGTTATGCCGAGTAAAATTAAGGTGGGAAAAGCTACAAAACTATGTCGACATACCATGTTATTTCGCAGTAAGTCGGTATAAATTATTCCGGCATGACCACATTATTGGGGTGTACCATATACGTTTCCGTAGAAATAGTATATTTACATTTTAATTTTACTGAACACTTTAATTTTCATAACAGAACGGGTGCCTTATCGAAAAAGTGTACTAGTATTTAATGCACATCAAATTCGCATTAAACGCAAAAATATTGGCATATTTTTTTAATCATTATGACATAGTTATAAATAAAAGTTAATCATTGTGAACATTTCTGCTCTGTTGTCGTGATTACCATGATTTTCACTATGACGTCATGTGTGACCAAAATCCCATGTTTTGTGTAACAATAATTTTAACGTCCGACTTGATTTAATTGTTCTGAGTTACACTTGGATTGTTTAACTCTCCCAGGTAAGAAACATAATATGATTTCAGATTAATGTTAAATAATGGCATCTAACCATCTGGTGAACTTTAAAGATATGACATAAAATAAAATTAATTTTCAGATCAGAATTAAAAATATTCTTGACATATTTAAAGCATGCATGTGCACGTTTGAAATTACATAACACTGCACTATATACCGATGCACTATTTAATGAATGCGAGTCAGTAAAAATTTAAGATTGTATTTGAACAACTCCCGTTCTATTACTACTACTACTACTACTACTACTTCAACCAAGTACCATATCCAGCGGGTAACAAGACCTAAATCACAACTGTAATCAATCTTCATACTAATAGGTTTCCAACAAAGCAATGGAAAACGCCCTGAAACTACATTGATAACACCTTTAACGTAACCACTGGGGGCTGACGAGGTCAAAGCGTAGTCCGTTTCGCTACGACGTCGGGTATATGTTTTACTACGAAAACATTGTTTAAAAACATATGACATCGAGAACGGATTAGTCGAAAATTGTGTTTTAAACATGTAAGATCATGCTTTTCTAATAACAAAACTCTGAATTTAAGCATAATGGCATTTCATAGGTTTGTTACATCAAATTATAATCCAAGATGTGTCTGGTTTATGCGGTTAAACATGAAATATACCGCTGATTTTCAAAGCGAAGTCAAGTTTCACTTTTAAAAATGCAATTAAGGTTTACAACTGTGTTTAATTGACACAATTTTACAATTTCCATATTGATCTATGTATCGTTAAGCCACTGGTGTGTTTAGAAATGTGTAGGGTGACTCAGTTATCAGAAATAAAGGTTAAATATTAGTATTAGGCATGATCATGTCTCTGACAGTATACGTATAAGCCTCGCTACGACAACGCTTTAGCGTGTATGCGTTTCTCACAGAAGACGTATTGGTTATCTCTCGAAGGCAAAATAAAGAAAAAAAAGTTAATACAGAGTCATGGAGTGGCTGGATGTTTCCTTTGAGGAAGAGGTAGTAACAACGGCACAACATGATTCGAAGCGCACAGTCGACATTCTATTGCACATTATTATGATATAATTAAATTCACGACTAGGCCAAATGAAACGATTAAACTCGAAAATCCATATAATATAAGATGACAGTTGAGAGTCGATAACCTAATGTCGTCGGTCTCAATAAAAATGACGCATCTTTACCTCGTGACAATCCCTTATACGTTCATTTTGATACAGACCGACGATAGATTTTCAGCATACGGTACTCTTTATCAAATAACATTCGATTCTCGTTATGCCCAACTCGCTTATCTCAAAACTCTGCTTATGTCAAAGTAAATCCCATGTCCCAACTTCGATCATTATTTATCTCATACGGAATTTGATTTTTACATTGTATATATATCAAAGCGATTATCTTGAAAATCGGTTATCGTCAACTAATTTTGAGATGAATTTCATGTTCGTATACATGATTTTACCTGTAAAATCCACACCTGTAACAGCCGTAAGGTGTGGAAAGTAGGACCCCAATGGCACAAATCCGCAATTGCATAACCAATATATTGTTGTAAAGGTGTGGCAGTGGGTTCTGTCACAGGTTATTGTTTACTGCGTACAAGACAGCCGGTAAATTTACCTCGTGTTACAATGCGGTTAAGGCCCAGTCTCACTATGATGCCGGCGGAGCCCCAGTGCGTGATCAGGCATCTACCGGGTTGAACCGGGGCCCTACCGGGATGAACCGGTGCTCCAGCGGGATGAACCGTGGACGACCGGGGACAACCGGGGCTCCACCAGGGCTCCACCGGGAAAGTATTAAAATGTTTAATACCTCCGGTATGAACCGGAAGTCACCGGGTAGGACCGGCAACGACCGGCTTGGCACCGGGAACAACCGGGACTGTACCGGGAACAACCGGTATGAAACATTTGAATACTTTCCCGGTGGAGTCCCGGTTGTCCCCGGTTAAACCGGGGCGTTGCCGCTGCTCTGCCGGGGTCTGATGCCGGTATAGTCCCGGTGAGTGCCGGCGTAGTGACGGTATACCAGGACTCTGCCGGGACTCTGCCGGCTTTCACCGGGTTCAACCTTTTCGTTTGGATGTTCATGCGCACAGTGAAGCACGGCATCTTTTGCACTGGGAAATGGCAGTTTGCAGTAACTGCAAACTGCATGTGATTTGTCCTGAAATGGATACAGAAACTTCGTTGAGCAACCTATACATTATATTTGTACTTCGTTGCGCAACCAATACCTACTCTGTGCGAAACCTATACATAAAGTGACTTGTAATTTCCTTCGAAAAAAAGCGTTTGAATAATTAAAAAATATGTTCGTAACCTGTTTTGCACTTTAAAATGTGTAATGTACACTGAATCAAAGAAACATGTAGTTTTATTTTATTTAAGTAACCGTAATTAGCTATTTTAACAGAATAACCACCTTATGCATTGCTTCAAATCAAAATATTTCGATTTTAGCTTAAAATAAACTTAAAGGTTGCAATTACGCGTATTTGTTATTAGTTTGTTATTGAAAATAAGTACCTACTATTACTGGATGTTCCGTTCTCTAATCCATAAACACCAGAAAAGATGAAACTCGCCTGATTAAGTAGTGTATTTACACAATGTTTTCGTAGTAAAATCTATACCCGACGTCGTAGCGAAACGGACTACGATTTGACCTCGTCAGCACCCAGTGGTAACATGGGTTTGAAATCGCACATAAGGTAGCAATTACCCGAAACACAATTCACGTAAAACCAACATGGACTTAAAAATAAACAAGGGCCTTCATCTCTCTTGTACGATCTAACCTGTTATTCTATTTTACTCAAATGAATCGCTATCAGAAGACATCAATAAATTGGACAAGGTGGACCAAAAAAGAGGCACGTGCTTTGCAAGAAACAAACCACAAAACCAGCCGTGAGTCCGATATGCTCATTTACTTGCATTGGAACATCTTTTAACAAGCCGTTCAGAATACCAGCTCACCACGGTGTATAAAGTATTTAACTACATAGAAGATACCGATCCAGCGATATATCTGAAAACAAGAGGGCCAAGATGGCCCTAGTTCACTCACCTGAGAAGAGTGTGTTCATTGAATTTTTACCAAATGTAGTGGGATGTTTGTAAAACTTGCATGCCTGCATATGGGCTGTCAGTTGTAATGGCAGCCATTGTGTGAATATAAATATATAAATCATTGTGACTTTGACTTTTGACCTTGGTTTATTGAGTTGTCATCTGGACACCATTTTACAGTGTTGAGTCATTGTTATTAAGACGTTTGACCTAGTGACTTTAACATTAGGTTGGTCATCTGCCAGTCATGATCAATGTAACTATGAAGATCATGAATCTAGGCGTAAGCATTGTCAGTAAATATCAAGAAACCATTTTATTGTTTTGAGTCACTGTGCTGTTGATCTTTGATGTAGTGATTTGAAATTCAAAAGGGGTATTTTTATAACCATGATCAATCTCCCTATGAAGTCTTTATACTAGGTGAAAGTGTTTTTGAGTTATCATTTGGAAACCAATTTTTGTATTTTGAATCACTGTGACTGTCACCTTTGACCTAGTGACGAGAAGATCAATAGGGGTCATTGGTGAGTCATGATCAATGTAGCCAACTGTTAGCAATTTACATTCCAAACCTAAATTTGGTACATGTAGCTGTATATTTTAGAACCCTTTATCAGCAGTAGCATATATCCATTGTTAATGTCTTCTTTAAACACAGGTTGTTGACCAGAGCTTACAAACCAACACATTACAGCAAAATGTTATTCCTGATCCGATACATTAACTTCATAAACAATCAATGTGTGTATCCTTCAGCATGACTCATTCCTATCTCTCTCTCATAATAAATGTTAGGCATCAATGGGATAATATCAAATTAAGTTGTGTGTTTTTGTTCTTGTGTACTTGTAGATTTTAGAGCACATATGAACTGTAGTGTCCTAGTCTGATAACAAAATAATAATTGTATAGTGTTTTCATAGTTGACATGTTAAGATTTTAAATTACAAAACAAACAAATGAATTACATTCCATCTTGCGTCGTTTCAAGGTCAGCCCACTGTTAGTCTGTCTGGAAATTGTTAATTTAGTGCTATGTGTTTAATTACCAAAACAAAACAAAACTTTAAACCACATACATCTTTAAAAAAGATGCAATGATTATAATGCACACATGTCCGATGGATAACAAAGTTATAAGATGTTCAAAACATCTACATGATAAATTCCATTTTTGATTGATTTAATAAGAAAATTCTATCAACTTGACCATTATATTGTTTCATGATCCTAGGCGTAAGCTTTCTTGAGTTCTCATCCAAAAACCATTTTACTGTGTCAAGTAACCGTGAACTTGACCTAGTGACCTGTAAGTCAATACGGGTCATCTGCAAGTCATGATCAATGTACCTATGAAGTTTCATGATCCTAGGCATAGGCCTTCTTGAGTTATCATCTGGAAACCAGTTTTCTAAGTTGAAACACCGTGACCTTGACCTTTGACCAAGTGACCTGAAAATCAATAGGGGTCATCTGCGAGTCATGATCAATGTACCTATGAAGTGTCATCATCCTATGCATAAGCGTTCTTGAGTAAAACAATTTTACTATTTTGGGTCACCTCAATGTACCTATGACGTTTCATGATCCTAGGCGTAAGCGTTCTTGAGTTATCATCCGAAAACCGTTTTTCTAAGTTGAGTCACCGTGACCTTGACCTTTGACCTAGTGACCTGAAAATCAATAGGGGTCATCTGCAAGCCATGATCAATGTACCCATGAAGTTTCATGATCCTAGGCATAAGCGTTCTTGAGTTATCATCCGGAAACCATTTTACTATTTCGGGTCACCTTGACCTTTGACCTAGTGACCTGAAAATCAATAGGGGTCATCTGCAAGTCATGATCAATGTACCTATGAACTTTCATGATCTTAGGCGTAGGCGTACTTGAGCTTTCATCCGGAAACCATTTTACTGTTTCGGGTCACAGTGACCTTTACCTTTGATCTAGTGACCTGAAAATCAATAGGGGTCATCTGTGAGTCACGATCAATGTACCTATGAAGTTTCATGATCCCAGGCATAGGCGTTCTTGAGTTATCATCCAGAAACCATTTTACTATTTCGGGTCACCGTGACCTTGACCTTTAACCTAGTGACCTCAAAATCAATAGGGGTTATCTGCGAGTCATTATCAATGTACCTATGAAGTTTCATGATCCTAGGCGTAAGCGTTCTTGAGTTAACATCCGGAAACCATTTTACTATTTCGGGTCACCGTTACCTTGACCTTTGACCTAGTGACCTCAAAATCAATAGGGGTCATCTGCGAGTCATGATCAATGTACCTATTAAGTTTCATGATCCTAGGCCTAAGCGTTCTTGACTTTTCATTCGGAAACCATCTGGTGGATGGACAGACATACATGAGCAAACAATATACCCCCTCTTCTTCGAAGGGGGCATAAAAATGTGACTTCCGTAGTGTTCGATCACAAGGTTTGACCGAAACCATTTTTGAACTCAACTCTTGTATCAAAGAAACAAATTTTCTGATTAAATTTCATGAAAATTGGGCCAAAAATGTGACTTCTAGAGTGTTAACGTTTTCACTATATACATACAGAGAAAAATGCCCCGCCCACTGTTTTTTCACCGATCCGAACCATTTTCGAACTCGTCCAAGATATCAATAAAACCAATGTTTTGACCAACTTTCATGATGATTGGGCAAACAATTGTGACTTCTAGAGTGTTTACAAGGTTTGTCTATAGCCAAATAGGGAAAACTGCCATTATATAAATATAGAGAAAAAAACCCGCCCACTGGCGGCCATGTTTTTTCAACGATCTGGACCATTTTCGAACTCGTCCGAGATATCAATTAAATCAATGTTTTGACCAACTTTCATAATGATTGGGCAAAAATTGTGACTTCTAGAGTGTGTACAATGTTTCTCTATAGCCAAATTAGGAAAACTGCCCCGCCCACTGGCGGCCATGTTTTTCAACAGACCGGAACCACTTTTGAACTCAATCAAGATATCATTAGGACAAACATTTTGAAAAAGTTACATGAAGATTGAACATAAAATGTGACTTCTACAGTGTTTACGAGGTTTTTCTTTTATTTGACCTAGTGACCTAGTTTTTGACCCGGCACAACCCAGTTTCGAACTCGGCCGAGATTTTATTGGGGCAAGCTTCTAACCAAGTTTCATGAAGATGGGACAAGAAATGTGGCCTTTAGAGTGTTTACGAGCAAATGTTAACGGACGGACGGACGACAGACAAAGACCGGTCAGAAAAGCTCACCTGAGCAATCAGGTGAGC